>NC_133328.1:77372764-77709997 GCF_042186555.1 Aquarana catesbeiana
GTGCGTGAGGCAATACAATCCCAGAAATAGAGGCATTTGTCAAGACTCATTACCCCACAGCTGACAAGGAAAATGAGAAGAACTGGGAGGCTGCATAAAAATACACACATAAGCCGGCCATACATGGGTCAAATCCCGAACTAATTTTCTTTCGCAAATCGTAATTAAAAATTTTAGTTCGAATGATGGGAGAATTGTGCGAGAAATGTAATTGAAAAATAAATGCGCATGAGCTGTGACCTGGGAAGAAAAGAGGATTCCCAGCCAGGAAAATTATATTTTCTGTGGCAACATAAAGTGAAATTGAAGGCTTGGTTGGTCGGATTTCGAAATCAATGGTGGCACCATTGGATCACAAAACACACAAAATTTCTGATTTTTCAACAGAAAATTTGTTCGGAATTCGAACCATGTATGACCTGCAAAACAAACACACTGGATATAAAAACAGAAAATTGCATCAAATACTTACCATAATTTTCCTTTACTTATGCCAAACTATGGCAGCATACTAGTTATAGGCTCCGCCTCTCTTCCACTGTCTCAAGACCAGTGAATAGCATAAATTAAAAGCCTAGTTAGGCCCCACCCCATTCTTTGTAATTAGCTACATACTGAAATGTACAAGGGTGGGTCTGTATGCTGCCATGGTTTGGCGTCAGGAAAGGAAAATTATGGTAAGTATTTTTTTTTTTTTTTTAACAATCAGGAGTGCTTTATTGAAGGAGAAGAATACATACAAAATTGAGATACATGAGCAATTCCATATTAAACACAGTACATGTGTTACATCTTACATTGCTTGGCTTTCCACCATATTACATTATGTTTGTCGTCACATTAAAAGGTATTATGAATAGTACATGCCTTCCCGGAGCACCTGCAACCCATTTACATGTGATAAAGAAGGGATAAATAAAAAGAGGGGAAATTAAGGGGGGGGGGGGCAAGGGAAAGATAGGGGGGGGGGGGACCAAGCCAGTCACCATTATGCACTTTGCCCAGCGAAACCAGCTTACTACATGGCCGGGAGGATATTGTTAATATATGTCAATTTGTATAGGGGTAGGGCCGCATTAACCTTATCCTCCCATGACGATATAGTGGGGGGGACGAGGAGGACCACCTACAAAGAATCTCCTTTTTGGCATAAAACATGAGATACGAAATCAGGAGTTTACTATGATGTGGCCTCTGCTCGTCCTCATGAATGCCCAGCAGGGCCAACTCCGGTGTCCTAGGGACCTCCAATTCCAGCCTAACATTAAGTTGTTCATATATCTCTGACCAGAATTTTTTTAAGGCTGGACACTCCCAAAACATATGCATGTATGTTCCCAAATACATCCGACACCTAGGACAATGAGGGTCTCTATCGGAATACATTTTGGACAAGCGCACCGGGGTAAAATAAACTCTATGGAGAAATTTTATTTGTATCAATTTATCCCCTGCCGCAACCACCAATCTGGGACCTGCCTCCAGACATTGCTCCCAATCCTCCCTCTCCAAAGTAGGAATATCCGTCTTCCACATCCTCCACAGCCTATCCATTTGTGGGGAGCCAGTAGTCAGTAGGGTTCCATACAGTGCAGAAAGAGGCTTCTCCAAATCGCTGCAAGACAAGAGATCCTCCACAGGATCAAACTGCAAAACCGGAGGGTCGGGGAATTGAGCCCTAGTTGCATGGCGGAGTTGGATGTAACGAAAATACATCCACCCCGGTAGCTCATGTGATCTACAAATTTGGGCAAAAGAGAGTAGCACACGGCTGGCATAATATCTCTCAAGGTCTTGATACCATATCTCGCCCATATCTGAGGGTCTGGAATGGTCCTAAAATGGGACAAGTTAGGGTTACCCCATAACGGCTGCACTGGGGACCAGCGCTCCCTCTGAAAAAACCTACATCGCGCCGCACCCCAAACTCGCACCATTGCCTTTGTTGGAGCAGGTAGATCCTCATAGGCCCCTATTCCCCTGTAGGCTAAATTCTGCAGGGCCTGCAAGGAGCCCAGGCAATTCACCTCCAAGCACACCGGCGCATTAGAGCGTTTACCCTCGAACCACCAATAAATCGTGACCAGCATTGCCGCCCAGTAATATACCCGTAGATTTGGAAGGGCAAGCCCCCCCAAATGTGTTGGTAAGTACAGCGTAGATTTTGCTAGGCGGGGGATAGAGCCGTGCCAAATAAAGGAAATTATGCACCATTCCACCTCGCGGAAGGATACCGGGATCCAAATGGGGCTGTTCCTAAAAAAATATGTGAACTGGGGGAGAATTATCATCTTAAGAATATTAATGCGACCTATTAGGTTTAGAGTAAGAGCAGACCATGATTGGCATTTTTCTCTAATAAGACGCAACAGGGGGAGTACATTTTGGTTATAATATTGAGCTGTATCTCTAACCACCCTAATCCCCAGATATTTGAATTCAGTGACCCATTCTAGAGATGAGGGGCCCGTCCCGTTAGAAGATTGGTTATCCAGCGGGAAAAGGATTGATTTGGACCAGTTGATTCTAATACCTGAAAAGGTACCAAATCTATCAAAGAGTTCCAGGGCAGCATCCAGTGAGGGACCGGCATCCTGCAGATAAAGCAGGGCATCATCCGCATAGAGAGATATTTTCCCTTCTAGGCAGCCTATCCGTAACCCATGTACTTCCTGTGATTCCATAATAATTATTGCCAAGGGCTCTATTGCCAGAGCAAAAAGGCTTGGGGACAATGGGCACCCCTGACGAGTGCCTCTGTGGAGTGGGAAGAGCTCCAAAACTCTATTGTTAACGCATACCCTGGCCTTCGGAGCCCTATATAGCATCCGAATCCAGCGTATAAAAACGGGGCCGAAACCAAAGTGCTTCAGCACCCCCCAAAGGTATTCCCACTCCACAGAGTCAAACGCCTTTTCTGCATCCAAAGAGGCCACTACTCTGCTTCCTGCATTGTCATGCGTTCGGGACAGATTGATAAACAGGCGCCTGATATTTATATCTGTACTCTTACCAGGCATAAAACCGGTTTGGTCAGGATGGATATAACTGAAGACAAGCGGGTGGCCAAAATTTTCGCCAAAACTTTTTCATCCACATTGATCAGTGATATGGGTCTATAGGACGCACATTCCTGGGGGTCCTTGCCCGACATAGGAATGAGGACTATAACAGCCTCCTCCATAGACCCGGGCAACTGTCCCCCCTCCACTAGCCCAGAGAAAAGGGTT
Source organism: Aquarana catesbeiana (assembly GCF_042186555.1). Taxonomy (NCBI): domain Eukaryota; kingdom Metazoa; phylum Chordata; class Amphibia; order Anura; family Ranidae; genus Aquarana; species Aquarana catesbeiana. Next base: position 77,375,995 of record NC_133328.1, read on the forward strand.
TTGAGTCTAGGTGCCAGTAGCTCTATATGCTGGGCATAAAACTCTGTGGGTAGGCCGTCCACCCCCGGAGTCTTCCCGATCTGCAGACTTCCTATGGCTGCCTGAACCTCCTCCTAAGAAATTTCCTCCTCCAGTTGTTCTCTATGGACCTCAGACAGTGTCGAGAATGGAATTTTATCTAAATATTCCTGCAATTCAGAGTACAACATGGACTTTTTAGTTTGTTCGATATTATGTAGTGATAAGTCCCTCAGTGCTCTCTGCCATGACTCATGACCTTCTACACTAGGAGAGGCAATATACGCTGCCTCAAGTCCTGCCGCCTCCCCCTCCAACTGTTCCAATGTTCGAGAAGCCTCTCTCTGCAACGACGAAATACGAGATATGTACTCTCCCCTTATCCAGGCCTTAAAAGTGTCCCATAGGGTTATAGCATTCGCTGAATCCCTATTAGAGTGCCAAAAATTACAGATTGCCTCCGTGATATCTTCCTGCAATCTCTGGACAGACGCCAAAGCCGCAACCCCGTGGACTCAGACAATGATATATTTAATTGTAGTGGAGCGTGATCAGAGATTCCTCTAGTTAAATGTCTGACCTCCTTCATCCAGCTCAATGCATCAGTAGACACATAGGCCAAATCTATACGGGAGAGGGAGCGGTACGACGTGGAGTGACAAGTGTACTCCCTGTCAAAAGGATGACAGTGACGCCACGCATCCGTTAGAGCAAGTGTATCCGCCCAAGCCCGCAATTCAGACGAGGAGCGGGCCACGGGGTGCAGTCTGTCCAAGTCCTGAGAGGGCACCAGATTAAAATCCCCCAATACAAAAACCTCTCTAGTACCATAACCCATGACTATCTGCATAATGTCGTATAGTAATTGAGCATTAGCCGGAGGGGGAAGATATAAACCCACTAGCACCATCTTCTTAGCATAGACCTGTGCATGTAGGATCACATATCTGCCCCCAGGGTCAGTACATACATCGATTAATTGGAAAGGAAGAGACCTGCGGACCAAAACACTCATCCCCCTAGCGTAATTGGAATAAGTAGAGTGGTACTGGGCTCCCACCCATGCTCTACGGAGACCAAGAATCCTGGAGCCAACCAGGTGCGTCTCCTGAAAGATACAAATGTGCAGGATATTTTTTTGCAGGAATTTAAAAACTAAGGACCTTTTTACGGCCGAATTCAATCCTCTCACATTCCAAGAGGTAATTGAAATGTTAGTCATTTTAAAGCAGGGGATAGATATATTGCCAAGATCCGCATGTCTCCCCCCCAAGCCAACCGGAATCAGAAGGCAGGGTCCCAAGCCAATAGACCTCCCCCGACCAGACACAACGCCATAGTATGTACTTCAATTTAACACAAGTAGGTTTGTAAGAATAATCATGCATACATAAAAATACAATTCTCCGGCAATAGTAAAGAGAACGTGAACTTAAGGCAGAGAGCTGTTACTTAACAGTCACCTCAGAGATGCTGGTTGAAAGTGCTATCAAAGCTCTCCTGGTTATCCCAGGGGTACAATTCTTAGTTACATATAAAGGTAATTGGAACCTGAAACCAAACATGTCTATTCTCAGTATAACGGATTTGCTAGACCACTTTAAAGTGCAGATCCTGCCTATTGTTCCTTTCCATGAGCATATAAGGAGCAGCTCCCTCAACAGCGTCCGCCCTGTACAAAGCAAGCCGCTTTTCCCCTCAGTGGCAGCTCATGTGTAGGTAAGGCGTGGGTATGACTGCCCTAAGAAGCAGAGATTGTCTCCCGACCATTTATCCTCATACGGTTATATCATGTAGCCCGTGCGGAAAAAGCACCCCCCAGCATCAACAGAAGTCCGAGCAACCACTGCCTGCCATATAGGGGATTTCCAAATCGGTGATATGCATGAAAGTCTAGGCCTCCTGCGCATGTCAGCCTGCAGCAGGAGGGAACACACCCATGACCTCACAGTTTCGAGCAGCATAAGTGAAACACTGAGAGTAGAAAAACCATTATAATCTGCCGCCCCATTAAAAGGTCAGCCACTGTGGATACCGTCAATACCAGGAACAAACATATATAGAAAAGAATAACCTTCGCAGATTACCTTGCGGTGTAAAACGGTCAACACATAAAAGTATATAGTTACTAAACAAGTAGGTTTCGAAGAGACAGATAAATCCTTCTCCCCCCACCCCCCTTAACGAAGGGGAGGTAGGGACTCCAACCAAGCAGCAGCTTCACGAGATGAGGTGAAGAATTTCACCGTTTCTCCATCCTGCACCCTCAACTTAGCTGGGAAAAGGATGCTGTATTTTATATTTCTTGCCCGAAGCCCCATCTTGACCTGGTCAAAGGATCTTCTTAACTTCTGGGTCTCGAGGGAATAATCCGGGAAGAAAAGCAGTTTCCCATTCTGATATTTCAGGTCACCCGCTCTTCTAGCCGCCCTAAGTACCTCGTCCCGATCCCTGAAGTTCAGCATGCGAAAAATCAGAGTGCGGGGGCCAGAACCTGGTGGACCAGGAACCGGAGGAATCCGGTGAGCTCGCTCCACTGTAAAATAAGGGGAGAAGTGGGCATCCGGTAATATGGCTCGCAGGAGCTCCTCCACAAACACAGTCGGGTTTTTCCCCTCCACACCCTCCGGCATACCCACGATCCGGAGGTTGTTCCTCCTATTTCTATTTTCCGCATCGTCAACCTTATATTCCAAGGCTCGGAACTTTGTTTGAAGGGTGCGGATGGACACTGCATGTTCTACTGCATCCTCAGTCAGGCTAATTCTTTGTTCCGTCTCCAAAACCCTCGAGCGGAGCTTGTCAATGTCCTGTCTTATTAAACCGACATCCAGTTGCACCGCCTTGATCTTGTTAGTCAAGGCCGCCTGACAAGAGGCGATCGCCGCCATCACCTCCTGAAATCCGAGCTGGCTCTCTGTTGTGGACTCCTCCACCGCAGTCTGCGACGCCATATTGCGAACTCCGCCCGCCACGTGGAGAGGCACTTTCGGAGATGTAGCTTCCTCAGTCTGTGGAAAACTAAGCTTTTTCCCCCTGTGTCTTGTCCTGTATGACATCCGGACTAGGACTGGAGAAGTTTAAGGGCAATAAATTAACCTGGAGCAGGATATTTTAAACGTATCCAGCAGAGCTCTGGTTCCTGCGTCCTCTCAGGTAGCCATCTTGGTCACGCCCCATGGTAAGTATTTAATACAATTTTCAGTTTTCCTCCGCAGTCCACTAATGGCAAGACCCCCGGATCTACTCTGTACCACTTGAAAAGGTATCCTGGGGTGACCATGATACTTCCCTGCAGATAGATTCCATGGACGCCTTTGAATGGGCAGCCCATGAGACGGAAACCACTCTGGGAGAGAATGTATCCACTGCTGAAGGTTCATGACCCCTCGCCCTATATGCACGACCAAATCTGCTAAGTCCAGGAGGTAACATCTTTTCCCTGACGAATTCCAGCTGGAAAGCTGAAAGGCTTATTACATGATCTGAAAAGGGTAATTGTGGATAGGGACTTCAAGCTCTGTACACGTCCAATTTGTGTAACCCTCCTGAGTGATCCTCTGGGAGGTTAGGCAATGCTCAGATGGCTGTCGCTACCCTTGATACAAGATGATCTATCAGACACAAGTCTACTCTTTCTGGAAAGAAAATACTATCTTTTTCTGAAGCTCTCGGAGCTTGAATCTCAGACATCCTTCTGCTTGAAGATCTTGCGATCTTGCGATAGATATTGCCTAGTAGATAATGTCACAAACTGAACACCGTTCTGTTGGAGCAAATGGACGAACTTATTTGAAATCCAGCAACACCGATAGATTCCACTGGGAAAGATCCTCCTTCGTGGTGGTCGAAACCTCCTGTCTTCAAAATTTGTGCAAACAATAGGATTTCTGGGAAATTTAAGCCTTGTCATTGCCAACCTAGTTGACACTTGCAATCTCAAGGAATATAGGCTAAGGCTCATGTCTAATCTGGTCAATAAGAAGTCCAGAACAGCTGCCAGCTGAACAGCTGAGGTGCAGTAGTGTCAATATCTCTCCCTGCTGAGAAATAACGCAAACTTGTTCCAGATTTTGGTATAGATGTTGTTAGTAAAGTGCCTTCTCACACTCCACAAGGTAGAGATCATCCTGGAGCAGGCTAGGTACTCAAGCTTCTCCTATCATTCTTCCTGTTTGCAGCCACGGCCTGCATATGTGCAAAAGGGAATTGGCTTCTGTTTCATGAGATGAATAGCCATGAAAACTCAAGGCCCTCATTGTAAAAATGGAGGAATGGATATGACTACCATGTTCACTCTCGACAGCCTTAAGAGGAATCTCATTACGAGAAATGTTGTTGGAAAATATATAGGCTAGATTGCAGACCCATGGAGAAAATCAGGGCATTTGTCCCCTCTGTCTTGGGGTGTGGAACTGATTCAGACATCCTCCTAAGTGAAATCGCTGTGAGAAGCAATGTAGTCTGTCTGTGATTGGCCCCACCTGTGGACCAACTCATAGAAGACCCCCTTAGTGTTGTAATATGTTGGTAGATTTATGTGGGATTTTATATTGATGTTGATGTTAATATGCAATACAGATTAGGGGTGTAGGCATTCCAGGACAAGTCCATTCTACACATCAAAAGGGTGTTAAGGTGGTATCTGTTAATCTAATTACACATATCAAAGGGGAAGTGGCCAAACAAAATTTAATCCACATATCAAAGGGGACAGATAGTGACTCTGGGCTATGTTAATGTTAATATGCAAGAATGCAAATTAGGGCAGTTTATGACTACAGCTGTTTACGTCTAGGGGTCATTGTCTGTCACTCTGAAAGACAGAAGCAGATCAAAGGCCTAAATGGAAACTGCCAATCAAATTGCTCAGCCATTCAGTGTATAGGGAATATAATCTGGCGTTCAGTCTATTCACTCTCTGTGTGATTATGAAGGCACGGGTCTAGGAAACATGGGACTCTGAAGGCTAGTATTATATTTACTCTGTTGGATTTTGTCATCTGTTGCAAGACTTTGTTCTGTGTTAGAAGTCGATAAAGTGCATCTCTCTAGAAGAATTGGGTTGCTGCGGAAAGATTACTTACATCATCATTATAATAACTACTAACTAATTATCTACCCACTATAATATATCACTACACCTAGGAGGTAAACTGCTTTCGGAATTTGCAGGTGATTTCCTGACCCCAACAGCGTGGGGTTCACCTCTCTTAATAGCATATTGCCACAAGTTCCTCCTTGGTAATGAATATAGGCAACTGCTGCCATGTTGTTCAACTGCAGGGAGACTGATCTTCCCTTGATTCTGTGTAGTAAGGCGAAAGGTGCTAAAGAAGCTGCTTGAATTTCTAGGGTATTTAAGACTACCCCGCTTGGCTGGGAATCTCCCATTGGACTGACCTAACGGTTTCTCACAGTGTGCCTTCCAGGCTACCTTTGCCAAGATGAATAGTTATTGTGATCTGATCTAATGGTTCTAACGGGGCGACTTCATCAGATTATCCCTCTTCAGCCACCACCGTATACTCCTACTCATACTGAGTGAAGATAATAACTGTGCCAGACTTTGTTTCCTCTATTGTGCTAAGAATCCCAGCTCAAACTGTCAGTCAGAGCACCCAAGGGATTATTGGTATGACAACATTGTGCTCCAAAGATTGAGGCACTGAGAAATGGTCAAACAATGGAGATTACTGTCTTCAGCATTCCTTCTTTGACTGCCACTGTTTTCTCTGGTGAAAGCCGAACAGAGGAATTGGCAGAGTACATACTAACTGTTAAGTTAGAGAGAGTTCATAAACCAGCCATATCCCCGCGATGTGTTTATGAGAATCTCTTGGTGCATCAACAATTGTTTCAGACCTCTGGATAGAAGAATAATGTTGTCCAGGTAGCAACGCACCCGGAGAACTAGAAACTGGAAATGTGTCTAGCTGATCGCAAGCTTCCCAATTATGGAAGAAAGAAATATTTTGGGATGTTAAGATAGCATTTTGCCATCTGGCTGTGCTGGTTTAATGGACTCCATTTTGAAGATCTCTAAGAGGATAAAAAAGTTTAACGTCTTCTGATCTACAACCAGACACTAGCCACCATGCAAACTACATACAGGATTGAATTGAAGCCTGTATATTCTTTTTGTAATGGAATCAGGACAAAACCCCCCCTAGGTCTGATATGTATGTATTATAGCAGCCCATCTGCCTAGAAGAATGGAACCTTCTGAGAGGAGGAACATTCCCTATACCTTTGCTTCCCGGACATCCAGGACAGACTTTCTGTCACTCCTGGCATGGCTGTGTTAAGTTTCCTACCAACACTGAGATTTCCTGTTGTTACGGTATCTTACGCTGAACTTGCCTAAGAAAACAAACGCAGCCCAAAGTTTCAAACATCGTATCTACTGTAGGCAGGGATTAAAGCAATGCTATCCAATCTCTAATGAGGATAAAACCTGTATAGACAAATAAAGGAGATTTTCTCTCCGGACTTTGCCGTTCTGAAGAAAGGATGAATATGACTTTACCCATACAATTGGCTTGCTTGACTGTCTGGATACATAGTTCAATGGAGGGAAAACTGAAGCCAAGCAGTTCCGGGCCTTCCTCTGATGAAGAGGAGCTACTACTGTCCGCAGGCTGTCCACTCGCCAGAGTAGCGGAACTAAGTGGGTTAACACCACCTGCCGAGGTGCCAGGATGCTCTTCTAGTGACAGGCAACTAGGAGGGGTCTGCCCGGCCGAGATAATTTAAATAAGTAGAGCATAAAATCTGACGCCACCCTCTTCAATAACAATGATATTTGAGTGTTACCTGCCAACTGTGAACTCCTCCAGGCAGTCTCTACTCACCAGCCTATTGGGCATAGGTATTGCGCCACAGGTGCTGGAGGACTTTTGCTGGGATGGTAGCGTTGCTCTAGGAAGAAGCAATAAGACATCATCCTTGGAACTTTCACCTTGAATGGGAGCGGCTTCTAGGGCTACGTTCCTCCAAAGAATGTCTGCCTTCCGTGGTTCTTTAACTTAGAGAGCATGAGCATGCGGGGCTGAAAAAAATTGAAAGCAATCGCAAAGGGAGGCACTCTTTTCCTGAAACTTGCCATACGATGGTCTCCCACCTTTGAATTTGAGGGTCTTTTGTATAAATGGTGACTGACTCATGGTTTGAGGACAAATAGGATGGCCAGCTGAAAAAAACAAGGATAGCTGAAAACGAAAATAGCATCAGAGAGTGAAAGGGAAAAAAGAAAAATATACATTGGTAACAAAAAAAACGAAAAAGTGCTCCTTTTTTTATTTTTTATTTTATTTTTATTTTTTTCTTTTAAACAAAAGTCTAAGAGAAATAAATAAATTATTTCCCATACATACACATATGAATATGTGTATACACACATATATACAAACACAGGGGTTTTTTTTTTTGTGCCATACCTGAAACAAACAGCAGGGGGCATTGAAGGAAAGCTCATCTGTCCCAGGAAGCAGAGGGAAGAGCGATCCAGAGCCAGGCAAAGGAGGCTCTGCCTGACAAAACCTCCAGGGCCGTTTGAGCCCCTCCAATTATCCCTGGAGATCTATAGATCTACCCTGTGACTCTGGGCAGCTTTTCCCAAAAGAAAAATGGTGGTCGGTACTTCCGCCAGCCAGTGTGCATGTGTAAACCGGTGCAGCCCAATGATGTCATCATGAGCGCCTCCAGCACAGAGAATCCAAAGACATGCTGGTAGGTTAATTGGATCCTGTCTAAATTGTCCCTAGTATGTGTATGTATGAATGTGAGTTAGGGACCATGGAGGGTAAGCTCATTGAGGGTAGGGACTGATGCGAATGTACAATGCATATATAAAGTGCTGCATAAATTGACTGTGCTATATAAGTACCTGAAATAAAAAATAAATAAAACAAGCAAAAGGGCAAACATAATCAAAAAATGGAGCCAAAGATGGCACAGAAAAGGAAAAGATCAAGGTAAAAAAGGGGAAACATATAGGGAGACAGAAAAGAAAAACAAAAAGGGATAGACAGCCCTATAAGATACAAGGGACCAAAGGAGTCAAATGAATGAACTAGCTGCCCCCCCCCCCCAAGCTTCAGCCCGCAGACACTTACTTACCGCCAGATTTCGTTCCTAAAGAAGAAACACTGCAGGACCTCATCAAGACCCACAGAAGGGGTTCCCAGGCTGTTTAGCGCAATTTAGCGGCCCAAGCGCTGGGACTTCGCACTGGGAGAGGCTGAACCCAGCTGGATGCTGCACGGAGGCAGAGTTGGGGACATAGTACTGCTTACTCTTCACTGGTGCGTGGAGGTATGAGGAAAAAAAAAAGAATAGGGTGAGGCCTAACTAGGACTTTAATTTATGCTATTCACTGGTCCTGAGAGAGTAGAAGAGAGGCAGAGCCTATCACTAGTATGCTGCCATGGTGGCGTCAGGCAGTGGCGTAGCGTGGGGGGTGCAGGGGGTGCCACCGCCCCGGGCGCAAAATTTAGAGGGGCGCTGTCACGAGTGTGGACCGTCTAGCACAGGGATAAAAGCCTCTGTTAAACTTATGACAAGTCCACGTTGTCCAGCAACAGCGGCCGTTCTTGGGGTGCGGGCGAGCAGCAGGGGGATCTCTCTCATGGCGGTGACCAGCGAGGGGCAGAGCCGAGGACAGAATGGCCTGAGAGCCCGGGAGTCAGGAGAATAGTTCCTCCGGGACTGCCTCCTCCTTGACCTCGCCCCCCCTCCCCCAAGAGGTGAGAAGCAGCGGGCGCAGAATCTCCCGTGACTCTAGATTGCTCTAACTTCCTCCCCGGGCAACAGGCTGACTGGGGACCCAGAGGACGGGCATGCTGCCAGGGAGCCGCTGGAAGGATGAAAGGAGACACTGGCATGGAAGGTAGGGCTAGCAGTCTCTCTTGTCATCTCTCAGCCTCCCCCCTTTCCCTCAGCTCCACTGTCTCTCTAAACCCAATGTCTCTCTCAGTGAATCCAAATCCCCAAAAGCAAAAGCACATAACTGTGCAAATATATAAATAAACAACCTCATTTTATATAATTATCAATAAAATGTTAATTCATAGCCATGTTTTTTGGATGCTTTTTATTGATTGTTATATGGAATTAATTTGTTTATTTATATATTTGCACAATTGTGTGTTCTTGCAGCACTGGTGATTTGGATTCACTACCCAGCAGGACTATCTTAGAATTATTGTATTTGATTAATTGTTTTATGAAATTTTCTGTACTTTATTTAATGGCAGCACCGGTGATTGGGACTCACTAACAGTAGGGTTATTTTATAATATTACAGTTAATGGAAGCTACATATGTCATATTCACACTATAATACTTGTTGCAGCACTGTGCAGTTGGGATCAATACCCATTAGGGGTTTTTTTTCACCTTTTTGAATTCTCTCTCTCTCTCATATACATATATATATATATATATATATATATATATATATATGAGAGAGAGAGAGAATTCAAAAAGGTGAAAAAAAACCACATCTATCACACTATAATACTCGTTGCAGCACAGTGCAGTATATATATATATATATATATATATATATATATATATATATATATATATATATATATATATATATATATATCTATATATAGATATATATATTGGTTTATATATAGATATACCAAAATATATATAGAACATTTTCAAAAAGGTTAAATACAAAACCCTACTGGGTATTGATCCCAACTGCACTGTGCTGCAACGAGTATTATAGTGTGAATATGACATATGTAGCTTCCATTAACTGAAATATTATAAAATCCCCCTTCCTAATGCCTATGATGGCTAACCTGTGTAGAAAAGATGTAAACCCCTATTTTCAGGCTGTCTGGTCATGTTATTCCCTGTGTGAGCCAGTGGTGTATGCAGGGGAGAGGAGGGAGCGCCAACAACAGATGGAACATAGGAACCTATGCATGATGTCACCACTCCATGCTTTACCAGTCATTGTGAAGCACACTCTCCTCTCCCCTGCAGCCACCGCTGGCTCACAGAGGAGATCATGTAACCAGACTGGAGCTAGCTGAAAATAGGTAAGTTCGCGAGTCAGGGGGGAGCAAATTACTTGTCCCGCCCCGGGCGCTGACAACCCATGCTACGCCACTGGCGTCAGGAAAAGTATTTGCCCCCTTGCAAAATTTAGTTTTATTCCCAAAGAACACTGAAATCAAATGGATTTATTTTTTTTTTTTTTTTAACTGATCAACATACCCTTTAATATCAAAGTGAAAACAGATCTCTGCAAAGTGGTACAAAGAATTTAAAAAAAACACAGAATAAGTGACTGCATAAGTATAAGACCTTTTCAAATCAATATTTGGTATAGACAACTTTGGTAGCAATGGGAGCCTTGAGTCTGTGTGGGTGACGCTCTTTTCATTTTGCATATCTAGGCACTGCAGTTTTCACCTGTTCTTCTTTGTTGTACTGCTCAAGAATTTTCAGGTTGCATAGAGATTGGAAGTAAATAACCTACCTTTTATAAGACCAGCCATCATTTCTTGATTTGATTAAAGGAGAAGTACAGGCTTTCAAAACAATCATACTCACTTCGCATCGGTGCATCTGTCCCCCGTCCACTCTAAGACAAAGAACCGTGCAATCAAAGACCACTGATTGCTCTGTTCTTGGTCTTCAGTGAGCAGAGAACAGTGACTGTAATATGCAATTTGTATGTAAAATAATATATTATTAGTAATATATTGCTGCTTACCCGTAGATGTGTTAGCTGCATTTGTTTTTCGGGGGCTAAGAACTTTTTCAGCAAGTACAGAAAATATATGTTGATCTTGCCTAAAAGAAGGTGTTCTTGGCACATTCTGTGAGTTGAAAAGACAGCAAAAATGTCATCTTAATTGTGCAAACTAATAATCCCATCACTTCCCCTGTACTGGAGATAAACAAAGGCAGTTCAGCTTGGGTGGCAAATATGGCTACCTCCACAAATACAGTGGATGAATTAATGTTGGCACAAAGCTACAGAAGGTGTGTTATTTGGAGGACCCTAGGCAAAAATAAATACAAGAAAAAGTGCCTGAAAAAAAAAAAGGAATGCAGCTGCCTTGTCTGAGGACTGGTAGGTTGCGATATATTACATTTTAGGTTTGGGGTTTAGATACACTTTAACGTGTAGGAAGGAATCTCCTCACCACAATGGCAGGATAATTTATTAATCTTACAGTAATTTACTGCTTAGCTACATTTTCATGTGAGAAAAAATGTGCGTTATTCTACTGGCAAGTATATAGATGTAAATGGCTACCTACTGCGTTATGTGAAGCAGCAATAAACGTCCCTGAGATTGCTATTATTTTTTATTGCCCTTTATTGCTGGTGTGACAAAATATTCTCCAGTGCTTTACAATTTATGAGGTTATTTATGAGATGAATTTATGAGATTTATCTAAAAACTCTCAGGGTCAGATCCCGCCAGTTCCCAGGTACGGTCATTACCCTGCAGCCTGCAAACTGCTATTTGTGACAATTCACCCAGTTAAACACATGCTTCTCTTCTCTAGTTCACTGGTGTGATGAGAAGGAGTTTGCATTTAAAGACCAGTCTATCACCATTGACAGTGTAACATGTAGTACTGCTGTTTCCATGGTAACCAAGATGTTATGCTTAAGAGACCGGCTATAGAACATCAATTTAGTGCTCTACTAAACATGAATACATTCAGCAATAGTCTCTGATAGTTGAAACTCCTTCATCTCCAGTAAAAAAAATAGTGAAAATTCAGGACTAATTATAAATTGGTCAGCATTAGCTGCAATGCCGAACAAAACCCTATTCATGGTGGCTGGGAAACATTCTAAATACGTAGCTAGTAAAAGTGACTGGACACTTGCCACTTGGCAGCTGTCTCCTACAGATTGTCTGTGACAAACTAGGATACCACCAGAGCTTCAGAATTCTTACAAAGCTGATTTAAACCTACGGGACAGTTAAGAGGATGTCTTTTGATTCCACACACATCACAGCCTCGTTTTGCCTTTCAAAGTTGCAGGGATTAAGGGAACGTTAACACTGATACATTGTAAAATTACGTGCCCAATCGGGGTGGATTGCAGAATAACTGGGGCCCGGGGCAGCGATGAAGAATGGGGGCCTGCAGTGTGAATGCTGTTGGAGAAAATGCTTATTAATTCCAGCTTGAATGTGTATTTCAGACCTGTCTGTACCCCAGTCGTACATAAATCATAGCAACAATTTCATAAATATCCATGCCTGAGAAGTCTCAAGGTTTGACACAGAATCCTTAGGTATGCCTTAGATTTTTTGCCCAAGCTTTTGGGTAGGTATAGCTCACTTGAGACAAGAAGTTTTAGCTTTAAAGCTGAAGTTTGGGATGGCCGCTCGGCACTGGACCTAGAAGCTAAAGGAGATCGCTGTAGTAGTGGTGCTTACTACAGTGATTCTACAGGTATGGCACATGCATACTTTGCTCCAAGATGAACCAATGTAGCTATGTAAAAATTGCCATACCTAAACTTCAGCTTTAAAGCCAAATTCTACCTAAATCTTTCTGGGGAAAAAACAAAAACTTTGAGCACACCAAGTTGGCACCTGTCCCTATTTTATTATCTCTACTGGAGATTGTGAAGACGAAATGACCAGGTGGTTTCATTACTGATCTCAACAGGAGATGGCCCATTACCTTTGTTGTTAACAAGGTAAGCACATATTTTAAGTTGTTAACTAAGTATTAAGGACAGGGGTTAAAGTTAGGTTTCAGAGGACCAGGTGTTTGGTTAGATTTTAGGGTTAAGAATAAGTGTTTTAGAATATCTCCGGCCGAAAAGCTTATTTGGCATAGAGTGGAATAGTGTTAGAATCACTGTTGGGTTTCTATCACAGTCTCTGACCCTACTGGGGAGATTTACTCTTACATTCTGACCTGGCGATCTTTGTTACCAGGACAGTAAATGAGGTGAATTCTAAAATGTGTTGGCAAGAGGAATGCAGGGGGTGACAGCCTCCTGTCTCTCTGCACTCCTCTTGCCAGTGCTTGTCTCAGGCTAGTGCTAGAAGCTGGATATATGAACAGACTATCAATGCAGCCATCTTCTGTTAGCTTTGTGTGTGTGAAAGGGCCACACACATAGGTAATACTTCACAGCATGTAGGGAGATGGGACAAAGTACTGCATGTACTTTGTTCCCTGGGGGACAGAGCACTGTATTAAAAAAGGCAATAAGACTTATTTAAGGTTGTGCCATGACAAATTTACATACAGCATTGGCGTTCTAAGAGAATGTGACATACAGGGGAAGGTTTACTAAAACTGGTGGACAGAGAATCTGGTGCAGCTGTGCATAGAAACCAGTCAGCTTCTAGGTTTTAGCCTAGGTTCACATTGACAGCTCAAATGAAATGATGCAAGTTCAGCTGACCTCGCACCATTTCATTCCCGCATGTCAGTCCCGACTTCGGGGGGTGATTTCAGAGACACCTGTGCGGGTTTATGCACAGATGTCTATTGACATCGCACCGAAGTCACCAAAAGTAGTACAGAAAATACTTTTGGGAATCGGTGCGGCACCGCAAATATAGCGTCGCACCGATTCGGACGGTGCCATTGCTGGCAATAGCCACTGATTTGGCATGCAATTTGACATGTCAAATCATATGCCAAATCACTGCAATGTGAACCAGGGTTAATTGTCAAAACTTAACTGAACAAGCTGAATTCAGAAGCCAATTAGTTACTACAGGCATACCCCACTTTTAAGTACACAATGGGGTTTATTTACTAAAGCTGTAAAATGCAAAATCAGGCTCACTTCTGCATAGAAACCAATGAGCTTCTAGGTTTTATTACCAAAGCTTAATTGAACAAGCCGAGGTTAGAAGCTGATTGGTTTCTATACAGAAGTGAGCCTGATTTTGCACTTTCCAGCTTTAGTAAATAAACCCCATTGTGTACTTAAAAGTGGGGTATGCCTGTATACACAGCTGCAACAGATTCTATAGAGTTGATTTACTAAAGGCAAATAGAATGTACTATGCAAAGTGCAGTTGCCCTCTGCAAGAGCAATTGCTCCAGAGCTTAGTAAATGAGGTAAAGCTTCAGTTTAGAGTACCCAATCATGCGCAAGGAAAATAAAAAAAAACAGCATTTTTGCTTGCATATGATTGGATGATGGAAGTCATAAGAGCTTCTGCTCATTTACTAAGCTCTGGAGCAACTGCACTTTGCAAACTGCACAGTCTATTTGCCTTTAGTAAATCAACCCTTATGTGCACCGGTTTTAGCAAATCTCCCGCACTGTATATAATACATCCTTGGCAGTAAAAAAGGTTTGTACACAAATTTCCTTTGATATATACACATATATGTAAAAATATTACATTGATATGTTTTACTTTACATTAGACAAGTCTAACTAGTGCCAAGTACATCTGCCCTGCCTGTGAACAAAGTAAACTGCCATTAGGTACAATGCTTTGCCAATCTTGGTGAGCAGTCCACAGTACACCTCCATATGTGTAATCTATGCTCACGGCCAATGCAGAAGAGAATTGCTGTGCATGGTCTGTAGAGTCTCAAATATACGATGCATGTACAAAGAGAATAGACATTGTTTTTCATTTTTACATTTGTGATGCCAGCAGCATAATCAGAATTGCAAAAAAAAAATCTTTTTTTTTGCATGATCTGCAATAGACAATTTGGGAGATCTTGTGAATGGTAGGACATCTCAACTCTGCTCTGAGCCTGGTGACTGGAGTTTACAATGGTTGCATCCACAATGATTTTTGTAACATTATTATGGACACTGAAGTCCTTGGAGGAAAGATGTTACCTTATCTAAACAATGAAGTGTTGCTTGTACAAGGGCTGTTTGCTTGGTGACAAGTTATTTTTAATTAGAAGGTGGACCTCAGCCTGAAGCATCACTGAACATACACATGTCCTGATTTACTGACTGCTGGTAAAGGTTTTGTATGAGCTGAATTGTATAGGTGTAGCCTGCTTTCAATGCCGACCAAAGTCCTAACTCAAAGCATAGGACCCACAAAATAACTACAAGTAATAATAATATGATCTTTATAGATTTGATGACAATGCCTAAAGTAGATGAGAGCTCTAGTAAATTACACTAGGGTTAATTTACAAAAACTGGAGAGTGCAAAATCTGGTGCAGCTGTGCATGGTAGCCAATTCGTTTTGGTGAGATACTACCCAAGAGTTAAAGAGGAGCTCCAGTCTCCTATGTAAAAACGAAAAGTCAGCTAACTTTTAATAAATAGCCACTCACCTGTCCCATGTTCCAGCCCTGGGCTCGGCCTAGCCGTTTTTATCCTGGGTGTTTTTCTCCCCGGCGCCAGTATCTTTACTATGGGCTCCCAGCTCCTGCTATAACAGCTTGCAGCTTCACAGCTGGGTGCCCACTGCACATATGCGAGCGCCGCTGCCAGGGCCGGTGCAAGGATTTTTGTCTACTTAGGCAAAGGTGCATTTTGGTTACCCCCCGACTCTGTACGTTATATACACTGGTTTGTATATGATGTACAGTACGGTGTCAGAGTATAAGACCAGTCTGTACCCTGCTGGCTCCGTACTGTACATTATATGCAGACCAGTCTGTCCCCTGACCCCATGCTGTACATTATATGCAGACCAGTCTGTCCCCTGACACCATGGTGTACATTATATGCAGACCAGTCTGTCTCCTGACACCATGCTGTACATTATATGCAGACCAATCTGTCCCCTGACACCATGGTGTACATTATATGCAGACCAGTCTGTCCCCTGACACCATGGTGTACATTATATGCAGACCAGTCTGTCCCCTGACACCATGGTGTACATTATATGCAGACCTGTCTGTCCCCTGACATCATGCTGTACATTATATGCAGACCAGTCTGTCTCCTGATGCCATGCTGTACATTATATGCAGACCAATCTGTCCCCTGACACCATGGTGTACATTATATGCAGACCAGTCTGTCTCCTGATGCCATGCTGTACATTATATGCAGACCAGTCTGTCTCCTGACGCCATGCTGTACATTATATGCAGACCAATCTGTCCCCTGACACCATGGTGTACATTATATGCAGACCAGTCTGTCCCCTGACACCATGCTGTACATTATATGCAGACCAATCTGTCCCCTGACACCATGGTGTACATTATATGCAGACCAGTCTGTCCCCTGACACCATGCTGTACATTATATGCAGACCAGTCTGTCCCCTGACACCATGCTGTACATTATATGCAGACCAGTCTGTACCCTGTTATATACACTGGTCTGTATATAATGTACAGCATAGTGTCACAAGTTTAGTCTGTACCTTGCTGACACCCTACTGTATGTTATATACAGACCAGTCTATACGCTGACACTGTACTGTACATTATCTATACGTTACCGTACTGAGCAGTATTTCAGGGTAGTCAGTGAGTGGTATGCCAGAGGTAAGTCTGTCATAATGTGCTAATAAAAAAGTAATAAAGGAGAGGAGATGAGGACCAGTGCTGGCTGCCGTGTTTCAAAGAAGGCACTCCTTGGAAACGCGGCAGCCAGCACTGGTCCTCATGTCCTCTCCTTCATCACCTGGAGACTGCTATTATCAGACCAATTGCCACCAGGTAAAGGCTTTTACATTGCGGTTTTCTTTCACATGCTTGTGAGTATTTTTTAAGTCATTCTTTTAAAAAACGTATCAAAGGATAATGGACAAGGCTGTTGCGCCCTCTTTTCTTTATTCCTTTTTTGATTGCCAGGATACCCCTATCCTGGAGGGCAGCAAGGCCTGAGACATTATCTATCCTTAACTTTAGATCACCTGATCAACACACTTGCGCGCAAGAGTATTTGTTTGCTGCTATCATAATGTGTTAATATGCTGTGTATACTAGCACATTGTGGCATATACAGTACTTGCAAAGAAAAATGTACTGGACTTTATTAACATTTTAAAGATGAAGTTTAGCATTCACCCCTCCCTATTCAGCACACCTGTGGCTCCATTCATCCCTCCCCCATCCCCATTCAGCACACCTGAGGCTCCATTTACCTCTTCCCCCTACCCATTCAGCACACCTGAGGCTCCATTCATCCCTCCCCCTCCCTATTCAGCACATATGTGGCTCCATTCACCCCTCCCCCTACCCATTCAGCACACCTGAGGCTCCATTCATCCCTCCCCCTCCCTATTCAGCACATATGTGGCTCCAT
The DNA here is from genome assembly GCF_042186555.1 of Aquarana catesbeiana. NCBI lineage: Eukaryota > Metazoa > Chordata > Amphibia > Anura > Ranidae > Aquarana > Aquarana catesbeiana. The sequence continues at coordinate 77,393,243 of NC_133328.1, forward strand.
TCACCCCTCCCCCTCCCATTCAGCACACCTGAGGCTCCATTCACCCCTCCCCCCTCCCATTTAGCACACCTAAGGCTCCGTTCACCCCTCCCCCCTCCCATTCAGCACACCTGTGGCATTACGATTCTCCTATTTTCTTTCCTGTTGTATACCAGGTCAGGCAGTGGTGCACACTGAGGGTGGACCTAGAGGACTTGCGCTGCCCACCTGTGACTGCCTTGCATGGACATTCCTCGGTGGCCAGGAATTATGCACCACCCCACTCCTTAGATGTACTGGGGGAGGGGGAGGTCCGAGGCGACTCTGCACTACTCCTGGTGCCTTTTTACAGAACACCTGCACTGCAAGCCGGGGCGGGGTGAGGGGGGGTACTGGCTTTGCAGTCTGTCAGGAGAGAGTGGAGCCGGGCTACACAGTATGCCGCAAGTCATGTACGGCAATGTGTGTGGCTGCGCTCACGCCTAGGACAAAGGGGAGACAATTGGCAAGTAGGGAACCAAAATTTTACCACCCCCTCCATGCTGGCACCATAAGGCGGCTGCCTAACCTGCCTTATGCTGGTGCCGGAACTGGGCACTGCACACTGTGCATGATCCGGCAGTCTTCTAGGACCTGTCATGTGTCCCAGATGACTGCAGGAGGGAGGGGGGAAGGAGAACTTCCGCTTCCGATCTCCTAGGTGGTCGGAGTGGAAGTGGTAGCGGGTACCTGTCAAAATCAGGTACCCGCTCCACCCCCCTCCTTAAAAGCTCCATTTCGCAAACAGGAGTGGGAAGGAGGCCTTAAATCGAAACTTCCCCTTTTTGGTGGAGCTCCGTTTTAAATACTACTAAAGGGATGCCAACACTGCAGCTTTTCTCATCATTAAGAGTGCACCAGGTGATTATAATGTACCACACCAGACATGCAGAATCAGTCTGCAAAGGACATGGTGAAACACATAGCAGAACAAGGTAGGACTCTACTACAAAGTTTATTAAAATCCTTGCAATGTACATTGATCACCCAGAGAGGTTGTTTTTTTTTTCTTAACAAAATGTTATTACACTTTAACTTTGATATTATTATCATAAATTTTTTCGCTGTTTTGCTGGAAAGCAAAATAAAATCCTCAGACAGGCAGCTGCAAATAAGTCTTTAAAGAGTAAAAATTTCCATTGCCCCATATACTTGGTTTCCTAATTATAGCAACAGATGACATTCCCTGTTAGAAAGGCATCCACTCTGTAAATCCATTTGGTTCATTTTGTGACTTCACCACTTCCTTTGTTAGGGAATTCCACAGCCTTTCCATCCAATACAAGGAAGGATTCATATTCGTGCAGACAGTCAAATGTCATTATAAGTGATGAGCAAATCAGGATAATAACCAATGTATTGTTATTTGGTGTTCTTGAATATCTACATGCAGATCTGTCTGATTTGAAAGAACAAAGTAATTTAGGAATCTAATCAATAGTTATTCATAAATTGCTGGCCTGAATTACCATTAGAAACAGTGGACATGTGACTATAGGTGGCTGCGGCATTTCTTGAATCGTTTGATTACAAAGGATGGGGAGATGGCAAGGTATTGAATTTATTCTTTTCCTGAGTCTTCACAAGGGAATCAGGGGGCTTCAGTAACCAAAACTGCAGTGTTTATCCTCATGACACATCACAGGAAGCACCTCCATGGCTAACAGAGGACAGAATTAGAAGCAGACTTGGGAAACTTAACATTAATAAATCACCGGGACCAGATGGCTTGCATCCGAGGGTACTTAAGGAACTCAGTCAAGTAATTGCCAGACCATTGTTTCTCATTTTTACTGACAGTCTACTGACTGGAATGGTACCAGCGGATTAGAGAAAAGCCAAAGTAGCACCAATATTTTAAAAAAAGGGCCCAAAATACATCCCTGGGAATTACAGACAAGTTAGCTTAACATCAATAGTATGCAAGCTCTTGGAGGGGGTGATAAGGGACTATATACAAGATTTTAGTAATGAGAATGGTATCATTAGCAGTAACCAGCATGGCTTCATAAAGAATTGTTCTTGCCAAACCAATCTGTTAACCTTCTATGACGAGGTGAGTTACCATCTAGATCAGTGGTCATCAACCCTGTCCTCAGGGCCCACTAACAGGCCAGGTTTGCAAGATAACTGAAATACATCACAGGTGATATCATTTGCCACTCAGTGATTGCAGTATTCTAGTCTGCATCTCCCCAAGGTAATACATAAAACTTGGCCTGTAAGTGGGCCCCGAGGGCAGGGTTGATGACCACTGATCTAGATAAAGGAAGGCCCATAGACATGGCGTATCTGAATTTTGCAAAAGCATTTGACACAGTTCCCCATAAACATTTACTGTACAAAATAAGATCCGTTGGCATGGACCATAGGGTGAGTACATGGATTGAAAACTGGCTACAAGGGCGAGTTCAGAGGGCGGTGATAAATGGGGAATACTCGGAATGGTCAGGGGTGGGTAGTGGGGTCCCCCAGGGTTCTGTGCTGGGACCAATCCTATTTATTTTGTTTATAAACAACCTGGAGGCAACGCTGTATCCTGGCCTAGGCCAACAAGGCCCAGGCCTAGGGCAGCACTTTGCAGGGGGGCAGCACGGAAAGACTCCCAGTCGGCTTGTGCTACTCTGTTAGTGTAGCACCAGTCCTATGGGGCGGACTGGGCTGAGAGGCAAATTAGTCTAGCGCCCCCATAAAGCAGCCTCACTGCTTCCGGTATGCGGGCAGCTGGCATTCCACAACTGTGGGAGGGGGGCGCCGCTTCTAATTTTGACTGTCCTATCATCCTGGACCACAAACCTTCGTTACTGTGCTATGTGTTTTCTGCTGCACCATTGGCATGGTTATATCTTCTTAGTCCTCTCCATAAAATTATCAGAAATTTGTGCTTAAAGTAGAACTATAGGCAACATCTCCCTTTTTTTTTTTTTCATTTTGGATAGAGTAAGGGAGGGTTATAACCCGTCAGTTTATTTTTTACCATCTCTGTCCCATTGCAGAGATTTCCCGTCACTTCCTGCCCCACAGTCAAACAGGAACTGAGAGGAAATCTATGCAAATTAAGGGAATCCATTGCCCCCCCCAGGCCCCCAGAACTAGTCCCCACTCGAAAATTTAAGGGCAGGTCTTAAACAGCAAGGGGTGTGGCCGTGTGGCCTTGACAGGAAGGGATTGGTCATATTTAAATTAGGGGGTGCACGAGTTTAGTCAGGCCTAGGGCAGCACAAAACCTAAATACACTACTGCCTGGAGGATGGGGTAAACAGTTCAATCTCTGTATTTGCGGACGATACTAAGCTAAGCAGGGCAATAACTTCTCCGCAGGATATGAAAACCTTGCAAGAAGATCTGAACAAATTAATGGGGTGGGCAACTACATGACAAATGAGGTTTAATGAACAAAAATGTAAAATAATGCATTTGGGTGGCAAAAAAATGAATGCACTCTATACACTGGGGGGAGAACATCTCGGGGATTCTAGGATGGAAAATGACCTGGGGGTCCTAGTAGATAATAGGCTCAGCAATGGCATGCAATGCCAAGCTGCTGTCTACAAGACTCTGGTCCGGTCGCACCTGAAGTATGCTGTCCAGTTCTGGGCACCAGTCCTCAGGAAGGACGTACTGGAAATGGAGCGAGTACAAAGAAGGGAAACAAAGCTAATAAAGGGTCTGGAGGATCTTAGTTATGAGGAAAGGTTGCGAGCGCTGAACTTATTCTCTCTGGAGAAGAGACGCTTGAGAGGGGATATGATTTCAATTTACAAATACCATACTGGTGACCCCACACTAGGGATAAAACTTTTTTGCGGAAGGGAGTTTAACAAGACACGTGGCCACTCATTAAAATTAGAAGAAAAGAGGTTTAACCTTAAACTAAGTAGAGGGTTCTTTACTGTAAGAGCAACAAGGATGTGGAATTCCCTTCCACAGGCGGTGTTCTCAGCAGGGAGCATCGATAGTTTCAAAAAACTATTAGATAAACACCTGAACGACCGGGATATACAATGTAATACTGACATATAATAACACACATAGGTTGGACTTGATGGACTTGTGTCTTTTTTCAACCTCACCTACTATGTAAATAGGTTATCATTATATCTTTTCCTATCCTCAGTAGAAATATGTCTCATAATATGTTATTTTTTATACAAGGCCTGATCCAGCAGCTACAATGGTACTTAAAGTGTCACTAAACCCAGGACCCTGCATTCACTATATCTGGTCTCCCACAGTACACAGAACATGGAAATGCAATTGTTTTAGTAAATATAAACCACTAAATACCTTTTTCATCAGCAGTTAGAGAAGTCTTGTGACTTCTATCACTGTCTGGTTAAAGCTTGTAGGAGGAGTTTTCATTCTGCTCTGACTGTCCTATCAGGCTACAGGACCCCTGACCCTCTGTCTGGACAGTGCTGATTGGCCCTGTGCTGATCGCTGATCACATGCACTCCCCAAAGAAAACAAAAAACTCTCTAGCAATACACACAAAACTGAGCATGTGCAGCTTGTCCCCTAGCCTCCGTTCTGTCAGGAGATCAGTTGGTGACAGTGGAAGAAGGGGAGGATCAGAGAAGATTGGATCAAACAGCCTTATTAAACAATGAGGGGGATTAACCCCTTAGGTTCCAGACTGATTTTACTGTTGTAGAATTTTAAACTCAAAACAAGAAGGTAAACCAGTCAGTAAGTCTATTATTTTTATCAGACCAAGCAGTCCAGCAAAAGTGGCAGTTAAAGGGTTAAGGGGTGCATACAATGGTCAGCTTCTAATTTATCTGCTTTTAATGTATGTAAAACCTTTATCTCAAAAGAAAAAAATCTGGAAAAAAATACTGCGTTACAAGTGTTAGCTGAAGTTCAGCTTTAATTTGTTAGTCAAGTAAATCTAAACCTTCTCGTGCATCTCACGCTACCTTATCCACAGGTTGACAATGCTGCTGTCCAAGGGTGTCCCTGTTTCTCTTCCATCCAGAATGGAGACACCCTAAAACAGGAAGTGTGTTATGTGAACATAAAAGAAAGAAAGCCTAAAAAAGAAAACTGCAGACACAACCTTTAACCACTCTCCGCCCCCCATATAACAAAATGATGGCCGGATAGTGGTTCTGTTATCCTGACTGGGTGTCATATGACGTCCAGCAGGATAAGCCACGATCGCGCGACAGTCTGTCACACCGCATCTCCGATCAAGGTAAAGAGCCTATGACACAGGCTCTTTACCATGTGATCAGCTGTGTCCAATCACAGCTGATCACAGTGTAAACAGGAAAAGCCACGTATCAGCTTTTCCTCTACTCGCACTGATAGGCGAGGAGAGGTGACCGGCTGCTCTCCTGACGGGGGGGGGGGGGGGTGTCTGCGCTGATTGATTATCAGTGCCACCCCCCAGGATGCCCACCTGTGCCTACTAGGGACGGCCACCCATGACCACCAGGGATGCCCACCCATGACCACCAGGTAAGCTCACTAGAACCCACCAGGGATGTCAATCATTTCCCATTAGGAATGGCACTCTATGCCCATTAGTGATGCCTGCCAGTGCCTCCTGATAAGTGCTGCCTATCAGTGCCATCTATCAGTGCCCCCCATCAGTGCCCACAAGTGCCCATCAATGTCGCCTATAAGTGCCCTCCAGTACCACCTATGAGTGCCACCTATGAGTGCCCTTCAGTGCCACCTATGAGTGCCCATCAGTGCCACCTATCAGTGCCCATCAGTGCTGCTTATTAGTGCCGCCTATGATTGCCTATCGGTACTGCATATAAGTGCCACCTCATCAGTGCCACTTCATCAGTGCCAATCAGTACTTCCTCATCAGTGCCCGTCAGTGCAGCCTCATTAGTGCCCATCAGTGAAGGAGAAAACGTACTTATTTATCAAGTTTTGTAAGAGAAACAAAGAAGAACTTTTTTTTTCAAAATCTCTGTTTCTGTTTTTTTATTTGTAGCGCAAAGGTGATCAAATACCACCAAAAGAAAGCTCTATTTGTGGGAAAAAAATGATAAAAGTGTTGTTTGGGTACAGCGTTGCATGACCGCGCAATTGTCATTCAAAATGCCATAGCGCTGAAAGCTGAAAATTGATCTGGGCAGAAAGGTGCGTAAGTGCCCAGTATTGAAATGGTTAAAGATTGATAAGCTGCAATATATTACATTTTTGGGATTAGAAATGTTTAAAGATGAAAATGTCCTTTAATTAATTCCCCCCACTTCCTGAGTGCAGGCCACCTGATAATATAATAAACTTCAACCCTGATCCAGAGATGTTAGCTGTGTAGCTCTGCCTGGCCTTCACAAAGAAAACTTACAGCTGGTTCCTTTTCACACTGCACATGCATACCATGGCCTATTTTTTCCTATTGGATCACCATAGTCATGGTAGCTTTCAGTGGTCCTGCAGATTCTGGCCATCCCATAAGAATATAAGGCTGTAGCTTATGTTGTCTCATGTGTCCCCAGTCCTCCCTGAGCTGGCATGCTTTTCATGCGCAACCTTTACCTTCCTAGGCCTTAATGGTGGGAGAATTATAGGATCATCTGTAATATATTTTCCACAAATGCTCCATAATAATCCAGACCAAAGATTGCAAACAGAAGACGGAAAGAGTTAAAAAAATATGTAAACCCTCACCTTGTAAAACAACCCTTTCAGTTTAAAAGAGACATTATAAACCGGTCTTTCCCTTTTTTATAAGTGATCACATACCCTCTGGTCTCAGCTGCATAAGGAGCTCGGAGAGCTGAAGGAGGAGAAACAGCAGCACACAAGTTCTAATCATTGGAGAAGAGCAGACTGAGCTCCCAGCACATCTAGAACACGGAGCATGCTGTGCTTTCATGCCTAGTGTGGACAGTTTTTAATAGGAAAGAAGGGCGACTGGCAGGAGCCCCAGGGATTTTTCACACAAAGGAAACAATACAAAGCATACAGGATACTTTTTCATACATGTACATGGTACAGCAGGCACATATCAGGAATATTAAATGTTGGGGTAACATATTCTTTAAACACTCCTCCACATCCTGTGCACTGCACGTGTCTCTGACAGTCATACTGTATGTGTAAAGGCCAATTTAAATGGGGAATACTGCCTAGGATATGACAACTACTGCACAAAACATTGGCTGACTATACATCTTATACACAAGCCATCCCAAATAAGTAGTACCAACGCCACTGGACCAAAAAAACAAGGGAACTAGCTAGTAGTAGTTAGTCACACTAAACTGGACTTGTTCTTTAATGTTAATGACCTTTTTGTAGCTTGTCCAAGGCACTTCTTCAGTTTATCTTGAAGGATCTACGAAACGTCTTCAACATTACAGAACGAGTCCAGTTGAATGTGACAAACTACAACTAAGTATTCCATGACTTAGATAAATGAGAACTTTGCAAGTGTAGCCAGCCTTTTCTAAACAGGGGCTGCCAGTAAATTTAGCTGTGGTTGGTTATCGGTAACCTGGCTAATTTGTAGTCTTTGTGATCATTTGGGTTTTCCCCTACGTTCAGCGTAGCTGTAGTTCCTACCTTTTGTCAGTAGGTGTCACTGGTACCTTTGGCATCAGTATGACGAGCTGTAGTAAAACTGGGTTATGAATATGCATACTTCTCTCAGCCAACCAGTAGGAGTTTCCTAGCAGCTGGTCCTTGCTGGAAGATAGTATAAATATTTGGGTAGGTCAAGTGATTAGGCTCCTACTACTCAGATCTTGGTCTGGTATGGCTGTGTGAGGAACTACCGTGCTGGGTAGGCCTGAAGCATAAGCCCTAGCAATGTGTTCCAGGCTCTGCAGTTGAAGGCCTATCTGCGTGCATGAAGGAAAGGATGGAGACCTGACCTGAAGTACCAGAAGTCACTCTGCCATAGACCAGGGGAACCTTGAAGAGCATGGGAAACCATCCAGATGGCTTCATCTAGACAATTCCTGCATGCTACTATGAGTTGCTGTTGCTATAGGAGACAGCTGTTGCTACGAAAGAACAGAACACTGGGTACATCTGTACAGCTGTCTATCTTTCTATTGTTGTTTGAGGAGTCTGCTAGTCTGTTTGTCTATTGGGTCTAAGGTGTTGTGTGCCCTACCCTTCTCTCTCTGAATATTTTTTGTGAGCAATAAATGTACTGTTTTTCAGCATTAAAAGTGACTGGCGCCCATTTCTCTACACTTGTCCACAACCCACCATGCCTAGCGACCTGCACCCTAAGGTGAAATGTCAGCCCACCCTGTCTCTGGGGGTCGCCAACACGCCTCCAGAGGTCAGGAGGAGACTACACAAACAACCAGAAATAAGTATTTTCATAGATGACAGCCACCATGCTTTTTCAGTCCAGGTTTCCTGGAAAAACTCATACATCAGCTCTCAGTTTCAGATCAATGGCATGTGGGAGGTCCTTGTGTTGGACTACATTATAATGTATGCATTGTGTAGCACACCCCCTAAGGAGCCACAAGTACAAAAGGATCCCTCACTCTGTACAGCCAGGCATACCGCATCTTCACAAGCACACTGCAGTCAGGAAATAGTCCAGTGCTATGTTTTATTTGTGTTTTATTGAGGTGAATAAACTTGGCTGGGGTTAGGGGTATTATGGGATGTCCACTTGCTTTAGCAAGACTCTTCAGGGACAACTTCTTCTGTACAGTCTATTTACACACTCGTCAGCTTCCTCCAGCACATCACTTGATTGCAGCACAAAAAACCCCAGGACCAGCTGGCACACTGTTAGGTGATCTGACAAAAAGGGCTCAGTCAGATGAAGCAAAAGCTCATTACTGGCAAGGACCGCGGGCCCCTTAGTTGTGTAGCAAAGTCCTACTGCTCAGCTGTCCTTCTGTGGCTACTGATCCCAGCACCACGTCTTCAGGCACTGCCAGCTCACCTGGCGGCAGCTGATCCTTTCACTAACCCTCCTGGCTAATCTTCCACAGTCCTCCCAGACTGGCTCTGAAACAATCTCAGACTGCTCTCCCCAGTCCTTTCAGGCATGCCACTCAGTCCTCCCTGACTGTCTCACTAACCAGCCCTCCTGGCTGTCTTCTCCCTGGAGATCTCCCGGATGTGCTCACTGGCTCCTGCTGTCCTCACACCTGCTCCCGTGCCACTGGGCAGGATTCCTCCTTGGGTTGTCAGAGGTTCCCTCCTGCACCTGAGCTCCCAGGCCCAAATCCCCCCCCCCAGACTAGGGGTTATCCTTAAGGGCCCAGTGACAGCCTCCTAGCACTCTGTCTCCAACTTCCAACCAAACTCTCCTGCCCCTGCTGGCTTGACCCTGAGTATTTGAGGGGGCTGCCCCTTGCCAACCCATCAATTGGGGATTGCTCAGGTCCCTAACGAATACTCCAGGCAGCTCCTCCTAACCTCCATCCCATTCTTCTGGAAGTTTCTCACAAGTTCCAGAAAAGGGGCGAAGCACCAGAGATGCTGAGTCATACCAGCCTCCCTGGATCATTCACCTGACCCAGATTCAAACACAGGCTCGGCTGCCAGCCAAGCCAAAACATTTTACCTACACTAACAAAAATCCTAACATTACATACTACACTAGAGGGTGCTACACGTTGGATAAGTGTGCCCATAGCCCACCAAGAAATGTTGTTGTCTTTGGGTTTTACTTGCACAACACTCTGATGTAGTATCATGTCTACTGCCAAAGAGTGACATTGCCATATAAAACACAGACCTAGGTACATTATTCATTGTGCATATCTATTATTAAATGATGTATGTGCTGCCTGAATTCTCTGCAAATACATGCTTATGTATTCAGGTTGGCTGCTTATGTGAGCCACAAGATTCTGCAGTGACTTCTAAAACAACTCTGATAAAGAATGCAGTTTAAAGAAAGGTACACCTTCCAAAAAATCAGCATGACCCTTCACCACCACCACCTGGGTGTCTTTATCAAACCCCATATGCATTAGCGGATACCCGGAGAGCACTGTGCATAGGAATGGACGGTGTGTACAGCCTGTGCTTCCCTTCTGCAAAGCATTTGAGGACATCCTACAGAAGATTTGTTAACACATTCATTACACTGGTGTGTTAAGAATTGGACTCTGGCTATAAATAATACATTTTGTATGGCTGCCCAGATATATACCATAAGCAGCAAATTAGTAGGGTAAGTAACACTCTCAGGGAAACAGGTGAACTGCTGGCTCTGGGAATCGCATTCACAAACAATCGCCCAGAGCTTGTATAATGCTGAGAAGTGAAAGGCACTTGTATAGTTTCATTGTTATTGCTGAAAATTCAAGACAGACTGAAACTGGGGAGATGACATGGAATTCCTAGAATGCCGCAGAGCAGGTATTAAAGTTTGAGCTGCTGTTTAAATAAGTGGCGCAGACACCTGCTTAATTCTTACCACCTGGGCAGCAGCAGGAATATTTTACAAATCTGCATTGAAGTCTGGAGCGGTTGGAATTTTGGAATGCTTGTTTATCTCCCAGCTCTTTTTCCAGCTTCCTTTAATTAATAAGATGCTGACATCTAGTGGTGTCTTTTGTAACTACAGTGCCAGATTTATTAGAGAAAAGGCTCAGAGCCTAGTGACTGATACATCAGGGATTTCTGTAGGTTGCAGCAACATGCCTAAAATATACCTGACATTTAGAAATGATAATTATGTTTTAAAATGCCATTTGCTATAATCCTTTTCACACACAACCTCATGTAGTGCTCAGTGCAACTCATAGGTCTATTGCATTAGGGTGTGCACCCCAAAGCTTAAATGCACGTGTGTGTGTGTTGTTATGGATATATATAAATATGCATACACACACAAAGAGCCCGTGTGAATTAGCCCTTACTTTTTTATAATTATTCTTTACATTTTTAATTATTTTTAAACTTTTTTATTAGTTGCAATTTTTAATTTTTTTTACATATTTTTTCCCACAATGCTTTTTGGGATGTGGGGTGCTTTGGTGAGATATCACTGGACTAAATAGACACCTGAAGTCTCACTTTTGAGGCAGAGAAAGGGACTGGGGAAACACATGCCCAGCCTTCCTGTTCATTCATAAACGGAAGCATAGTAAACACAGCTTACCCTGCTTCAGTTGTGTATGAACACAGTGAGTAATCAGTACTGATCACTCACTGTGTTCATTCAGAAAAGGAACGGGCAAGTAAATGACATTGTTACCGTCCCCTTCCCTGCTCTCCAACCTGAAAATCCCCCTGTATGTCTGCCGCAGCCGAAGTGAGAGGAGAGAAGCCGAAAGTGCTGTGAGGGGGGCCAGGCACTAATGCTAATGCACATGGGGTGATTGGGGTGTGCCCAAGCACATCCGGCACACCCTGTGCACATGCCTATGCTGCGACAGGCTTACAAAATATAGACTAAGGAGTCTATTAATCATTTTTTTCTCCTAAGATTCACACAGCTTTCACCCAATATTAACACATTTTTACAAAAAATTAAATTAAACCTAGGGCACAAAAACTTTAAACCAAATACATAGTCTTAAAGCGTTTGTTACCCAAACACTTCATAATCTTGATATGTGCCTGATGTACCATGTACTTGTATGAGAAAGTTTCCTGTTCTCTTTGTATTGCATCCTCTGTGCAAAATCCTGGTGTTCCTGCTAGTCCCCTTACTTTCCTAATAAAAACTGACCACACTAAGCAGGAGAGCACTTCGTGGTCAGTTCTCTAGCTATGCTGAGAACTCAGTGTACTCTCCTCCAATGATCAGACGTGTCCTGACACACCCTTCCTGCACAGCCATTCACTTGGAAGCTCAGTGCACTGCTGCTTCTCCTCTCCCCCAGTTCTTATGCAGCTGAGAATAGGGAGAATTTGATCATTTATAAAAAAGGGAAAAAAGGCATTTTTAATATATTTTTTAAATCTATACAAAAATGTTTTGCCTTTCATTTCTATTTTAAACTGAATGGGTTGTTTTACAAGGTGTTTATTTACAATCACTTTAATATTCACAAAGGATATAAATCAACTGTGTGCTATCTGTAATAAATATATAAAAATAAAATAAATGAATCCAGTTAGTAAAAGTAGTAGTGACATCAGCACTACACAGCATACAGGCTGTCTGCAGACAACTATGGGAGGGGGCGGATACAAGACCCATTGCCCTGCACAAGGAGAGAGAACAGCTGTGACGGGTCTGTAATACACTGTATTACAGGAAGCTCCTGCACAGAGGCAAAGTTTCACATTGGATTACTGCACAGATCTGGAAAAAATGCACAACAAGAATCAAGGAAAAATACACATATCTCTTGTATTTAGACAACATAAACTTATCCCAGAGATCAGCTTTGACTAATTAGTCAGTTTGACAAAGACGGTAAAACATTCATTCACAGCATTGTCTTTACATACACATATGTACCATACTGTAATGTTTAGACCAGATAAAAACCAAATAAAGTCACTCTATTCTGAAATGCAGATGCACAATCTTGTAAAAATTAGTCCACCAATATAGCGCCCAACAATCATCCAATAGTGACTCTTGTGATCAATCCGTGATCCCCCTTAGTGCTCAAACACTCACCAGAGGTTGTTTGACCCTCTGCAATATAGCATAAGAGTCAATCACACTTGTGGATACTTCCCCTCCTGGGTTCTTCTGTTTGCTCCAATGCTCCTTGGGTGTCGCTGTCCTGGATACTTCTCTGCCTCCAGTATGGGTCTGTACCAATCAATTGGGATGTCAGCCACAATGGTAAAGAAACAAAGGGGGGGGGAGTACCATAGTGTAGTAATGTTTTAATTATATTTAAAAACTAATCTCTATTACACTAACAGGTATAATCATACCGGTAACGTCTAGACCCAGCGTGCGCTTCACAGGCTGGAAGTGATGACACCAGATGCCCTGCCCAATACGCTTTGGCCCATGTGACCCATGAACAGCAACAGTAGAATTTTCTCTCCTGCGCTCAGGTGTCCAGTAACTACGTATGTGGTGCGACCAACTTAGTGAAGTAATGCCTGACATCTTGCAGCCCTCCTTAGAACAATGGGTATTCATAGACTAAAGGGAAACAAAAAGAAGAAGGAGGACGCACCGACCTAGTGCATTACCACTGATAAAACTTTATTGTAGCATTAAAACAGCAAGATATATACTCACAAACGAGCATTCATAAAAGCTTTGACAAGGGAGCAGATACGCTGTTTTGAAGATCGACACACCAGGACCTAATGTCGAGAGGGTCACACCAATGGAATGACTGATGGCTGACGCATTTCGGGGGAGCACCCCTTTCCTCAGAACCTAGGCGGGCAATGACTAGTCTCTCGTAGTTGCCTCTACTTATGTGTGTCTGTGTCTGCAAGGCCCAATTGATAGCGACGCCTACTCCAATAGGAAACGCCCACCCATATGGACTTCTCCTCCCTGGTCCCATCCCTCCTAGATATGACCTTTAACCCAACGGCTGGGAACCAATACTAGTGTTATTGTTTAGTGTTAATGTACTAGACCCATACATATGGTACCATCTGCATAAGTCACAAATATCCAAGCGCAACTGTTCGGCATAACCACCCTCTGAAAGGAGGGTGAACAGACATATCATACCTTCTGCATGTTGCCCCTAGAATGGTCCTTTGCTGTGGGCTGGTATGGGGAGGTGTTGAGGGGCATCGTAGGCTCCCAGGAGCCATGGAGGCGCTGTTACCATCGTGTGGAACGCACGCCGCTCAAAAGACCAGGAAGTGCGGGTACCGTTGCGTTCCACCCGCAACTTCCGACCAGTCACGGCGTCCTTTCCCCTTCTGCGTGCGTCATAGGACGCTATGTGTAGGGGGGCGTGGCCCGGAGGTGTGTTTGCGTTCCACCTGCTGCTTCCGGCCGCCGTGGGTTCGCCTTAGTAAAGCTAGATTGATAGTGATGCAGGGTGCGCGCCCACCATTACCTGTGTGTGCGCCTCACTCTAGCATCCCTGTCCACTCTCCACTGTCCCCTCCACTGGTCTATATACGATCTAGTACCAGGCACTGATTATACAGGGGAGGCGGCATATCAATCAGGGCAGAACGCAGCTCACAGGCACATATAGACTATGGAATTTGCCCAAAAAAGATAAAGATTTAAAATTGAGAATTAAAAGTAAAGAATAAACATGTTGAAAATCAATAAATTAATTAATTGATTAAGCTCAATGTAGTCCGCAGAAGCATCCATCCAAGGTGAATACATTACTATTATGTAATGAAATTAGATAAATTATGAAAAAATATGGAATTTATATACATTATCATAATAAGGGGTCATAAAATTTAACCATATAAAGAAATTATAAGCCAATAATACAAAAAGAATAGACCCTAAAAATAAATTAGAAAAAAAAAAAAAGGTAAAATTAAATGTATTAAAATAATAAATAAAAACATATAAATAAATATAAAAAATAGATTAAATCAAATCAAATAAAAAAAAAAGGAGGGTCTATAAGTGAATGTGGACTCTATAAAGCCTATACCATTTTTAACACCATTGGAGGACTTTTAACAGTGCAACATCACATACCAACTATTCATGTTGAGTGTAGATGTTATAGCTCAAAAAAGCATAGAACATGTCCAAGGGACCACCCTACTTCAAAATTGACAATAAGGTAAAACCACTAAAGGGGCTAGAACCATCCCCATATTGATAAAAAAAAAATATATATATAAAAATATAAAGTAAATAAATTCTACTATACATTATATATATATATATATATATATATATTTATACATATATACACACACACCTTACATATTAATTGTTAAATAAAGAGGGTATACGTCAAACCAAAGGCTTAGCTAAAACACAGTAATAGTATTCTCCCAAAAATATATACACACCGAAACATACCTCTGCGGACTGTCGTACTACAGAGAGACCATTGGCCGCTAGCACCTAACAAAAATCTCAGTATGAACCAATGGTGATAGTAAACAAAAAATAACATAAGATTGATAATATTACAGAAGTATTAATAAATTCCTGACAGCCCGAACCAGAGACTAGAAACTAACTACTACACATAAACCTAAAAACTAACTACCGAATAAATCAAATCTATCTATCCCAGATCCTAATGACTGAAACTCATATACCCCATAAGTGAGCCCCAAGGTGAATCTTGTAGTGAAAGGATCAAACTAAAAGGATGGAAACATAGTTGTCCTGGCTGATACTGCAAGTGACTCAGGAGCTAGCTTTCACAAGGACTGTGAATGTCATACGACATTATGCAATTCGATTTCTTCATTCAGGCCTTTCGGGGCCAGAGTTCCTAGGGAAAAAATTCAAAATGCCTCTCTCCTGCACAGCATTTGATACTTTTTACCGCTATCCAAGTCACTCGTCATAGCCTCTATACTGAACACTTTGAGTCCATCTGTACTACTACTATGGACTTCCTTGAAGTGTCTCGGTAATGAGTAATTGTCTTTCTCTGTTAAAATGCTGCTTCTGTGCTCATTCATCCTGGTCCTCATTGGTCTTGATGTTCGGCCAATGTAAAGGAGGCCACAGGGGCACAGGAGGCCATAGATGACATACGGGGTGCCGCAGCTGATAAACTGCTTCATCCTGTGAATCCTGCCATCTACTCCAACAACTTCTTTCTTTCTATGTTACTCCCACATCTATAACTACCTTTCTGGTCAAAGATCGTACTCCAAGGATTACTATGCCCTCTATTTCTTAGCTTTTTCACCCTACTTGGGGCAATAATGCTCCTTCAGTCTCCTAAAGACCAAATTAGGATGCGAGGGAAGACTTGTCCTCAGGATAGGGTCTGATTCAAGGATCCTCCAATTCTTTTTAAAGATTTTTTGTATTAAGGAGGTCTTGTTGTTAAACCTAGTGCAGAACCGTACTTGTGGTCGTTCATCCATGTGGGGATCTATCATTTTCTCTCTCTCTACACCAACATTGTCGTACAGCACAAGGTATTTTTGGAAGGCCTCTTCTATATGTTTTTCTTCATATCCCTTTTCCTTGAATTTCTTCTTGAGGACAAGACTTTGTTCTTCATAGTCATGTTTCAGGGAACAAGTCCACCTGAGTCTGCAGAACTGGCCAAAGAGGACGTTTTTGATCCATCTAGGATGATGGTGGCCCCGGGCATGAAGATAAGAATTTCCAGTGCTCGGTTTGAAATGGGTTTTTGAATAAATGGCCCCAGTGTCGTCAACCTGTAACTCCAAGTCCAGAAAGACTAAGGACTTTTTATCCACCACATGTGTAAAGGAAATCCCAAAAGGGTTCCCTGCACAATGTGCTAGAAATCCTTTCAGCTCTTCATCGGTACCACTCCAGATGATGAGAACATCGTCTATGTACCGTGAGTACAGTACTAGGTTCCTCCCAAATGGGTTATTAGCCTAGATGTAATTGAGCTCCCAATAGCCCATAAACAAATTTGCATAGCTGGGAGCGAACCTAGCACCCATGGCTGTACCCTTTACCTGCCTGTAGAATCTATCCGTGAAGGTGAAGTAATTATGAGTCAAAGTAAACTCAATGCATTCATAAATGAATTGAATTTGCATAGGATCGAACAAGTGTTCTTCTGCCAGATAATATTCAATAGCTCTAAGCCCAAATTTGTGCTGAATGGATGTGTGCAAGGATGTCACATCAAGCGATAGCAATCTATATCCTTGCTCCCAAGTGTATGCACTGAGTACCTCTAGGGCATGGCCAGAATCCTTAATGAATGATGGCAGGTTTACTACCAATCCCTGGAGGAAGTAATCAATGTAATTGCCAAGATTACTGGTCAAACTATCAATCCCTGCTATAATAGGTCTACCTGGGGGCTTCTCCATATCTTTGTGTATCTTTGGGATATGGTAAAAGTGGGGAACCACTGGGTGCTTAAAATACAGAAATTGGTATTCATTCTTGGTTAGGACCTGATCAGATAATGCTTTATCAAGAAGCACTTTTAGTTCAATGTTGAAACTAACCATAGGATCCCAAGTGAGTCTCTCATAGGTATTGGTATCACCGATCAATCTATACGATTCCTCTAGATATTGATCTCTGTCTTGTATAACCAGACCTCCACCTTTATCTGCTTTCCTTATAACAATCTCCGAGTTCTTTTTCAGACTACCCAGAGGGCCCTCCAAACCTGCTTCATGGCCCTTAATGTACTTCCGATTTTTACTATTACTACACATCTTCCTAAATTCCTCCATCACTACTTCATAGAATGTAGGTATGAAATTCCCCTTATTCCAGTGTGGGTAGAAGCTTGATTTCAGTCTAAAGTTTGTATTGATGACCTTGCCCTCTAAGGATAAGGGGGGGAAAACTTCAATAGACTCTTGACCTCCTTCCAGGTATAGCTCTTCCAGAATTTCCAGTATCCCCTTGTCTAAAGGTTCATGAGCAGTGGGAATAGTTGTTTCTGAACCCTCCTTGATTACTCCATTTATTTCTTTCAACCTAAAATGGTGCTTCACGGTGAGATTACGCACAAACTTGTTGAGATCAATGAAGAACTCAAACAAATTGGGAGGACTCTACGGAGCGTAATTGAGTCCCCTTCTGAGCAATTCAAGTTCTGTGTCTAGGAACTCGCATTTCGACAGATTGAATATTTTTATAGTGGAGTGGCTCTCTGATGTTTTTGATCTCTCTTTTGATTTCCGTCCTCCCCTACACAATCTTCTCGTTGTTTTAGTTGCCTCCTGGTGTTCGGGGGTGATAAAGGTCGAAATGTAATGCTTTTCTGTGCTGCGGGTTTCATCCTTCCCGGAGCTCCTTGCACAGAAAAAGAAATCTCATCCTTAGATTTAGTTGTTTTGGTGTTGATGACATTCCTTCCTACTCCCAATAGATCGTTGGATCTTAATTGTAAAGGGGAATCCTGTTTCTCTACTACATCCAAAGTAGGCTGTATCGATATTGCTAGATCCTTTCTTGCCTCTTGTATTATAATCTCCTTCTGTGGTGACGGATTTGCACCAATAACAGGGTCATGTCCAATAGGGTCACCAACACTCTGATTGCCTTGATTGCTTTTATCATTGTGATCTAGGTCACCAGACCTAGGAGGGATGGGGCCAGGGAGGAGAAGTCCATATGGGTGGGCATTTCCTATTGGAGTAGGCATCGCTATAAATTGGGCCTTGCAGACACAGACACACATAAGTAGAGGCAACTATGAGAGACTAGTCATTGCCCGCCTAGGCTCTGAGGAAAGGGGTGCTCCCCCATAACGCGTCAGCCATCAGTCATTCCATTGGTTTGACCCTCTCGACATTAGGTCCTGGTGTGTCGATCTTCAGAACAGCGTATCTGCTCCCTTGTCAAAGCTTTTATGAATGCTCGCTTGTGAGTATATATCTTGCTGTTTTAATGCTACAATAAAGTTTTATCAGTGGTAATGCACTAGGTCGGTGCGCCCTCCTTCTTCTTTTTGTTAACCATGAACAGCAGCAGTCTTCATAGGTCACAATTTATTTGTACTATTTTTCTGTTGAGAGATATATCTAAAAAGGAATTAAAAAGCCCCTCTCTTTTTCTCCCCCCTTCTTTCCTTCATCATTCTCTTTTCCCTCCCTCTCCTTTTTTTTGCCACCCCCTTTTCCTCTTTTCTCTCATTTTTACCCCCCTGCCCTCCTAACAATTCTTCCTCTACACCCCCCTTCTCCCCTCTTCCCTCCCTAATTTCCTTCAGCCACCGCCACACTCCCCCCCCCCCCTTTTTCCCTCACTTTTTTCCTCTTTCCTTCCTTTTTTGCTTTTAGTACCCCCCCTGTCTTCCCTTCATTCCTTCTCCTTCCTTCTTCCCCCCTTTTTCCTTTTGTCCCCTTCTCTCCCCCCCCCCCCCCGTTTCTCCTCTTCCTTCTTTTTCAGCTGTGGAGGATTTACAATATTTGGTCCCTAAATGAGACCCATGTTTTTAAATTTGTATCTGGATTCATGTTTTTTTATAAAATTTTGTATTAATAAAAAAAATCTATGTTTTATCCTCAATCTGTAGTCATTGGGTACCGAGAGTACACACAGAAACTGTCTGGGGGACATATGGGGAAATTGTCTCCTGCTGCTTTTTAATTGTTAATTTCAAGGATGATGGTACCCCTATACAATTAAATTTAATAGTTCTATTAGAACCCATTGCTCCACTGTTGAGCGATATAATACACATAGCGTGGGTGACTTTGGGTTTTGGCTTGACAAAGGTGGTCTGAAAACTAGGAACCGTAGTGATCTTCTACCAAGGTGAAAATACCACTCTCAAATCAATCAGCCAGTGCGTGTCCCAACACCAACTAAGTGAATGGCACACTCTGGTGGTAACGTCACGTTGGTGGAAGATCATCACGGATTCAGGATTTCTTGCTGGATTTGTTCTTTGGAAATTTTTAATACTTGCACTTTATTGTTGTTTGTTTTATGATTTGATATCTCACATCTTATTTATTCATTTGTATTTAATCCTCAAAAACAAGGCCTATATAAGGACTTTTTTATTGTTGTTGCACGTTTGGACACTTTCACTTTATTTAATAGTTTTGGATTTCATATTATCTATTAATTTTGTATATACTTATGTTTTAAAAGCACTATTTGGGTGGTAACCTAAATATAAGATATTGATATTGGTGCTTTATAGGGATGAGCCGAACACCCCCTGGTTCGGTTCGCACCAGAACCTGCGAACGGACTGAAAGTTCGCACGAACGTTAGAACCCCATTGACGTCTATGGGACTCGAACGTTCAAAATCAAAAGTGCTCATTTTAAAGGCTAATTTGCATGGTATTGTCTTAAAAAGGGTTTGGGGACCCGGGTCCTACCCCAGGGGACATGTATCAATGCAAAAAAAACTTTTAAAAACGGAGGTTTTTTCGGGAACAGTGATTTTAATGATGCTTAAAGTAAAAAAAAAAAAAAGTGAAATATTCCTTTAAATATCGTACCTGGGGGGTGTCTATAGTATGCCTGTAAAGTGGCGCGTGTTTCCCGTGTTTAGAACAGTCCGTGCACCAAATGTCATTTTTAAAGGAAAAAATCTCATTTAAAACTGCTTGCAGGTTTAATGTAATGTCGGGTCCTGGCAATATGGATGAAAATCAGTGAGACAAACGGCATGGGTACCCCCCAGTCCATTACCAGGCCCTTTGGGTCTTGTATGGATATTAAGGGGAACCCCGCACCCAAATTAAAATAAGGAAAGGTGTGGGGCCACCAGGCCCTATATACTCTGAACAGCAGTATACAGGCGGTGCAAACAAGACAGGGACTGTAGGTTTGTTGTTAAGTAGAATCTGTTTGTCATTTTGAACGGGTACATTTTTAACGTGTTTAGCTCCAGCCAAAAAATCTTTTTTAAGCTTTTTGGAAAACATAGGGAAGGGTTATCACCCCTGTTACGCTTGTTTTGCTGTCTTTCCTCCTCTTTAGAAGATTTCACCTCACTTTTTGTCCCAATGACAAATGTTTTTTGAGAATTTGGGGTTTTTTGTGGAACAAGGATTGGAAAGCATCAGTGGAAAGGAGAAATGTTTTTCCCATATTAACTCTTACAGGAGAGAATTTCCCTTCCTAGGGGTAGATTTCATCTCACTTCCTGTTGTCTCCTTCCGTTTGCAAGTAGGAGTCGTTTGTAAGTTAGATGTTTGAAAGTAGGGGCCTGCCCTATATACTCAGCAGAAATTTGGGCCTTAGGTGTTGTTGTGGCCACAACAACGTAAGCCCTCACAGGGCCCTGCTGTGAAATATTAGATCAAGAATTGTAATTACATGCCCCTGTTGAACAGGGGCAGAAAAATTGGGCCTTTGGTGGTGGTGGTGCTGGTGCCACAACACTGCAACCCCTCACAGACACTAGTTGGAATGCAGGAACGAGCCCTGCTGCAAAGTATTGCATCAAAAATTGTAATTACGCGCCCCTGTTAAACAGGGGCAGAAAAATTGGGCCTTAGGCACTGGTGCTGGTGCCACAACACTGCAACCCCTCACAGACACTCTAGTTGGAACGCAGGAACGAGCCCTGCTGCAAAGTATTTCATCAAAAATTGTAATTACACGCCCCTGTTAAACAGGGGCTGAAAAATTGTGCCTTAGGCACTGGTGGTGGCGCCCAGAACCAAAAATGTTCTTACAAGCTATCAGTGTGATGATTGAGGAGGAAGAGGATAATTACTCAGGGATAGTCACTCAGCATCAGCATAGGCAGTCTTTGAAGGGATCTGAGATTTCAAAAAAAAATTATTCGGTTACATCAGCATCAGGTGCTTGGTAGCTGGTGGTGATCCAAGACTGATTTATTTTTATGAAGGTCAGTCGATCGACCGAGTCAGTGGACAGACGCACCCTGTGATCGGTTGCCACGCCTCCAGCATCACTGAATGTGCGTTCCGAAAGAACTCTGGATGCAGGACAGGCCAGTAGCTCAATTGCATACTGTGCAAGCTCTGGCCAGTGATCCATCCTCAAGACCCAGTAACCCAGAGGATTTTCGGTGGGCAAGGTGTCCAAGTCTGATCTTGCCCCTAGGTATTCCTGCACCATGTAAAACAGACGCTGGCGATGGTTGCTGGAACCGATCATACCTTGGGGCTGCGGACCAAAAAATTGTCTGAACGCATCGGTCAGACGGCCACCTTCTCCACCGCTCCTTCTTTGACTGACCGAAGCTTCAGCAACACGTTGTCCAGAAACAGGAGTTTGTAACCTCCCAGTCTCTGGGAACGCGTTGCACAGACCTTTCTGCAAGGCCTCCCGAAGAGGTTTCATCCTCTGCTCCCTCTGCGATGGCAAGATAAGGTCCGCAACCTTACCCTTGTAATGTGGATCAAGGAGGGTTGCCAGCCAGTATTGGTCCTTCTCCTTGATACCACGAATACGAGGATCCTTACGCAGGCTTTGCAGGATCAGGGAGGCCATGCAGCGTAGGTTTGCTGAGGCATTCGGTCCGGAGTCCTCTGGGTCACTAAGGACGACATGGTCCGCAGCCACCTCCTCCCAGCCACGTACAAGTCCATGTGTTTCTTGGGACTGATCCCTTAAAGACTGCTGCTGATGCTGAGTGCCAGGCTCCACCTCCATACTGACACAATCTTCCTCCTCCTCCTCCTCCTCCTCTTCCTGTGTGATCGGCGGGCACGCAGGAACACTGTCTGGATAAAGGGGGCCTTGAGAGCTAAGGAAGTCCTCCTCTTCCTGCCTCTGTTCTGCCTCAAGTGCCCTGTCCATTATTCCACGCAGCGTGTGCTCCAACAGGTGGACAAGGGGGACAGTGTCACTGATGCATGCACTGTCACTGCTCACCATCCTCGTGGCCTCCTCAAATGGTGACAGGACAGTGCATGCATCCCTGATCATGGCCCACTGGCGTGGGGAAAAAAAAACAAGCTCCCCTGACCCTGTCCTGGTGCCATAGTCGCACAGGTACTCATTGATGGCCCTCTGCTGCGTGTGCAGCCGCTGCAGCACGGCCAACGTTGAGTTCCACCTGGTGGGCATGTCACAGATTAGGCGGTTCTTGGGCAGGTTAAACTCCTTTTGGAGGTCCATCAGCCGAGCACTGGCATTATATGACCGGCGGAAATGCACACAGACTTTCCTGGCCTGCCTCAGGACATCCTGTAAGCCCGGGTACCTGCCCAAGAACCGCTGCACCACCAAGTTAAGGACGTGAGCCAAACAGGGCACATGGGTCATTTGTCCCTGTCGGAGGGCAGAGAGGAGGTTGGTGCCATTGTCGCAAACCACCAGTCCTGCCTTAAGTTGGCGTGGCGTCAACCACCTCTGAACCTGCCCCTGCAGAGCTGACAGAACCTCTGCCCCAGTGTGGCTCCTGTCCCCCAAGCACACCAGCTCAAGCACCGCATGGCATCTTTTGGCCTGTGTACTTGTGTAGCCCCTTGAATGGCTACGGAGCACCGCTGGTTCCGAGGACAAAGCACAGGAAGAGGCCATGGAGGAAGAAGAAGAGGAGGGGGTGGAGGAGAGAGGTGTGTCACAATCATTAGCATTTTGGAGGCGTGGTGGCGGAACAACCTCCAACACTACTGCACCTTGTCCTGCATCCTTCCCAGCTGCCAGCAGAGTCACCCAATGCGCTGTGAAACTTAACGTCCCTGTCCATGCCTGCTGGACCATGAGTCAGCGGTAATATGCACCTTACCACTGACCGCCCTGTCCAGCGAGGCATGGACATTGCCTTCCACATGCCGGTAGAGAGCCAGAATCGCCTTCTGTGAGAAAAAGTGGCGTTTGGGTACCTGCCACTGAGGAACCGCACATTCCACAAACTCACGGAAGGGGGCAGAGTCTACCAACTGAAAAGGCAGCAGTTGAAGTGCTAGCAATTTTGCCAAGCTAGCATTCAACTGCTGGGCATGTGGATGGCTGGGAGCAAACTTCTTTCGGCGGTGCTACACCTTCATTCCTCTCAGTGCAGGTCTCAGAGAGGACTGAAGGTATAGTGGGGTTGGAGATCTCAGCTGATGAGGAGCAAGGAGAGGTCCTCTTTGTTCTTTGGTGTGGGTCTTTTAGATACGCTTGCCAACGAACTGCATGGCAGGTCAACATATGTCTGGTCAAGCATGTGGTACCCAAGCGGGAGATGTTTTGGCCACGCGAGATACGCTTGAGACATATGTTGCAAATAGCAGTGGTGCGATCTGATGCACTCGTCTCAAAAAAGGCCCACACCAAAGAACTTTTTGAATAACGCGCAGAGACTGCAGCACCCTGCACATGTGGAGCTTTGGGTTGTGATGCAGTCAATGTGCTGCCCTTAGGCTGGCCCCTGGAGGGCATCCTGCCTCGTTGGTGATGTGCCGCCTCCTCCTCCTCCTCTCTCCTATCAGGCACCCACGTTGAGTCAGTGACCTCATCATCCCCTCCCTCCTCATCACTGGAGCAAACCTGGCAGTATGCTGCAGCAGGGGGAGCATGACTGCCAGATTGCTGTCCTTCTTGGGCACCCCCTCTGTCCGTGCTCATGTTACTGCCTTCATCAAGCTCAGTATCAACATCAGAGCCTTCCAAACGCTGGGCATCCTCCTGGAGCTTGTACCCAACACTGTGGTCAAACAGTTCGAGGGACTCCTCAGGAGGACATGGTGGGGCTAGGGAAGGAGTCACTGATGACATTGAGCCGAGGGAAGAGGCCGCTGCTTTGCCAGACAAAGTACCCTGGGCATGGGTGAGAGAGGATGAGGAGGATGAGGACGGCTTGGTCATCCACTCGACCAAGTCTTCCGCATGTTGCGGCTCAACAGGGCCAGCTGCCGAAAAAAAGGCCAAGCGTGTCCCACGGCCACGTGCTGATGAGGATGCACCGTCTCCACGACCAGCACTAGACACAGAGCCTGCTTGCCCTCTCTTATTGGCTTGTGACTGTCTGCCTCTCCTTCTTGGCCTTCCAGACATACTAATGGCCTGTAGCTGCACTAAGCTGGGATATATATATATGTACTGATGCTGCAGCTAGCAAAATCAACTGCCTGCCTGTAGTATGAGAACACCACCAACCTTCTACAGGTAGCTTTAGTTGAACACTGTGAGGTGGACGCACCCCACTAACTTGTAGGTTTAGCTGAACACTGTGAGCAGGACGCACCCCACTAACTAGTAGGTTTAGCTGAACACTGTGAGCAGGACGCACTGCACTAACTGTAAATAGTCTAGCTGCCTGACTGTGGTACTAATAGGATCAAAAGAACACCAGTAATTTTCCTCAGGTAGCTGTATATACTATAACAAGACAAGCCTGCCTGTCAGTAAGAAGATAACAGGAACGGATCTAGCTGAACACTGTGAGCAGGACGCACTGCACTAAACTTGTAGGTTTAGCTGAACACTGTGAGCAGGACGCACCCCACTAACTTGTAGGTTTAGCTGAACACTGTGAGCAGGACACACCCCACTAACTTGTAGGTTTAGCTGAACACTGTGAGGTGGACGCACCACACTAACTTGTAGGTTTAGCTGAACACTGTGAGCAGGATGCACCCCACTAACTTGTAGGTTTAGCTGAACACTGAGCAGGACGCACTGCACTAACTGTAAATAATCTAGCTGCCTGACTGTGGTACTAATAGGATCAAAACAACACCAGTAATTTTCTTCAGGTAGCTGTATATACTGTAACAAGACAAGCCTGCCTGTCAGTAAGAACATAACAGGAACGGATCTAGCTGAACACTGTGAGCAGGACACACTGCACTAACTTGTAGGTTTAGCTGAACACTGTGAGCAGGACGCACCCCACTAACTTGTAGGTTTAGCTGAACATTGTGAGCAGAGCGCACCGCACTAACTTGTAGGTTTAGCTGAACACTGTGAGCAGGACGCACCCCACTAACTTGTAGGTTTAACTGAACACTGTGAGCAGGACGCACCCCACTAACTTGTAGTTTTAGCTGAACACTGTGAGCAGGACGCACTGCACTAACTGTAAATAGTCTAGCTGCCTGACTGTGGTACTAATAGGATCAAAAGAACACCAGTAATTTTCTTCAGGTAGCTGTAAATACTGTAACAAGACAAGCCTACCTGTCAGTAGGAAGATAACAAGAACGGATCTAGCTAAACTGAATACAGTGTATATATATATATATATATATATATATATATATATATATATATATGCAACACCTGGGATGCATATATATACACAATACACTGTAAGTGCAGCTAACTGACTGACTGTTCTGCCTAATCTATCTAACTCAAATCAAATGTCACTGTCTGTCTCTCTCTCTCTCTCAATGAACGCCGGAACACACACTACACAGGGCCGCCGTGCAGGCGGCCTTATATAGTGTGGGGCGTGTACTAAATCCCCTGAGCCATAATTGGCCAAAGCCTCCTTGGCTTTGGCCAATTACGGCTCTCTGTTCAGGCAGCGCTGTGATTGGCCAAGCATGCGGGTCATAGTGCATGCTTGGCCAATCATCAGCCAGCAATGCACTGCGATGCCGCAGTGAATTATGGGCCGTGACGCGCCACACGAATTTGGCGCGAACGGCCCATATCGTTCACAATTCGGCGAACGACCGAACAGCCGATGTTTGAGTCGAACAAGGGTTCGACTCGAACACGAAGCTCATCCCTAGTGCTATAATCATACTTACCAATTTTTCCCCCGAACACAGGGAAACAAATTCACATGCAGTTTTGATGGATGAACAGCTATGCAAATGTATTATATATGTAGCCCTATGTGTGAATGGACCCTTAGCAATTATATCCCTGGCACCTGATGTGACATGGTCCTAATGCTAATGCATGGAATCAATGCAATCAATGAAATAGATTTAAGTAATGCTTGCAATGCTTGGCCTGTGTAGGGATTAACATAAGAGTGACTAAAACAGTTCTGCAAGGCCAAGTATTGATCATTTTCTTCTATAAAGAGGAAAGGAAACACCTTTCACATTGTACCATCATCTGAGCTGTATAGAGGATTACAGAAAGTCCCAGAGGTGTTCAAGTCAAGCCAGAATGAGCCCATCTTTCACTGCTTATTATCTTGGTGAGCTTTAAATAAGAACTTTAATATTGTTGAGAAAAAAAATTCCTTCTGGGTGATTTAGGCCCCTTTCACACATATGTTCAGTCACGTCAAAACGGATGAAGTATTCATCCGTTTTTCACCTGTTTTTCATCCGTGCTCATCAGTTTTTCATCGTTTTTTTACATCCACTACCAATGCAAGAACAGATTAAAAACTGACCATTTGTCAGTTTACATCTGTTTTTCATCCGATTCGTTTTTTTGATGGATGAAAAAATAGGGCTTTTCATCCTTTCAAAAAAACGGATGTTGATGGAAGCGGATGAAAATGGATGCAAATGGATGATCATCCGTTGCCATTCGTTTTTCCATAGGAATGCATCGATGTCCGTTTTTTATGTCAACGGACGGATGAAAAACGGGTGAACGGTCCGTATGTGTGAAAGAGGCCTTATATACATTGCATGGATTTTAAAAGAGAAGTACAGGAATTGGGTTTTTTTTTCAGAATCATTCTCACCTAGGTGGATGCAGCATCGATCGGATGCTGCATCTGTCCCCCGCCAGCTCGAAGACTGAGAACCAAGTGATCAAACACTGTTGATGACTCAGTTCTCACAGCTCCCTGGGTAGAGAGCTGCTGACTGTCAGCAACTGGCTCTCTGCTCTCCTCTGCTTCGCCCCCGCGCTCACTGGAGCGCTGGGCTGTGGAGGGGGGGCAGCATCTGGCTCAGGCTCTCAGCAGCTTGCTGAGAGGCTGGGCCAGGTGCTGGTCCAGGCATGTGGGCGGATCCTCACAACATAGTAACAATCTTTCCCAGGCCTAGACCAGCTCTGTGTCGTCAGCTGATAGTGGGCTTTAGCTGAAGATGGGTACCAGGAGTGAAAAACAAACTGCACTCCTGTGATCCACAGCAGAAGTACAGCCAAACAGGCTTTAGCTGTACTTCTCCTTTAACAAACTGTGTTGCAGATTCCTATCTTTCTTTATTCTAAAGAAATAGCTGTTTGTTTCTCTTATCAATCAGCTGCTGCACTTGCAGGATTCTAATGGGGAAAACTGCAGGGTCTGCGTCCCTTTAGACTTGATTTCCCTTTGGGAGTATCTCACCAAAAATTAAATTTTTGTTGCAGGAGATGCCCAACATCTGATTTGTATCTTGGTACAGACTTCTGGGAAAATCGGTGAGCCAATCAGGAAATTATATTGCTGGGTGCCATCTGTGTACAGAAGCCTCCAGGTTGCCATATTGCATTTCATTTTATAGAAAATTACAACGCTGCAGATTGAAAAGGGAAGATAATTTCAAAAAACATTCAATTACAATATAGCCTATATCGTTATTGTATGTGCTATATTATTTAATTTTTTGGCTATTATTTTTTTCCAGGAAAGTGGAGTTAACCCGTTAAAGCTGTAAGACATTGGCCCCATGGCATTATTTACTCCACACTCCCATTACAAATTGGATAAGCAAAAAGAAAACATTTTGCCTAAATTGCCTTTCAAATGGCATTTCCAACAATGGCACTTACTGTTCCCACGTCATTTAGCTGAGCTTTAACAGCTGAATCAGCTGGAATGTACAGTGATTATGGAGATGAATCCTGCAGCCAGGATTCCAGCAATAACATTGCGGGCCCACCGGTGGAAATGATGCTGTTTCATCGCAGATTAACAGATGGCCCGATATTTTATCCTTCAAAAATGGCCTCATTTGAATATAAATGTTAAGCCTGTTATTTCTCCCCTGGTATACCTGCTAGTTTAAATTAATTGCCGCTGGAGCAGAAAATCATATGTAATCAGTCACTGCATAATGAACAACCTGTTCCAGGGCACCGCACATAACTTTCCTGTTACATTGGTGCTTCTTCTAGGTTTAGATGTGTCATTACAATTCACCGGCTCTGCTGCTGTCTTCCCCTCTGTGATCTGTCAGGTGACAGATTTCACATCCGATGTGTTCTCCAGCTTTTTTCTTAGCTCTGAATTAGAACAGTGTGTAGCTCTTAAGAGCAAATTACATGAGGAATTAGACAAATCGTAGGTTATTCCAGAATTGCTGCTTACCTGCGTTCTGTTCGACACAAAAATTAAAAATCTACATGAAATGCCAGCCTACCATAGCACAGAGGTCTGCTTGTAAATGAAGGCTCTCTGTTCATGTTGTAGAGTGTGGACCAAACTAACCATCTCACAGATTTGTGCGATTTGCAAAGGTTATAACTACCCTTCATTTGGAGGGTCTGTCTCAGGGCCTGTCCCTCTTTAGGAACCCATTTTTTTTCTTCTTCTTCACTCCTCACTTATTTAGCTCTGGTGTTAACAGCCCTGACTGGAAGGGCAGGAGACCAGTTTTTTCTCAGGGCATTTAAATAACACTTACAAGTCTTGTCCCTCCTGCAACTTGTGACCTGATACTAAAAAGAGAAGCAGCAGACTGAAAGGCCTATCCCTTGATCTCTCTGCTCTCTCCTCCTATCAGCATTTCCCTTGTTAGCAAATTTACAATCTATCACAAATGATTGGCTCCTTATGCTGCATTCTTTCTGCCAGCCTGAGCTCTACTGAGCTCTAAATATATATATATTGAGATGTTTGTGGGTTTTTAGCTTGGTGTAGAGCAAGGGGAGGCAACCTCTGCTCTCCAGTTGTGGTGAAACTACAAATCCCATCATGCCTCTGCCTCTAGGATTTATGCCTGTAATTGTTTGGGTCTTGCAATGTCTCATAGGACTTGTAGTTTCAAAACAGCTGGAGGGCCGAGGTTGCCTACCCCTGGTGTAGAGCCTACCAGTGAGCTGAGTCCACACCAGTTATGCTGTTTAAGAGCTTATTGGCCCACTTTTATTAAAGGAAAATAAAAACAAGTCCATCCAGGATTGCCCAGTAATAAGGCGAGCCGGCAAAACTGTAATCCTTGAAGTGTCGTTTATTGGTGCAACAGAGTGACAATAAAACAATAAATTTGACACGTTTCGGCAATAGCCTTAGTCGTAGCTACGACTAAGGCTATTGCCAAAACGCGTCAACTTTATTATTTTATTTTCACTCTGTTCTACCAATAAATAACACTTCAAGGATTACAGTTTTACCGGCTCTCCTTATTACTGTTGCATTGGAGTGTGTTGGGACACATCGAGCCTTGGCACCTGTGAGTGGACCTGGTGTATGGATTGAGTTGTCCCTGCGGAGAGCGCTGTTACCTTTCTTCTTTTCCATGCTGGATCATCCAGGATTCCCACACAGGGGTTTCAACTTCACACAGCAATAATGTAATAAACAAAAAATACCAAGCCACCTGGCTCTCTGGTCATCACTGCTGCTCAGGCTTTGGCCTCGGTGCTCTTGACCCTGTAACAGTGTCCCTATTTGGTACACACTTTGTACCTCTGCTGACACTCTCTCTTACAGCTTCCTTGCTGCAACAGCTCACAGGCTTGGCCCTCTGTCTGCTCCTTCAGAATCTCCCCATGCCAGGGGCGGATCCAGGGGGGGGACAACGGGGCAATTGCCCCCTCCGAGAAATGCAGGTGACTGTGAGAGCAGGGTGTGTGAGAGCCGCCGGGCGGCTCCGTGAGTGACAGAGGTGCCGGGCGGCTCCGCGACTGAGAGAGCCGCTGGGCGGCTCGGTGACTGAGAGAACCGCTGGGCCGCTCCGTGACTGAGAGAGCCGCTGGGCGGCTCGGTGACTGAGGGAGCCGCTGGGCGGCTCGGTGATTGAGGGAGCCGCTGGACGGCTCGGTGACTGAGAGAGCCGCTGGACGGCTCGGTGACTGAGAGAGCCGCTGGGCGGCTCCGTGACTGAGAGAGCCGCTGGGCGGCTCGGTGACTGAGGGAGCTGCTGGGCGGCTCGGTGACTGAGGGAGCCGCTGGGCGGCTCGGTGACTGAGGGAGCCGCTGGGCGGCTCCGTAAGTGAGGGAGCCGCCGGGCGGCTCCATAGGCTAGAGAGAGCCGCCGCTCAATGTGTTTGTGGGCGGGCTGCTGCCTGCTGGCCAATCAGGGAGCCGGCGGGCAGGGGAGCAGAGAGATGACATCATCTCTCACCGCCCGGCGCCCGCCCTGCATCCCTGCAGTTCAACTTCCCCCCCTCCATGCAGGCAGCTGCGGCAGCAGAGAGATTACATCATCTCTCTGCTGCCTGTCTCTGGGACACAAGAGACCACCTCAGCAGGTGGCAAGTGACAGGCGACGTGGCAAGTGACAATCCGCAACATGTGGCAGGCGACGTGGCAAGTGACAATCCGCAACGTGGCAAGTGACAATCTGCATCTGGTGACAGGCGACGTGGCAAGTGACAATCTGCATCTGGTGACAGGTGACGTGGCAAGTGACAATCCGCAACATGTGGCAGGCGACGTGGCAAGTGACATGGCAAGTGACAATCCGCAACGTGGCAGGCGACGTGGCAAGTGACAATCTGCATCTGGTGACAGGCGACGTGGCAAGTGACAATCCGCAACGTGGCAGGCGACGTGGCAAGTGACATGGCAAGTGACAATCTGCACAGTGGCAGGCGACGTGGCAAGTGACATGGCAAATGACAATCTGCAACGTGGCAGGCGACGTGGCAAGTGACAATCTGCATCTGGTGACAGGCGACGTGGCAAGTGACAATCTGCATCTAGTGACAGGTGACGTGGCAAGTGACACACTCGGGGCTCCCACTGATTCTGCATTATGGTGAGTTAAACTATTAAATTTTTTATAACAATGTAATTATAGTAATAATGCGCTTCAATCATCCTGACACCATAACAACCATGGTGCCGTGATGATTGAAGCGCCAACACCAGCCATTTCCCCGATAAATGTACCCCAAAAAAATATATTTTCTGGCAGTGCCCCTCCCGAGACTAGACTCTGGATCCGCCCCTGCCCCATGCAGACATGCAGGCTTCTCCCTTGCATACCTGGACTCCTCGGAAGGGTGGAGCCCAGATCCCTGGTCCCGACTCTACTATTCAAAAAAAGTTGTGGTATGGTTGAGCAATGGAGTGGGTCCACATCCCAAATAGTAGAGATAATGAAGAAAACTCCCCTTTAACGGGATATTAGTGGCCTAAGTAATTTAATCCATAACATACAGAATCCAATAAAAAGGGGATATAAAATTTGAAAAAAACTATTTATTTAACAATGAGTTAAAAAAGAGAAGCAATGGTGGCTATTACGCATAGGTGTCAACACAAACATGTATAGGGGATTGGTTAGGGGGAAAATGAGACTTTATGTGAAGCATGTGACAGCAAGACAGTAATAGGATGAACATAGAGGAATTTATTGACATAGTACTACTAAAGCATACACGTTACAATCGTAATACATACAGTAAAACAATTAATGCATAAATAGATATAATATATCATACATTGTAATGTTAATACAAATGATGGATAGGTAACAAGGATAAAAGGTTGAGTAATGATGACTCAAGCTACCATCTTGGCAAATTCCCTAGTACACCACAATCAAAATTGGGTAAAATTGATATTAGAAACAGTAATGCCTGCTGGACCTAAGGCCTCACTGGACCTGTGGGGGGGGACTGGATTGTGATATAATTGATGAGGACTAGATAGACAGTTAGACATGGCGAATGGTGGCTCAACGCGTTTCGTGGCTTCCATGCCACTCGTCAGGAGCAAGTACGTGTAATATCTGAAAGTATATAGGGATAGATAAGTGCAAAAATAATAATAATGTTAGAGGGGCATGGTATATAAGCCCCCGCAGCTGGTATATGGATATACTCACTGGGAAACTGATGGTGTAGCGGCGGGACCCCGCAAGCCATCCAGGTTACTCCCGACCGGGAGCCGCGGCGGAATGCCCCGCGGAGACGAAAGCAGGCGCCAGCCAGGGTTGGCATGGGAACCGAGGGATGTCTAGGGAAGGGTGAATGAATGTGTGAAGGGGAGCTGGAGAGAGAAAACAAAAGATGGGGGAAAGAGGAACCCCACAGACATAAAGTGGACTGAAGGGAAAAAAGCAGTGAAGGACAGGGGAAGGAAAGACCAACAACCGGAGGATAAGTCAATGGTGAGTGGAAAGTGAGGAAATCACGGATAAAAAACAGTGTAGTGACTAACAGCAGAGGGCAAGTGATGAGTGTACCTGAAGAAGATTGCGGCCCCTGAAAAGTGAAGGTTCCCAATTGCTGTGAGATCGGGTATGTGTGAAGCCTCGAGTGCCCAGGCCGCCCCGGAGAGCATCCATATAACGCCGCCACGGGGCTGCCCACCAACGTCATGCCATGCGGCAGGGGGAGGAGCACCGCAAGTCGAACAATTGTCCGGCAAGACGGCACAGAAAATGCTCCCCATTAGCCCACGAGCATGGAAACAACGGCCATGCGTAACGGCGCCGCAAAAGAGGACGCCGCACGCACAACGTGGTGCGTGACGTCGACGAGCAGTAGCCTGGCGTCCACCCCCCCAGAGGATAACCTGGGAGAGGGGGGGAGGAGACCCGCCAGGCGCGTCGCGGCTCCCGAGAGGGAACAAGAGCCAGACGACAAGGTAGTCCCACCAGCAACACACCACCAGTGACACAGCCCCATCAGCCTTGTACTAGATATAAATATACACTCAGGAAAAATATGAAATAAAATAATGAGTCATCATTACTCAACCTTTTATCCTTGTTACCTATCCACCATTTGTATTAACATTACAATGATATATTATATCTATTTATGCATTAATTGTTTTACTGTATGTATTACGATTGTAACGTGTATGCTTTAGTAGTACTATGTCAATAAAGTCCTCTATGTTCATCCTATTACTCTCTTGCTGTCACATGCTTCACATAAAGTCCCATTTTCCCCCTAACCAATCCCCCTTGCTCATGATATAGACTGGGATAGAAATACATGACCTTACCAGGTCATGTTTTCATTTAAAGTCCGTAGGGATGGAAATGGGTGACCTTACCAGGTCATGATTTCCTTAAAGTCCCTAAAAACCCCTCTTCCTTTTTTTGTACAAACATGTATAGAAAACAGGAAGTAATTGGAGATCTAGGGAGGTCCCTGGTGATGTCATCACGGTAGTCCAGGGACCTCCCTAGAGCTTCAATTACTTCCTGTTTTCTATACATGTTTGTGTTGACACCTATGTGCAATAGCCACCATTGTTGCTCTTTTTTAACTCATTGTTAAATAAATAAATTTGTTCAAGTTTTTTATACCCTTTTTTGTTGGATTCTGTATGTTATAGATTCAAATACTTGGGCCACTAAAGTCCCGTTAAGGGGGTTTTCTCCATTATCATGACTCTACTATTAGCCAAGGACCCACCTGCACAATCAACTCCTGGCTGTTCCCAAAACCTGGCCCCAGGATTGGAGATGTCAGGAAGATCCTGCCAGTAACAGGCAACCTGTGCGTGCAGTTGCGCGATCGCGTGCGCCAATGCACGGGTGCGCACGTGTGCGCGTGTGCCCACTAGCACCAGGCGGGCTATTTAAACCTAGCTGTCACACAGGGATCTTGCTGTCTGCTCTACAGCGTTACGTGTGTTGATACTTGAGAACCTGTTTCTGTACTAAAGACCCGACTTGTTCCTGATTATCCTTGTTATCTGCCTGCATCCGATCCCAGCTTGTCTCCGACCATCCCTGTCTTCTGCCTGCATCCGACCCCGGCTTGTCTGACTACTCTTCTGCCTGACCCTCTGGCTTATCCACAGTCCGCCTGGTAGGGCTGAGCTTCTTGTTCGAGTCGAACCCATGTTCGACTCGAACATCGTCTGTTCGACCGCTCGTCGAATTGCGAACGATATGGGCCATTCACGCCAAATTCGTGTGGCGCGTCACGGCCCATAATTCACTGCGGCATCGCAGTGCATTGCTGGCTGATGATTGGCCAAGCATGCACTATGACCCGCATGCTTGGCCAATCACAGCGCCGTCAGTAAAGAGAGCTGTAATTGGCCAAAGCCAGGGTGGCTTTGGCCAATTATGGCTCAGGGGGTTTAGAACACGCCCCACACTATATAAGGCCGCCTGCACGGTGGCCCTGTGTAGTGTGTTCCGGCGTGCTGAGAGATAGAGAGAGAAAGAGACAGTGTCATTTATTTTGAGTTAGATAGATTAGGCAGGACAGTCAGTCAGTTAGCTGCACTTACAGTGTATTGTGTATATATATATATATATATATATATATATATATATATATATATATATGTATATACACACACACACACACACACACTGTATTCAGTTTAGCTAGATCCGTTCCTGTTATCTTCCTACTGACAGGCAGGCTTGTCTTGTTACAGTTTTTACAGCTACCAGAAGAAAATTGCTGGTGTTCTTTTGATCCTATTAGTACCAGTCAGGCAGCTAGACTATTTACAGTTAGTGTAGTGCGTCCTCCTCACAGTGTTCAGCTAAAGCTACAAGTTAGTTTAGTGTGACCTCTGCACAGTGTTCAGCTAAAGCTACAAGTTAGTGTAGTGCGTCCTCCTCACAGTGTTCAGCTAAAACTACAAGTTAGTGTAGTGTGACCTCTGCAGTGTTCAGCTAAAGCTACAAGTTAGTGTAGTGCGACCTTTGCACAGTATTCAGCTAAAGCTACCTGTAGAAGGTTGGTGGTGTTCCCATACTGTAGGCAGGCAGTTGATTTTGCTAGCTGCAGTAACAGTATATATATATATATATATATATATATATATATATATATATATATATATCCCAGCT
Source organism: Aquarana catesbeiana (assembly GCF_042186555.1). Taxonomy (NCBI): domain Eukaryota; kingdom Metazoa; phylum Chordata; class Amphibia; order Anura; family Ranidae; genus Aquarana; species Aquarana catesbeiana. Next base: position 77,428,456 of record NC_133328.1, read on the forward strand.
TAGTGCAGCTACAGGCCATTAGTATGTCTGGAAGGCCAACAAGGAGAGGCAGACAGTCACAAGCCAATAAAAGAGGGCAAGCAGGCTCTGTGTCTAAAGGCAACGGTGCTGGTCATGGAGACGGTGCATCCTCATCAGCGCGTGGCCATGGGACACGCTTGGCTTTTTTTTCGGCAGCTGGCCGTGTTGAGCCGCAACATGCAGAAGGCTTGGTCGAGTGGATGACCAAGCCGTCCTCATCCTCCTCATCCTCCCTCACCCATGCTCAAGGTACTTTGTCTGGCAAAGCAGCTGCCAATGCGGCCTCTTCCCTCGGCTCAATGGCATCAGTGACTCCTTCCCTAGCCCCACCATGTCCTCCTGAGGAGTCCCTCAAACTGTTTGACCACAGTGTTGGGTACATGCTCCAGGAGGATGCCCAGCGTTTGGAAGGCTCTGATGATGATACTGAGCTCGATGAAGGCAGTAACATGAGCACGGACAGAGGGGGTGCCCAAGAAGGACAGCAATCTGGCAGTCATGCTCCCCCTGCTGCAGCATACTGCCAGGTTTGCTCCAGTGAAGAGGAGGGAGGAGATGATGAGGTCACTGACTCAATGTGGGTGCCTGATAGGAGAGAGGAGGAGGAGGAGGCACATCACCAATGAGGCAGGATGCCCTCCAGGGGCCAGCCTAAGGGCAGCACACTGACTGTATCACACCGCAAAGCTCCGCATGTGCAGGGCATTGCTGTCTCTGTGCGTTATTCCAAAAGTTCTTTGGTGTGGGCTTTTTTTGAGACGAGTGCATCAGATCACACCGCTGCTATTTGCAACATATGTCTCAAGCGTATCTCGCGTGGCCAAAGCATCTCCCGCTTGGGCACCACATGCTTGACCAGACATATGTTGACCTGCCATGCAGTTCGTTGGCAAGCATATCCAAAAAACCCATACCAAAGAACAAAGAGGACCTCTCCTTGCTCCTCATCAGCTGAGATCTCCAACCCCACTATACCTTTAGGCCTCTCTGAGACCTGCACTGAGAGGAATGAAGGTGTAGAATTAGGTGTGTCACAGCCAAGTACTTGTGGGCAATCTGCTTTTGGCACACCAACATCAGATTGTACCAGGCAAATTTCCCTGCCCCAACTGCTGCACCACCAAAAGAAGTTTGCTCCCAGCCATCCACATGCCCAGCGGTTGAATGCTAGCTTGGCAAAATTGCTAGCACTTCAACTGCTACCTTTTCAGTTGGTAGACTCTGCCCCCTTTCATGAGTTTGTGGAATGTGCCCAAACGCCACTTTTTCTCATGGAAGGCGATTCCGGCTCTCTACCGGCATGTGGAAGGCAATGTCTTGGCCTCGCTGGACAGGGCGGTCAGCGGTAAGGTGCATATTACCACTGACTCATGGCCCAGCAGGCATGGACAGGGACATTACCTAAGTTTCACAGTGCATTGGGTCACTCTGCTGGCAGCTGGGAAGGATGTAGGACAAGGTGCAGTAGTGTTGGATGTTGTTCCGCCACCACGCCTCCAAAATGCCACAACTAATGATTGTGACACCTCTCTCCTGCACCCCCTCCTCTTCTTCTTCCTCCATGGCCTCTTCCTGTGCTTTGTCCTCGGAACCAGCGGTGCTCCGTAGGCATTCAAGGGGCTACGCAAGTACGCAGGCCAAAAGATGCCATGAGGTGCTTGAGCTGGTGTGCTTGGGGGACAGGAGCCACACTGGGGCAGAGGTTCTGTCAGCTCTGCAGGGGCAGGTTCAGAGGTGGTTGACGCCATGCCAACTTAAGGCAGGAATGGTGGTTTGCGACAATGGCACCAACCTCCTCTCCGCCCTCCAGCAGGGACAACTGACCCATGTGCCCTGTTTGGCTCATGTCCTTAACTTGGTGGTGCAGCAGTTCTTGGGCAGGTACCCAGGCTTACAGGATGTCCTGAGGCAGGCCAGGAAAGTCTGTGTGCATTTCCGCCGGTCATATAATGCCAGTGCTCGGCTGGCAGACCTCCAAAAGGAGTTTAACCTGCCCAAGAACAGCCTAATCTATGACATGCCCACCAGGTGGAACTCAATGTTGGCCATGCTGCAGCGGCTGCACATGCAACAGAGGGCCATCAATGAGTACCTGTGCGACTATGGCACCAGGACAGGGTCAGGGGAGCTTGTTTTTTTTCCCACGCCAGTGGGCCATGATCAGGGATGCATGCACTGTCCTGTCACCATTTGAGGAGGCCATGAGGATGGTGAGCAGTGACCGTGCATGCATCAGTGACACTGTCCCCCTTGTCCAACTGAATAATGGACAGGGCACTTGAGGCAGAACAGAGGCAGGAAGAGGAGGACTTCCTTAGCTCTCAATGCCCCCTTTATCCAGACAGTGTTCCTGCGTGCCCGCCGATCACACAGGAAGAGGACGAGGAGGAGGAGGAGGAAGAGGAGGAGGATTGTGTCAGTATGGAGGTGGAGCCTGGCACTCAGCATCAGCAGCAGTCTTTAAGGGATCAGTCCCAAGAAACACATGGACTTATACGTGGCTGGGAGGAGGTGGCTGTGGACCATATCGTCCTTAGTGACCCAGAGGACTCCAGACCGAATGCCTCAGCAAACCTATACTGCATGGCCTCCCTGATCCTGCAAAGCCCGCGTGAGGATCCTCGTATTTGTGGTATCAAGGAGAAGGACCAATACTGGCTGGCAACCCTCCTTGATCCACGTTACAAGGGTAAGGTTGCAGACCTTATCTTGCCGTCGCAGAGGGAGCAGAGGATGAAACATCTTCAGGAGGCCTTGCAGAAAGGTCTGTGCAACGCGGTACCAGAGACTGGGAGGTTACAAACTCCTGTTTCTGGACAACGTGTTGCTGAGGCTTCAGTCAAAGAAGGAGTGGTGGAGAAGGTGGCCATCTGACCTATGCGTTCAGACAATTTTTTAGTCCGCAGCCCCAAGGTATGATCGGTTCCAGCAACCATCGCCAGCATCTGTTTTACATGGTGCAGGAATACCTAGGGGCAAGATCTGACTTGGACACCTTTCCCACCGAAAATCCTCTGGGTTACTGGGTCTTGAGGATGGATCACTGGCCAGAGCTTGCACAGTATGCAATTGAGCTACTGGCCTGTCCTGCATCCAGCGTTCTTTCGGAACGCACATTCAGTGTTGCTGGAGGCTTTGTAACGATCACAGGGTGCGTCTGTCCACTGACTCGGTCGATCGACTGACCTTCATAAAAATTAATCAGTCTTGGATCACCACCAGCTACCAAGCACCAGATGCTGATGTAACTGAATAATTTTTTTTTAAATGTCAGATCCCTTTAAAGACTGCCTATGCTGATGCTGAGTGACTATCCTGTTATGCTGAGTAATTATCCTCTTCCTCCTCAATGGTCATGCTGATAGCTTGTAAGAACATTTTTGGTTCTGGGCGCCGCTACCAGTGCCTAAGGCCCAATTTTTAAGCCCCAAGGGCATGTAATTACAATTTTTGATGCAATTCTTTTGCAGCAGGGCTCGTTCCTGCGTTCCAACTAGAGTATCTGTGAGGGGTTGCAGTGTTGTGGCACCAACACCACCACCAAAGGCCCAATTTTTCTGGCCCTGTTCAACAGGGGCATGTAATTACAATTCTTGATCTAATATTTCACAGCAGGGCCCGTCCCAGTGCCCACTAAGAGTAACTGTGAGGACTTACAGTGTTGTGGCACCAGCACCACCATCACCAAAGGCCCAATTTTTCTGGCCCTGTTCAACAGGGGCATGTAATTACAATTCTTGATCTAATATTTCACAGCAGGGCCCTGTGAGGGCTTACAGTGTTGAGGCCACGACAACACCTAAGGCCCAAATTTCTGCTGAGTATATAGGGCAGGCCCCTACTTTCAAACATCCAACTTACAAACGACTCCTACTTGCAAACGGAAGGAAACAACAGGAAGTGAGATGAAATCTACCCCATAGGAAGAGAAATTCTCTCCTGTAAGAGTTAATATGGGAAAAACTTTTCTCCTTTCCACTGATGCTTTATCACCAATCCTTGTTTCACTAAAAACCCCAAATTTTCAAAAAACATTTGTCATTGGGACAAAAAGTGAGGTGAAATCTTCTGAAGAGGAGCACAGACATCAAAACAAATGTCACAGGGGTGATAACCCTTCCCTATGTTTTCCAAAAAGCTTAAAAACAGATTTTTTGGCTGGAGCTACACTTTAAAAATGTACCAGTTCAAAATTACAAACAGATTCTACAAACCTACAGTCCCTGTCTTGTTTGCACCGCCTGTATACTGCTGTTCAGAGTATAAAGGGCCTGGGGGCCCCACGCCTTTCCTTTTTTTAAATTTGGGTGCGGGGTTCCCCTTAATATCCATACAGGACCCAAAGGGCCTGGTAATGGACTGGAGGGTACACATGCCGTTTGTCTCACTTATTTTCATCCATATTGCCAGGACCCGGCATTACATTAAAGCCGCAAGCAGTTTTAAATGACTTTTTTTCCTTTAAAAAAGCCATTTTGTGCAGGGGAAAGCACGGGAAACACGCGCCACTTTACAGGCATACTATAGACACCCCCAGGTATGAAATTTAAAGGAATATTTAACTTTTTTTTTTACTTTAAGCATCATTAAAATCACTGCTCCCGAAAAAACGGCCGTTTTTAAAAGTTTTTTTGCATTGATACATGTCCCCTGGGGCAGAACCCGGGTCCCCAAACCCTTTTTAGGACAATACCATGCAAATTAGCCTTTAAAATTAGCACTTTTGATTTTGAACGTTCGAGTCCCATAGACGTCAATGGGGTTCTAACGTTCGTGCGAATTTTCGGTCCGTTCGCAGGTTCTGGTGCGAACCGAACTGGGGGGTGTTTGGCTCATCCCTACCACCTGGCTACCGATCCAGCTTGTCTGACTCTCCAGCCATAGTATCCTGACTTCAGTTCCAGTCTGCTGTTTGGTTCCAGTCTGCTGCACCAGTGTTCCAGTCTGCTATCCGGTTCCAGTCTGCTATCCAGTTCCAGTCTGCTGTTTGGCTCCAGTCTGCTGCCCCAGTGTTCCAGTCTGCTATCCGGTTCCAGTCTGCTGTCCAGTTCCAGTATGCTATCCAGTTCCAGTGTGCTGTTTGGTTCCAGTCTGCTGCACCAGTCTGCTGATCCAGCTCCTTCCAGGTTCCAGTCTACCTTCCGGCTCAGTCTGAAGTTCTACTGCACAGCGCTTCCTGAGTTCCAGACCCACTTCCTGCTGTTGATCCTACCAGGGCCCTCGAGTCGGAGCTGCAAGAGAGGCCAGCCCCTGCAAGTCGGCCTCATCCACAAGGTACGTGACAGGAGATTTCATCCCACCCATATCGCTGCAAAACCTCCAGGCTCCAGGTCCCCAACTGGATTTTATAAACCTTGGAGGAACCTGACTAAACAGATTCCTCCACATTAAATAATCATCCTGAAGCCCCTCAACCTGCCCATTTGAAAATCCTGGGCAACATCCCTAATCACAGCTAACTGCGCTGTCACAATATATATAGTGGTATTGGGGTGATCTTACTCATGCAATAGGTTCTGTATTTTAGGGCAGGGCAGCCCACTTTTATTAAATAAACCAGAAAGTTTACATACACATCAGTTGCCCTTGCAGGGGTTTCCACCATCAACGTGAAAAGTCAACTGAATATGCCGAGCCACCTGGCTCTCTTGTTAGCAGTACCGCTGCTCTTCTTTCTTACCAGTCCTCTGATTTACTTGGCTCTCTTAGCCTTTAGTCGCAGTGCTCTGCTGCACGGCCCAATCCTGGGCTCTGGATAGGGCTTCTCCTGACACCCCCGATAGGACCTCACTTGACTCCTGGAATGAGACATCCATCTCCTGGCTGTTGACTGCTGCCCCTCTGACCCCTGGGTGAGACCTTCTGTTTCTTGACTCCCTGCCTGGGGCTCCTCTGACCCCTGGATGTGATCTACTGTCTCTTGGCTCCTAGATGAGGCTTCTGTCTCCCAAACTGGAAGATGTCTCCTAACTGGGAGACCTGAGCTATTCTCAGGCTTGAGTATATAATGCCCCTTCACATCTGTGTACTCACACAGGGTGTAGGCACCTGGTAAAATCTGAACACAGGATTAAAGGTTCCATCCCACCCAATACACTTTAGAACCTCAAGCTCCAGACCTCGATCCAGGACTACAGAATCAATAGAAAATTAAAAAACACAGCTTTCCCTGCCCTTACTGCGAATCCTGTGTCATATTCTCCTCCATTTTCACAGTGGCATGGTGTCCCACTGTCACAATACATAATAAGTAATATATACAGATAATGAGTATTAGTATATAAGTACAACCCATGGAATCTGTTGGCTGTCAACATATTGACATATTTTTACAAACTTGGTAAATATTAGATCTTTATTTACAGCGCCTAAATATTAAGGTGATATACTTGAATAAAACATTTAAAAAAATTGACTTTTCAGCCATGTATTCAACAAAAATATTAAAGGATGTAATGGTGTATTTTAGGAAAAGTTAGTACACCCTTGGCACCCCAAGTTGGTATTGTCACTGTAGCAGAAAAGACATCTTGTAGGTGTTCCGTATAGCTACCGCCTGTCTATGACATTTATATTTTCATCACTTCTCTATGCAAAACTCAGTTGCAGGATATTTGAGGGTATCCTTGCATGAACTACCCAGTTCAAAATCCCCCTACAAAATTCCAATGGGAATCATATCAGGGTTTAACAAGGGAAGCCCATAACCTTATATTTCTTGTTTGTAAGCCATTCCTTGATGGATTTGCTAGTGTGCTTCAGACATCATTGTGTTGAAAGACTACTGGTTCAACTTTAACTTTTGGACAGATGATTCTCTTCAAGCAGCCCTGAAGAAGCAAGGTATCCCCTATCCATAACAGTTACACCAGCGTGCTTCACAGCTGACATGAGGTTCTTATCCTAAAATACTTCATGTATAGGCTCTGTCTGTTTAATTGCACACTGTAATCTTGCTCTAATGTTCTTTTCGGACGCCTACCCAGTCCTCCCCCGCTGTATTCTGCAAGACACAGAACACAGCAGGGACCTGAGAGGAGGTGCAGCATGACTCGCACATGCGCAGTAGGGAGCCAGAAAGTGAAGCCGCAGGGCTTCACTTCATTATTCCCTTACCGAGGATGGCGGCGGCAGCAGCCGAGAGCTGAAGGACAGATTGGCTTTGGCTGCCGACATCGCGGGCTCCCTGGACAGGTAAGTGTCCATATATTAAAAGTCAGCAGCTGCAGTATTTGTAGCTGCTGGCTTTTAATATTTTTTTTTCAGCGGACCTCCGCTTTAAGAATGAGTGAAGATGAAAAAGGAAGTAAATGTACATTTTTAAGATACTAAAGTAAAACAAAATGAAAAATGATACAAATTAATATGCAAGAAAAATTTGTAATAAAGAGTATTGAAAAAAAAAAAAAGTCTGCAAAACACTTGAGACTGGGACGGAGGTTTACCTTCCAGCAGGACAACAACCGTAAACATACAACCAGAGCTACAATGGAATGGTTTCAATCAAAGCATATTCAGGTGTTAGAATGGCTCATTCAAAGTCCAGACTTAAATCCAATTGAGAATCTGTGGCAAGACTTGAAAATTGCTGTTCACAGACGCTCTCCATCCAATCTGACAGAGCTTGAGCTATTTTGCAAAGACGAATGGCAAAATTCCACTGTCTAGATGTGCAAAGCTCGTAGTGACATACCCAAAAAGACTTGCAGCTGTAATTGCAAGGAAAGGTGATTCTACAAAGTATTGACTCAGGGGGGCTGAATACAAATGCACGTCACACTTTTCACATATTTATTTGTAAAAAAAGTTGAAAACCATTTATAATTTTCCTTCCACGTCACAATTAAGCGCCACTTTGTGTTGGTCTATCACATAAAATCCCAATAAAATACATTTACATTTTTGGTTGTAACATGACTAAATGTGGAAAATTTCAAGGGGTATGAATATTTTTTCAAGGCACTGTAAATGGCACTACAACGCACCACACACATGTTTTGCAGTAATGTGCAGTAATACTTAATCCCTTGCACTTCCTGAGGACCTCTGGCCATGGTGATGAGCCTGATGCGCTCCAGGACTGGGCTGTATAATTGACTTTTGCCTTAAATAGTACAAAAAGCACTGATTTTCACTAAAACATCCCAATAATGTTGCAGCTGACAAAATTTCTACCAAACCTCAAAGCTCAGAATGCCCAGAGCTCACATAGTCCTCAGACATCTCGTGTTACACATGTACACACTTGTAAAATAGCCCAAACCACAGGCATGTAAACAAGGAAATAAGAAAATTGCTTTTAGCAAAGATTTTGCTGTTTCAGTTTTTACATACTCATGCATTTTTTTTTTAAATTGTACCTTAAAATGTTCTTTGCTTTCCTTATGTTATTTGGAAATCAAATCCTTAAGGTATATTTTAAATACACATATGGATTTGTTTGTTTATGTCAATTTTTTTAAACTTTCGTAATCCTTTAGTTAAAATGTGTTAATATAGTCACAGCATATGAATACTGTATGTTTAATGAAAGATAAATTGCTCCTAAAATGTACATTCTTGCCATAATTTTAAATGACAGTAGTTTTTAGCACAACAAAATTACTTTAAAGTAGAAACTAAAAGCCTAACTATAACAATTCCTAAAAATGTTTCCTCCCTCCTCCTCTTACATATCCTTCCTAACCCTTAAAAAAAAGGTTTGTGTACTTACCTATTTTCAATTCACTCCAGTCCGGTCACATGATCCTGCAACTCTGTGTAAGGGGGTGCTTGGCAACAGCTGGGAATACTATGAGATCACTCATAGGCTCATATGGCCCAGCCATTGTCAGCGCTCCCTCCTCTCCCCTGCAGCTGCTGCTCAATGACACAGCAGGGCCGGAGCTGCAGGCTCATGTGACCGGATCAGATTAAAAATAGGTAAAGTTAATGACTCACATGGCCATACATGTAATTGCCATCATCCCTTTATTAGAATATAAGAATAAACCTGAAAGAGTGGGATTATATGGGTGATTGAAAAAAGATACTGTATTTATAAAACATATATATTTATTTCAAATAGATTTGAATAAAATTTCAAATGGAAAATACAAATCATCACAACAATGATGGTATCCCATTACATAAGGAAATTGGTGTAAACCTGAAGTGGTAGTCCCCATGTCACGGAGGACAAGTCACCTCCGTTCGCCGGGCTGCGGGGCGCATGCGCAGGGGGTTGTTGTTGAGACGTGCACCCGTGCGCGACCTGATGGTGCGGCGCGCGCGGGTGCACGGCGGCCCGCGTGTGCGCGCCGTCGCCCGTGCGGGTGCCCGGTAGCGCGTCACGCTGACGCGCTCACTGGGAGGTTACTTTAGACGACACCAGCACCCAGTCGGGTTGCTGGTTTGTCGTCAGCTTACCCCTGCCTGTGTTTGAACTCCTGCTTACTGTCTCTTGTGAAACCGACCCTCTGCCTGGATAAACGACAACTCTTTGCTTTCTGGATACCCTGACCCTCTGCCTGGATAAACGACCACTCTTTGCTTGCTGAATACCCTGACCTTCTGCCTGGATAAACGACCACTCTTGCTTGCTGGATACCCTGACCTTCTGCCTGTTAAAGGATCACTCCAGACCTGTTGGATTTCCTGTCCTCTGCCTGTGTCTCCAACCATACTTCCCATGGGGCTGCCACCCCCTTGATCCCCTCAGTTATAAGGACTTCCTAATCACCAGTCTGATATCTCTTAACCTTTGCCCTTTGCACCTCCAGGCACTCCTTCAGAAGACTTCCCACCATCCAAGCCATCCTGAGTCTTCCTACAGTTTATCGGAGACCCGTGCCTCCACGTGCTTCCGATCCCCTGTCTCACTCTCAGGGGTTCGGGTGCGCGTGGTCGTAAGGGCAAGCTGCTCTCGGCATCTCGGCCTCGGTGAGTATTGTCGTGACAGTACAAACCAGCCAGATGTCCGAGGCCGACAGAGCGCGCTCTCCCTTGGAGATCCTATGCCAACAAGTCTCCGCTTTGGCCGATTCAGTACAGAGGCTACAAGAGGGATACACACAAGTGGATAGCCGCCTCCAACAACTGACGGGGGCACTCCCCCCTACCGCCGCAGCTCCTGCACCTAGCAATGAAGGCCCGCTCCCTCAGGCCACTGCCAGCCCTACAGTAGTAATGGCACTTCCGGAACCTAGGGTCCCCACTCCGGAACGGTTCTCAGGGGACCGTAAGAAGTTCAGGGCTTTCAAGAATGCATGCACCCTTTACTTCGCGTTGCAACCCCGAACCTTCGCATCAGAAGTGGTCAAGGTGGGATTTGCGATTTCCTTGCTGTCAGAGGAACCTCAGGCCTGGGCACACGGCCTGATGGAGTCAGGGAGTCCGGTGCTTAATACCATTGATACATTCTTTGAAAGTATGGCTCAGCTGTATGACGATCCACAGCGTATGGCCACCGCCAAAGCCATCTTGCACCATCTAGTCCAGGGAAGGAGACCAATTGAGGATTACACGGTGGAATTCCGCAAATGGGCGGCCGACACTAACTGGAATGAGCCAGCCTTACGCTACCAGTACCGCCAAGGTCTGTCAGAGCTCCTCAAGGATGAGTTAGCCAGGATGGAGACCCCCACATCTTTGGAGGAGTTAATTCAGGCAGCTACCAAATTAGATCGGCGCTTGAGGGAACGTCGGTCAGAGCGATTCCAAAATCCTCGCTCGGCATGGGCAACTCCAAGACTCCAACCCATTCCAGGGTCTTCACCCATTACAGCTGGGTCTACTGCACTTCCCGATTCTGAACCGATGCAGCTGGGTTTAGTACGACCACCGCTAACCTCAGAAGAGAGACAACGTAGACGGCAGTCCAACTTGTGTCTCTATTGCGGGGGTGCCGGCCACTTCCTGCGCAACTGCCCGATAAGGCCTAGTAAGTCTTTTCAACCCAAAACAATGACTTACCAAGATAACAATACCTCTAAGTCTTACGTGATGTTGTTTATCTCGTTACAGCTACCGGAAGGGGAATCCCGCCTGCCGGCGATCATTGACTCAGGTGCATGTAGCTGCTTTATGGACGCTGCCCTGGCCCGAACCTTGCATGTGCCTGTACAACCTAAAACGCAACACTTACAAGTCCACCTGGCGGATGGGTCCCTCCCCAGTTCAGGCCTAATCACCCAGGAGACTCGACCTATTCTAGCCACCACCGATTCGGGACACCAAGAACTTCTGCGCCTAGACCTTATCCACTCTCCCATGTTCCCAGTCATTCTAGGTTTACCTTGGCTACAAGCCCATGACCCTCTTATCCAATGGAGTTCGAAGATGGTCTCATTTCCTTCCTCCTACTGTTCTCAGCACTGCCGCCCTCAGAGATCCAAGATCTGTGCTACGATCTCGGTTCCTTCGGTTAACCTCCAGCATGTCCCCCAGGAGTATCACGAGTTCCAGGAAGTCTTCAGCAAACAAATGGCCGATTGTCTCCCACCTCATCGACCATACGACTGCCCAATCGACCTATTGCCAGGATCAGAAATCCCTTTTGGGCGTATCTTTCCTCTTTCCGAAACAGAGCTGGAGGCTCTCAAACAATATATAGATGAGAACCTGAAAAAGGGGTTCATCCATCCCTCATCTTCACCTGCCGGAGCAGGTATCTTCTTTGTTGGCAAGAAGGACGGTTCCCTTAGGCCCTGTGTGGATTACCGGCAGTTGAATAACATTACTATCAAAAATCGGTACCCGTTGCCGCTCATTCCAGAGTTATTCCAACGCTTTAGGTCAGCCAGAATCTTCTCCAAATTGGATCTCCGAGGGGCATACAATCTTATCCGAATCAGAGCTGGAGATGAGTGGAAGACAGCTTTCAGATCGAGGTTCGGGCACTTCGAATACTTGGTGATGCCCTTTGGGCTCTGCAACGCTCCGGCTACGTTCCAACACCTGGTGAATGACATTTTCCGCAAATACCTAGATGACTTCCTCGTAGTCTACCTGGATGATATCTTAATTTTTTCTTCTACACTGGAACTGCACAGGGATCACGTCAAAACAGTTCTGACCATTTTGAGACAGCACAAGCTTTACCTAAAAATGGAAAAGTGCGAATTTGAAAGATCAGTTGTGCAATTTTTAGGGTTCATCATTTCGGCAAATGGAGTAGAGATGGATCCTCAAAAGATACAGGCTATTCAGGAGTGGCCAGCTCCTTCTGATAAAAAAGGGGTTCAACGCTTTATAGGATTCGCTAACTTCTATCGGAAGTTTATTGTCGGATTCTCTACCATAGTGGCACCCATCACTCAGCTAACACGCCGGCACGGATCATTCCAGTGGTCCCAAGCAGCACAGGAAGCTTTCATGAAGCTGAAGGATCTGTTCAGTTCCGCTCCTATTCTCCGGCATCCTGATCCTTCCCATCCGTTCGTATTGGAAGTGGATGCATCAGAAATAGCCACGGGGGCAATCCTTTCTCAGAGACAGGGACCCAAGGCCATCTTACATCCAGTTGCATTTGCTTCTCGGAAACTCAGTGCGGCAGAATTAAACTATGACGTGGGTGACAGGGAGTTGTTGGCCATAAAATTTGCCCTGGAAGAATGGAGGTACTTACTTGAGGGGGCACTTCATCCAGTGATGATTTTCACAGATCACAAGAATCTTGAGTACCTCCGAACAGCAAAACGCCTCAAACCCAGACAAGCTCGTTGGGCCCTGTTCTTTTCGCGCTTCAACTTCCATATCTCCTACAGACCTGGCATAAAGAATGGAAAAGCAGACGCCCTTTCCCGGATGTTCTCAGCAGAACTCCAGACTTCAGAACCAAGTACAATTCTTGCACCTCACAATTTTCTTGGGTTGACACAGACAGACCTGATGTCTTCGATCAAGAGATCATCCAATACATATACCAATCCGGAGGTACAATCCCTGAGGAAAGACGAAGGTCTCTTTTGGGTCCGGGGCAAAATTTTTGTGCCCCAACAAACCCGGTTAACCGCTCTCAAGATGTGCCACGACCATAAATTGGCCGGCCACTTCGGAGTTAGGAAGACAGCTGACCTGATCTCCCGCTCTTTCTGGTGGCCGGGTTGGAGACGAGATTGCAGTGAATATGTGGCCTCTTGTCTCCGTTGTCAACGCAACAAGGGCCAGAACACCAGATCCTGGGGTTTACTTAAACCTCTACCTATTCCAGAACGACCATGGTCCGACGTGTCTATGGATTTCATTGTGGATCTGCCAGCCTCAGAAGGCTACACTACCATTTTCGTTGTGGTCGACCGTCTGTCCAAAATGGCCCACTTCCTACCTATGATAGGTACTCCTTCCGCAGTAGAAACAGCCAACGTTTTTCTGAAAGAGGTCATAAGGCTTCACGGAGTACCAAAGAATATAGTGTCTGACAGAGGCGTGCAATTCACGTCCAAATTCTGGAAGGAACTTTGTAAGGCCCTGGATATCAAAGTATGCCTCTCATCAGCCTATCACCCTCAGAGCAATGGCCAAACGGAGAGGACAAATCAAACTTTGGAGCAGTATCTCCGTTGCTTCTGTTCAGGATCTCAGGATGATTGGGCAAAACTTCTTCCATACGCAGAATTTGCGTATAATAACTCAGTTCACGCGGCTACCAACCAAACGCCCTTTTGGGCCAACTGCGGGTTTCATCCCACGTTCCTGACTAAGGACACTCCTGAGGTAACAGTTCCTGCAGTACAGGACAGAATAATATCCTTACAAACCAACTTCCAAGAAATCCAAAGCATGTTACAGAAAGCTCAAAGGGCCTACAAGGAGCAGTATGACCGAGGCAGGAAGGAGAATCCAACATTTAACATAGGGGAAGAGGTTTGGTTGTCCACCTCTAATCTCAAGCTACAGTTGCCATCCCGAAAACTAGGACCTAAATTTATTGGTCCTTTCCCTATCAAAAGGATCATCAATCCCGTGGCCATGGAGTTAGCCCTGCCTAAAACGTACAGGATCCATCCTGTCTTTCATGTATCTTTATTGAAGCCTGTTGTACCCAGTCCATTTCCAGAAAGGGGAGAGGTTCCTCCCCCACCAATCAGGGTGGACGGTGAGAACGAGTTCGAGGTGGAGGCTATCTTGGGTTGTAGAAGGAGGGGCAGACAACTACAGTACCTGATCCAATGGAAGGGATACCCACCTGAAGACAATTCATGGGAACCTGCGAAGAACCTACATGCCCCTCGCTTGATTCAAACCTTTCATCAAGACCATCCGGAGTTGATGTCTAGCCTGGGCGTCCGGTGTCCGCCCTTAGGAGGGGGGCACTGTCACGGAGGACAAGTCACCTCCGTTCGCCGGGCTGCGGGGCGCATGCGCAGGGGGTTGTTGTTGAGATGTGCACCCGTGCGCGGCCTGATGGTGCGGCGCGCGCGGGTGCACGGCGGCCCGCGTGTGCGCGCCGTCCCCCGTGCGGGTGCCCGGTAGCGCGTCACGCTGACGCGCTCACTGGGAGGTTACTTTAGACGACACCAGCACCCAGTCGGGTTGCTGGTTTGTCGTCAGCTTACCCCTGCCTGTGTTTGAACTCCTGCTTACTGTCTCTTGTGAAACCGACCCTCTGCCTGGATAAACGACCACTCTTTGCTTTCTGGATACCCTGACCCTCTGCCTGGATAAACGACCACTCTTTGCTTGCTGAATACCCTGACCTGCCTGGATAAACGACCACTCTTGCTTGCTGGATACCCTGACCTTCTGCCTGTTAAAGGATCACTCCAGACCTGTTGGATTTCCTGTCCTCTGCCTGTGTCTCCAACCATACTTCCCACGGGGCTGCCACCCCCTTGATCCCCTCAGTTATAAGGACTTCCTAATCACCAGTCTGATATCTCTTAACCTTTGCCCTTTGCACCTCCAGGCACTCCTTCAGAAGACTTCCCGCCATCCAAGCCATCCTGAGTCTTCCTACAGTTTATCGGAGACCCGTGCCTCCACGTGCTTCCGATCCCCTGTCTCACTCTCGGGGGTTCGGGTGCGCGTGGTCGTAAGGGCAAGCCGCTCTCGGCATCTCGGCCTCGGTGAGTATTGTCGTGACACCCCATCTACTTGCAGTTCCTTCATCGGTGAATTACAATGAGATAAAGTAGGTGGGGATAACCAACGCGTTTCAGACTATGCTGATATAAGCAAATCTTTTTCAGGGAATAATACCACTTCTGCAAAAACAATTTCAATTGAAGAACAAATAAGCATTGTATATGACCATGTATGTGATTACATCTGAAATTATACATATTCATGTTTAGTGAGGAGTATACACTAAAGTTTGGTGAGGAGTATTGATATATTGATACATGGTTCTCTTGTCACCAGAAGAAGTGCTCTTGGTAGAAAAATCAAACATTGAAAGTGTATATATGAACATGTATAATTGTTTATGCCTGTATGTATAATTTCAGATGTATGCAAAGGAGGGGAGAAGGGGAATACGGGAAAATGGGACTTTATATGAAACACAACACTTCGGTAGGTTGAATCACTCAAATATTATAATAAACATATTTATTAATAACACAATTGAGCATAGTGCAATAGATAGCATGATAAGGTAAAAACATAGATAATACAAAATACAGATAAACATGACTAATGCATCATATAGTAAAATAGTAGACGTAATTGCACATAGTACATGGTTTATCAGCAGTATACTCAAAATTGTGTAAAAACATGATAAGTAAGTATTTCATTGATGATTCAAACTGGTCAAACCCATGGTATTCACATGATTGCTGTGGTATAGCATCAAATATAAAGCTCAACGCGTTTTGTGTGTTGTCTCCACTCATCAGGAGCAGCTATACATAAAGGGTACCTATAATGGGTTGTAAATTAAATTAATAATCAATGGTAATTGATTAGAAAATAGGGAGAGAGGGAACAACAAACTATGGTCCTAGCACTCTTACCTATGGATATAATTAACAAGAATGTAGATCGTGATGATAAAGGTGAGAGGTGTAGGGGGTATGAAGATACATATCCCCCCGGGAGCTGGGGTGATGGCAAAGCAGGGACAAGAGGGCCAAAAAGGGTACTTCCAGTAAAAACTGATATTTGGTGAGTGGCTAGGAGGAAAGGTGAGGGCCCCTAGGGGCTACTGCAACAATAAAGATTGACATGGGATTAGTGACCATAAGGAGATTAACCACTTCCCGCCCAGCCCATAGCAGATGACAGCCGGGCGGTGGTTCAGTTATCCTGAATGGGCGTCATATGACGTCCAGCAGGATAACATGCCGGCACGCATCGCGGCGATCGGTGGAGCGGTGTGTCAGTCTGACACACCGCTCCACCGATCTTGGTAAAGAGCCTCCGGCGGAGGCTCTTTACCACGTGATCAGCCGTGTCCAATCACCGCTGATCATGATGTCAATAGGAAGAGCCGTTGATCGGCTTTTCCTCACTCGCGTCTGACGGCGGCTCTCCTGACAGGGGGGGTCTGCGCTGATTGTTTATCAGTGCAGCCCCCCCTCAGATGACCACACTGGACCACCAGGGATCGCCACTAGGACCACCAGGGAGAGAAGCAACCGGTGGATGGCCAGGTATGTACCCCATGGCCATCCACATGTGCCCAATGTGCCCAGTCAGTGCCCAATCTGTGCCAATCAGTGCCCACAAATGGGCACTGATTGGCACCAGTATATTGCAGTGATGCCCAGCAATGCTTTAGGAGCATCAGTGCCACCAGTGTCATCAGTGCCACCCATCAGTGTCCATCGGTTCCACCTGTCAGTGCCCATCCATGCCCACCTATCAGTGCCCATCTGTGCCACCTATCAGTGCCACCCATAAGTACCCATCAATGCCACCTATGAGTGCCCATCAGTGCCGCCTATGAGTGCCCATCGGTGCCGCATACCAGTGCCACCTATCCGTGCCCATCAGTGCCACCTATCAGTGCCCATCAGTGCTGCCTATCAGTGCCCATTATCAGTGCCACCTCATTGGTGCCACCTCATCGGTGCCCATCAGTGCTGCCGTATCAGTGCCGTCAGTGCAGCCATATCAGTGCCCATCATTGAAGAAGAAAACGTACTTATTTACAAAAATTTTTAACAGAAACAAAGAAAAACTTGTTTTTTTTCAAAATTTTCGGTCTTTTTTTATTTGTTGCGCAAAAAATAAAAAAAAACGCAGAGGTGATCAAATACCACCAAAAGAAAGCTCTATTTGTGGGAACAAAATGATAAAAAAATTGTTTGAGTACAGTGTAGCATGACCGCGCAATTGTCATTCAAAATGCGACAGCACTGAAAGCTGAAAATTGGTCTGGGCGGGAAGGTGTCCAAGTGCCTGGTATTGAAGTGGTTAAACAATAAAGCGAGAACAGAATAAAGGAAGAAAGATGGAGCAATGAGGAACAGAAAGTGAATTAAGCCACAGGGGGCACCCAAACGTGTTGAAAAGGGGTGAGCAGTAGTGAACCAAAAATAACCCAACATAGCAAACCACCATACAGCCAATGGAGGAAGCCATGGCAATGAAATTACCTGAAGCTTCTGGGTGAAGCGTGTGGTCAGGATGTGAATAGTGAATATGTCACGATGAAAGTGGAAGAGCAGAGTGGCTGAACTGCAGTAATGTGATGGTGAACAAACGACCCGCCCGCCAAAACAAAGCCAACACCAACGTCACGCTGGTGTGCTAGGGAGAGAGGGGCGACCATGTCCGAGCGACTAGCGCTCTTAAATAGGTGCCCAACCTCCCCCGTGCTGCATACCGATGGAAAATACACAACAGCGTGCGGCACCACAAATGACGTCACACGTGATGACGTGTGGGGCGTGGCGTCGACGCGCAGCAAGCGCGAGCCCCCAACCAGCCAGATCGGGGGGATGGGGGATAGCCCCAATGCGCCTCGCAGCTCCCAGGAGTGAAATGAAAAACACCCCCAATGTATTGGCCTAACAAAAAAAAATTGCACGCGCAACATGTTGAGCCTACTTCTATGTTGAATCTCCAAGATCTTTACCGTCTGTATGCCGTAGAGCCATACTATCAGACTTTTGCCACTATGGAATGACGTTCTCATCCTCCAAGTCTCGTTTTGCAATTATACGGTTCTATACAGCAGCGGTTTTTATATAGTATTTAAGTATATAGATCCATTGTGGCTTTTATGGAATTGTATTTTTAGATGTCTTTCTCAATAAAATTTTTGTATTAATTATTGATTTTTGTGTTACTGTGCCTATAAAGTCCAGAAAGTCCCTTCTCCTCTTCTTCTATATTCCATGAAGAAGATTTGAAGAACAAATAAGTATTGTATATGACCATGTATGTGATTACATCTGAAATTATACATACAGGCATAAACAATTATACATGTTCATATATATACACTTATGCCCCGTACACACGGTCGGATTTTCCGACGGAAAATGTGCGATCAGAGCGTGTTGTCGGAAAATCCGACCGTGTGTGGGCTCCATCGGACTTTTTCCATCGGATTTTCTGATACACAAAGTTTGAGAGCAGGCTATAAAATTTTCCAACAACAAAATCCGATCGCGTCAATTCCGACCGTGTGTGGACAATTCCGACGCACAAAGTGCCACACATGCTCAGAAGAAATTCCAAGACGGAACAGCTCGGTCTGGTAAAATTAGCATTCGGAATGGATAGAGCACTTTCGTCAGGCTGCAATGTTAAAAATTGTTTGTTTAATGAAGCGCACTCTCTTCTTCTTTATAATGCTAGAAGAATGAAGTAGTTTTGCTGCTCATATTCACACAGAGTTCTTACAAACTTATTTCTTTATCATTTATCATGATCCCCTCAATATATTTGGATTTGTCACATCTGACAACATTTTTTGGGGGTTTTTTATTTTTGTTTTGTATTTTTTTCAAGGATGATTTTTTTTTTTTTTTTGTTTTACTCCAGAATATTTTTGTGTGCGTTTTGTGTGTCAAGTTACCATAACACCATTATTATCTTTATTTAATCTCAAGGAGATTGTTTGGTGTTGGTGTCTCTTGTTAATTTCACATTGTATTTTTGAAATGTACCTGAATCCTCACAAACTGTCCTTTTTAAAGGAAAACACACATAGGCGAGTATAATTGAAAACACAAAATCCTTTATTAAGGGGTCCTAACCAAAGAAAGAGGGAGGCAACGCTGGAGAAACATCAGAAATTGGTGAAGCCTTTGACCTCCAGGGCACACATCAATCATTTTACTGCAAAATTGGTGGCCTGAGGAGTCCATATCTAAGGGAGTGCAGTCTGGTCCAGAAGTCCCAGAGATCCTGAAAGCAGCAGATGACATCTGTGTCCCCAGGCTGTGGTCATACAAGAGCCTGCATCTTTTGCCAGACAAGACTGAACCCAGGTCATCACTCTCTGGTCTTCCTTCCACGCTTCCTTCCACGCTGTGGCTCTGGTGGTGGAGTTGTGGCAGGAGGAGGAGGAGGGGGAGGATGGTCCAACTCACTCAGGTGGGTATTGGGTGTGATTTCGCCAGTCACCCCCTTAGTTAAGACTTTATAAAGAGGGTCCTCACACAGGAGGTGTTGGCCCTCCTGCATGCCCTGCAGTTTGGTGGCAGCCATGCAGGCAAAGGCCTCTTCAGGAGTGGGGGTGGCTCTGAGGGACGCAGAAGCCTACTGAATGAGCCTGAGTGCTGAATCCTGCATGTGACTCCCCTTCCTGGGTCTTTTGTTTGGAAGGTGGAGGGGAGGGACATGCGATTCTGTCAGGCTCCTACTGGACCCTGGCTTCTCCTGGCTGCCACTTAGCCCTGCCTCCTCCTGGTTGCCACTAACCCCTGCCTCCTCCTGGCTGCCACTAACCCCCGCCTCCTCCTGGCTGCCACATTCCACAGCCTCCTCCTGTGTGCCACATTCCAGAGCCTCATCCTGGCTGAGGTCTTCCTGTGTTTGAAAAAGGGACATAGTTTTAGTTTTTTATTCATCAATCACACACAATTTTCATCTCATGACTGTTGCAAATTGAATGTTAACAAATATAACAGACTATCATTCTGAGCCCAGCGTTTTTCATTCTTGTCCCAATTATTTTTGCCCACTACTCTCTATTGATATGTAAAACACTTTATTAAATTAGCAATTAGTGATCAATAACATCTAGTAAACTTCATTTATTGCTTGCCCAGAAATCTTTACAACAATGCTATACCTGGCTCCAGCTGGGCTCCTCCACTTCTTCCTGGCTGGAAGTCCCAGGATGGACATCGGAAGCCTCAGCTGGGGTGGAAGGAAGAGTGGAAGGAAGGGTTGAGAGGGATTCCCTGACTCCAGTCTGGTCTGACAGAAATCGCAGTCTCTCATAGTACCACAGCCAGGGGACATAAACGTCATCTGCTGCAGCTCCAGATATCTGGGAATCTGTGACCTTCTTGCGCTCCCTAAGATAAGTGCTCCTCAGGCCACCAATTTTGGCTTTTAAATAGGGGATGGTTGCCGTGGGGACCACCGGCTTCACCAACTCCAGCAGTTTCTTCAGCGCTGTCTGCCTCTTTTGTTTATTATTATACTGCAGGTGTTTGACCTGCCACAGACAGGGCAGCTCCCTGTATTTATCTATGAACAGGGGGAGGAAGTTGTGGTCATTGAAGCCATCCATTTTCTCTGCAAGACACAAGACAAAACAAACCCTAATGTCAGGCTAAACTCTACTAATCTTGTTACAATATAGGCCTCAATTTAGAAGCAGTAAAGGCCCAAGTTTAGATGTTACCTTAGTTATCACGATCGGCGCCTCTGATACTCCTTCCTCCGCTCACAGATTGTACGTACTACGCACGCGTGTTACACTGCGCATGTGTGAACCTCCACCTGCCCCTGACGTTCTTTCTAGTCTATTACCTGCCCCTTCTCGTTCGGCGCAGTGGGGGAAGAGCACATGGCGGAGACACAGCAGGTGTCAGATAATTACACCAACGAGGAGGAGGAAAGCCCAGAGCCAGAAACGTCCCGATCCCCAAAGAGACAATTTAAGGCATCGAATATGTCCTTTGGGGAGATGGTGGAGATGGTCGACATCCTGAAGAGGGCGACTATGACGGGAAGTATGGACCTTACCCCAACCCCAATGTCCAAAAGGCCAAGATCATGGCGAAAGTGGTCAAGAGTCTGCACCGGAATTTTGGGGTACGACGATCGAAAGATCAGCTCAGGAAGCGGTGGTCGGACCTCAAATTAAGGGAGCACGAGCAGTACAGAAGGATCCGGAGAGTGCTGCAAAAAAGTAACTAGTTGTGCTGTGTTCCTATTCTTTATGTTTATTACGTTCGTGCTGCTCCATGTGCTTTTCTTAACTGTTGTCCAGTTTAAAATGGCAACTTTCATGTTCATGGGCACATTATTCGTTCGTATGAAACATTGTTCGTTCGGCCTAGAACACACCATTGTTTTGGCCATATGCTTTTTAAAACATTTTTTATTGCCTACGTGTCTGAAAATAATTTGGTTGTGTAGATGGGTTTGTAACTAGAATGAAACACAAACTAGATTCTGTGTCAGGAGAGGACACTCAGCAGCAGTTTTCACATCTGGATGCTGGAGCACTAGTGTGGGACACAAGAACACCCTTTTTATTAGGGGGTCCCACACAGGTGCTCCAATGTATACTATAGGGGTGTCTCCATCTGTGAAGCTTGTACTAAACAGGTAAGTATTCAAGCTTGACAAAGGACAATAAAATTTCAACATCTTGGAACTCAGCCAAAATAGACAATTGTACCCCACTTCCAAGCAATGTTTCATATTTATAGTTCTGCCATCAAATATCTGTGTGCTAAGTATACCTATTTGTTTTTACATAGGGGATAAAAGACTCGGAGGACACCCCTCATCCGAGGAGACCACAGACCCCCCACCTCTGGAAGAAGGGGAAATCCACCCAAGCCAAGCAGAGCAGGAGGAGGAAGACATGGTGGAAATTGTCACCACAACAGGTGAGTGTCTGCTACCACAGGCTCAGGTAAGAGATGGATGCCGGCATATTTATAATACATGGGGTGTTTTTGTTTCTATCTTTTTAGGTGATCGTGATGTTGTGGATCCAGGGCATTTCAGCTCTGAAAGTGCACAGATCCTGATCGGGGAGATCATGGGGTGTAATAGGGACTTGGAAAACATCCAGAAAAAACATCAATGATGTTAAAAAAAAAATTAAGAACATCACTAATGTTTTAGGGCGAGTTTAAAACAAATCTAAATCCCTTTGCTTTTTGTGAGCTAAAAATTTATACCATTTTTTGACATTTTTGAGAAAAGCCAAATTTTGAAGATGCACACAGTGTGTCAGCATGTGCTATCTGCCATCACGGGAGATCAATGGACGTATTTTGGGGGTGCAACCCCTTCCTCAATAATAAAGTAACTGTGAGGATTGGGTTGCACCCCCAAAACACGTCCCTTGATCCCCCATGATGGCAGGTAGCACATGTTGACATTCGGCAATTTGTGTGCATCTTCAAAATTTGGCTTTTCCTGGGGTGACTTCACCCCATCTGAACGCAATATCAAACACAGTTTGTAAATAATCATGTATGATATTGCCTTCAAGTTCTACCAAATGTGAACTTTGTAAGTTCAAGATTTGTGTCTTACTTGTTGGTTTTAAACATGCCTGTTTTATCTTAAATGGACATTGCTACTTTTTCTAATGTGACCACAAAAATTGTTATACAACAAACATGTTGGTTTGTTTTAAAAACCTTTTCTAAATGCACATGTGATTGTGCTGGTATTAAAAAGATTGTTAACCAAGAATGTGTGGATTATAGTTTCAACGCTCCAAAACTTTTGTTGTGCTCTAATTGGTGTTTTCAGTGACAATGGGGGTTATTTCCTAAGGGAAAATCCACTTTGCACTACAAGTGCAGTTTCAAGTGCACTTGTAGTGCAAAGTGTCTTTGCCTTTAGTAAATAACACCCAACAGTGCTTTGTAATGTTACACAATCACGCCATTTTCAGGACTCACCACATTTCTGTCAGGGTTAGCTAAAAGAAACACAAGCGTAAATGTCACCAAAGATTTTAGTAGTTATTTTTTTTTTATTATTTGAAAAAGGTTTCAGACATTGTCTGGCATATTGATAGCCCCCCTACCCGCAAAGTATTCAAGGTATCTTAGCCAGACATCACGGGCACTCAGGGGGGGCAAGCCAGGACGGCCACTTCCAAGCGCCGTCAGGGTTGTTTCATGTAGAATTCCGGCCTCAGGCCCAACTGAGCCAGCATAGTTGGCAGAATGTTGCCATAAAAAGTTGTGTAGAACACAGCACGCCAGGATGATGTAATTCAGTTTGTACATGTGTATGAGTGTAAGAAATAGGCGGAACCGGCTGGCCATGATTCCAAACGTGTTCTCCACCACTCTTCTGGCTCTGGCCAGCCGGTAATTAAAAACCCTCTGGTCCGGGTGAGGGTCCTCATCTGGAATGGCCGCATAAGATGGTCCCCCATCGCAAACGCTTCATACGCAACGAAGACGAATGGGAGTCTTTCCACATTGTCTTCTGGAGGTGGCAAGTCCAAGCTGCCATTCTGGAGACGCCTGTAGAACTCCGTCTGGGCGATGACTCCACCATCGGACATCTGGTTATTCTTCCCCACGTCCACATACAGGAACTCATAAGTAGCCGACACCACCGCCAACATCACAATACTATTGAACCCCTTATAGTTGAAATAGTATGACCCCGAGTTGGGTGGTGGGATGATGTGGACGTGTTTCCCATCAATTGCCCCTCCGCAGTTAGGAAAGTCACACCGCTGGGCAAAGTGGGAGGCCACAGTCTGCCATTCCTGTGGCATGGAAGGAAACTGTGAGGTCAAACAACAAAAATTAGTCATTTTGCACATAAACATGGAAAGCAGATTAGACACAAACATTCTTGGCCAACATCAAGATAACATTTATTTGAGGGAGTTTTTAAAGACCAAAGTATAAGGTACACCTATCAGACCCCCCCCCCCCCTCTCACGGGCCATTTCTAGCATTTTTGGGGGGGGAGCTCTTGGACAGGTAACCCTCTCCACTTCATTGAGAGATGAATGCCAAAATAATGTGTATTACTTTGGCCAGCCCCTCCTTAGTTACACTATTGACAGCCCACTGGACAGGTAAGAAGTGTCATAATACAAAGATATAAATATACATTGTACACATTAGAGCCCATTTGGAAATTCTGCTATTACCCATCAAGATAATAATAGGATACAAAAACTTTAAACAGTACCATTTGAAAGTATACAGGCAGGCCCTTGTACTACATGCTTTGGGGAATTCATCCATAAATCTGACCACAAAAGAGGTGGGTAGTGTGTATGGGTTTGGCAAAGTCAGCAGATAGATGATTGAGGATAGATAGAGAATTGGTATCAGCTGACTTAGCAGTTGGGGGGAGGGAGGGTTCCAAATGATTTGGGGACCCCCCAAAAAAAGCCTCTGGCACTCTGCCAGAATTTAAAGCACAAATCACATTTTAAAACATTTTAGGGGGTATTTAGGGTAAAGCACTACTATGGAGCTGATAAAATACATTGTTAAGTGACTACATGAGGTGAATATAGGGCCAGGAGACCATGCTAGGGAGGTAAGTGAAAGCAAATATGTATGAAGGACAAAAAAAAAAATAATTACAGAAAAATACAGCATGCATGAGGACAAAGGGGACATTCACAGCATATTACAATCATGGTAATTAGGGAATGAGGAAAGAAATACAATATATTATCAAACATTAAATACAATAAAATGTGATGTTAAAGGATAAATCTTACCTTAATATAATCCTTCTGCAGGACCTGGATGATAGCAGAACAGGTCTCTGGGATAATGATCCCCAGAGCCTGGGGGGAGATGCCTGTCGAGAACTTCAAGTCCTGCAGGCTTCACCCCCTCGCCAAGTACCGCAGGGTGGCGACTAGCCTCTGCTCCGGAGTGATGGCTTGCCTCATGCAGGTATCCTGCCTGCTAATATAAGGGGTCAGCAAAGCCAACAAACGGTAAAATACGTGGTCCGTCATCCGGAGAAAGTTCCTGAAATCATCAGGATTATTCTCACGGATCTCACGGAGCAAAGGCATATGAGAGAACTGGTCACGCTGGAGCAACCAATTCTTTGTCCATGAACTCCTCCCCACCCTGTTCATGGACTGGACTTGTGTCAAGGTAAGGACCCCAACACCAAGCCCTCGCACAGCACGAACTCTACGATGAGTACGTATACGCAACATGGCTAGAAAACGGTCGGCTGCTCAGAACAAAGTAACAGAACGCACTGAAGAACAGCAAGGCCTGTGAAGAGCGACCTGAAAATCAGTAACGAACGAACAAGAACACAATGATAAATCAATGCAAACTCACTGCACGCACTGAAGACCAGATACAAACCCACAAGCACAAACTGAACAGCAGAAAACGAACTGAAAGCCACGAGTCTGAAAAAGCACAAATAGTCTCTCACCAAACTTTTACTAACACGAGATTAGCAAAAGGAGCCCAAAGGGTGCAGCGCTTGGTTCGGACCTGCCCTTTTCTAGTCTCGTCGTACGTGGTGTACGTCACCGTGTTCTTGGTGATTGGAAATTCCGACAACTTTGTGCGACCGTGTGTATGCAAAACAAGTTTGAGCCAACATCCGTTGGAAAAAATCCATGGATTTTGTTGTCGGAATGTCCGATCAGTGTCCGATCGTGTGTACGGGGCATTACAATGTTTGATTTTTCTACCAAGAGCACCCCTTCTGGTGACAAGAGAACCATGTATCAATGTATCAATACTCCTCACCAAACATTTTAAGTGTATATATGAATATGTATCATTTCAGATGTAATCACATACATCGTCATATACAATACTTATTTGTTCTTCAATTGAAATAGTTTTTTGCAGAAGTGGTATTATTCCCTGAAGAAGATTTGCTTATATCAGCATAGTTTGAAACGCGTTGGGTATCCCCACCAACTTTATCTAATCATAATTCACCGATGAAGGAACTGCAAGTAGATGGGGAATACCACTTCAGGTTTACACCAATTTCCTTATGTAATGTGATATCATCATTGTTGTGATGTTTTGCATTTTTCATTTGGAATTGTATTCAAATCTATTTGTAATAAATATATAGGTTTTATAAATACAGTATCTTTTTCCAATCACCCATATAATCCCACTCCTTGAGGTTTATTCTTAGATTAAAATAGGTAAGTACACAGATCTTTTTTTTATACAGGTTATGCAGGATAGGCAACAGGAGGGGGGTCTTTTTTATGTTCAGAACTGTGCATCATAAACAATTATGTTTTTATTATATATAACATACTGTTTTCACCCTCACCTTCCCTTCACCTTCTTCTCTTTGCATTTCAGTGCTGGTGACGATCCCCTGCAACCTCTTTGCAGCCACATTCTGTCCAAATACATGCATTCTGGAGAAGACTTGCTCTTCAACCTGAAAACTGGACAAACTCCTGATGATAGGGTCAGAGAAAAAAGTATGAGAAAAGGACCATTCTCACAATAACAAAGTTGCCAGTGTTTTAACATAATTTCCAGGGACCATTTGCTGCTTAGCTGGGCTGTTTGTGCTTTGAATCTTGAACTCAGATGGATTCTTGCATTTTGAAGACAAAATAAAAAAATGACATATGCAGTCTGCCACTAGAATCAGAGGGTTGAGCTAAACCATTTACCATGGACAAGCGTGTTCAGTTTTTATACATCTATGTAAAACCATTATCCAATCAGCATGCTTCTTGCAATGCAGAACACCTGATTGGCTCGTTGTGTTGCTTCTACCTCCCACAGTCTTAGCTTTGCTGTACAGAGGCTGAAACAAAGTCAAATTCAAGAACCTAAACTACTTGCAAAAAAAAAAAACACATTTAAAAATGTGAAAATGAATTCAGAGCTGCATAAATGTGTGTCTTTAGTATCCATCTGGAGTTCAGCTTCAAAGAAGACATTGGGATGTTCTCAGAACTACTGTTTTAAACACTGAGAGTTACTGGTAATGGATCAACTACATATAATAAGAAAACTGTTCCATTTAAAATATAACTAAAGGAGACGTAGCAGAACACCTATCAGTTTTTTGTTTTTTTTTTTCTTATTGCGGTCTGTACCCCAATTAGGGAGTTGTCCTGTTTAATGTTGTCACAGAAAATGAAAGAAAATCACAAATTTTGGGTTGTCACCAGGACAGGAATAGACGAAAAACCCTCCAATGGGAACATTATTTCTAACTAGGGATTCCCTCACTTTGGAATTATTTCCTATGACTTCCTGTTTTGGCTATGGGACAAGAAGTGAAGGTAAATCTCTCCAGTGGGACACAGATGTCAAAGAAACTGAGAGGGGTTATAAACTTCCCTCACTCCAAAATAACAAACAAAAGTTGTAGCATTAGTTCTAATTAACAACGCATGCACTGCTAAACCAAAACAAAAATAATCAAAATTCTCACAAAAATATATGTGCTCCAAATTACACAATACGCTGCTGCGCATACCTCTAATGTGCTCCAACATCAACCATCTAAAATAATAAATAATAATAATGTTGCAATGCTTCAAGACAACTTACAAACTAGCTATTATATAGCAAAAAAAAAAATAATAAAAACGATACAATAACATACTATGAAATAAAAATAAAATTATATCTATAACATCAAAAAGTCCTTTCAATCTGGTGTAAACTAAAGTGGTGGTACAATAACAAAGAATACAATTAAAATAACAATAAAATGATATCTGTGACTATAAAAATCCCTTCCAATCCAAATGAAAGTTTTCAGGTTTCTGACACCACAACCCCAGTGCTGTACGACAACACATGTGATCCACCACCGTGTTTACTATGCCCTCATTCAGGCTTGGACCCATATCACATGTACAGGTCAAATATGCATAATCCTTTATCCTGAGGGCCACAAAAGGGTCTCTTCCACAAATGGGATTTGATCATCTAGCACTCCAACAAACAAAAGTGTGTTCCCCTTTAAGAGGTTGTACATCCGCCATGCAAATGGTACAGAGAGGTAATTACAGTGTACATAAATACCATCAGGATCATAAAAAATTAACTCTTGGTGCCGCACTTGTGGTTTCCGTAATGACGTCACCTGGCTCCGCACAACGCTTTACATCATAAAATCACATTACTTCTTTAGGGGATCAAATGTGTGTTGTTGTACAGCGCTGGGGTTGTGGTATCACAAACTTTCACAGCTTCAGCTTGCACCAGATTGGAGATATAGTTTTATTTTATGTTATTGTATCATGGTTTGTTTTGCTATATAATCACCACTTTGTAAGTTGTTTTGAAGCAGAGCAAAACTTATTATGCATTATTATTATTATTATTATGAACAGTCATGGCCTTTTGAACAGCGGACAAAAATGTTCAGAAACAAATGTTCAAATCCAATCATTCAGGGCCAGGTGACAGTTGTATTTGACCTCTTTCTACACATCTTGGAGCTTATTGTCCTGATTTTGTTTTTTTCCTTTGGTGCAAAGTTAGTTGACAGCCTAAAAAAAAAAGAAAAAAAAAAACCGTAAAAGCAATAACGGTCCAGAAAATGAGGGAAGATGAAAGGAAAGGTAGTGATAACACCACACAGGTATTCTGCTCTTGGCAAATGTTAAAGTACAGGATGTCTATAGCCAAGAACATGAAGTTCCATCAGCATATAGCCAGCTTGACAATCACAAAGTTACAACACAGGGATTGCGTAAATTACCAGGAGCCATTAAGTTGCTGGTATTGATAAAATGCTTCTTTAAGGCTTTTTACTTCCCTCTGGGCATTACTATCGCAACGTCTGCAAATCATGAATTTTTTTAAAACAAGATGTCTCTGTAAAAATACATGATGAGACAGGAGAGCTGTCAAAAGTCAACACAAAGCAACTCAAGTTACCACCATATTCCATAATGATAGTCTGCTGCCATCTAGTGTATGTTATGGGAAATGTTCAGTCAGTCGGGGACACTAGGAATATTGAATTATTGTTGATATCAAGATATTGAAAATCAGAGAATTTTTTGATTTAAAGAAAAAAGAAAAGAATCAAGTGTTTTTTTCCTTTTTTACTTTCATATTTTGCAGTAGTTGGGTAGTCTATTCCCTTAGATCTAAATATCACTTGTGCGGAGATCTGCTTTTTCTGCCCTTGAAAAATGCAGACCTCCACAAGGGAACACAGAAACGTCCCACTGTGGTGAAAAGAGTTAAGGAAGTGTGATTTTTTTTTGGGGTGACAACATGTACGCAGCTGTATTGTTGATATAAGAATAAATCATCAAGACATGCTAACATCAGAGCGTGACTCATCTTTTCTAAATTCTTATGTTGAAACAGAAAACAATTGTTTTTTATGTGCCTCGCTGACACCAAAATGCAGACGGCAGCCGTGCAGAATGCCTGTGCAGAAAATGTAACATATCGGCATTTTTCCGCAGCTATCTGCCGCACTTTGCATTTCTATGCACTGCAGAAATTTATGTAATATCCAGGAGCCATTAAATTGCTGGTATTGATAAAATGCTTCTTTAAGGCTTTTTACTTCGCATTACAATTGCAACATCCGCAAATCATGATTTTTTCTGTAAAAATACGTGATGAGACATTGATCCATGTCCCCTGGGGCAGGACCCAGGTCCCCAAACACTTTTTATGACAATACCATGCATATAAGCCTTTAAAATTAGCACTTTTGATATCTTCCATAGACTTTTAAAGGGTGTTCCGCAGCTTTTGAATTTGCCGCGAACACCCCAAATTGTTCGCTGTTCAGCGAACTGACGAACAGCCGATGTTCGAGTCGAACATGAGTTCGACTCGAACTCGAAGCTCGTCCCTAATCCTAGAATTGTATTTGCTTTTTCCACTACCTGGTCACACTGTTTGCTCATTTTGCAATCATCTGAAATAAGCACCCCCAAATCTTTTTCTTCTGTAGTGCTGGATAACACTGTACCCTGTGACACTTGTACTCTCTAAGGGAATTCTTTTTCCCTAGGTGCATTATTTTACATTTAGAAATATTGAACTGCTCACTATACAATCTTAAATTATTTAGTTAGACTTATACTTTTTGTTTAAGAAGCTTAATTGCATATTCATATTTTTTTGTACTAATAAATGTATTCCTAAAGCATACATTTATTATACCTTGTAAAACACAATAACATATTTGAAAGAAGAAATATCGAACTGCAATCTCCACTGCTTTAACCAATCTTCCAGCAATGCCAAATCATGTTCCATGTCACAGATACCTCCAGGGATACCAAAATTTTTCCCAAATTTAAAGAAGGAACCAGAGACCCTCCCATTTATAGATAATTTGGAGGACCTGATAAAAGACAAGTGGCAAAAAACAGAAAAGAAAACTAGCGTTAATAACAGACTAGCAAAGCTATATACATTAAAAGAGCCAAATGTAAACCCACTCATCTCGGCACCAGTCATTGACGCATCCCTAATGTGCCTGGCTAGGCACGTGACCTTGTCTATTGAAGACAATAACTTTTAGGGAAGTACTTGACTGCAAGATTGACCTCGACCTCAAAAGAACTTACTTAGCATCACGGGGTGCCTGCAGACCAGAGATTGCCCTGGCTGTGGTAGAAAGAGCAACTGCTAGCTGGACTAACAGTGTCAAAAAACTGCTCCAGAAAGGAGCCGAGCAAGAAAAAAAAAATAGTAACCGCTCTTCAAGAGCTCAGTCTAGCCAGAGATTTTGTGACAGAAGCATCAGTGGACATAATCAGATCCTCCGCAAGAGCCGAGCTGGCCTTGGTAATGTCAAGAAGAGCACTGTGGTTAAAACCATGGGTTGCAGATCCTACTTCCAAAACCAACTGGTGCAGAATACCCTATGACGGAACAAATTTGTTTGGTTCAAAACTAGTCTCCGCCATCTCAATGGCCACAGGTAGTAAGTCAGGTCTCATTCGCTCCAACAGAAGACCAAAGCAACAAAAAGTTCCATCCTATAGACGCAATCTCCCTCAGGCTGGGTTTACACTATTGCGAATTGGATGTGGGATACCCACATCCAATTCGCAATAGCAGGAGATTGTGACCGGCTCTCTATGGAGCCAGTTCACATATCTCAGATGCGGCTCCAGTGCAAATTGCACAGGAATCCTGTGCGTCTTTTGGTCCATTTCAGGTCTGAATTCAGCCCAAAATTTGGGCTGAAATCGGATCTGAAACAGTGAACCAGGACACAGACTACATAAAAGATCGTCTTCTCTACAAATAGGAAATTATTGGCCAGGTATGTGCTGGAGTTGCTACAGAAACGTGTGATTGTGGATGTTCCACTCGTTTAGAAAGGAAGAGATTTTTATTCTCCACTTTTTCTCGTAAAAAAGAAAATGGGAGACCTGTGTTCGGTCTTAGATCTAAAGAATCTCAGCAAAAAAATTATAGTCAAATCCTTCAAGGTGGAGAGCCTCCAGTCGATCTTACTGGCAATAAATGGAGGAGATTGGATGCTGTCAATCAATTTGTCAGATGCCTATCTGCATGTTCCCATACACCTGACCTTTCAAAAATATATTTGTTATGCGGTGAATCACCAACACTTTCAATTCCAAAGTCTGCTGTTCGGAATAACGATGGATCCCAGAACCTTTACGAAGATTCTATTGCCAATGATAGCATACTTGAGGGAGAAAAGACCGAGAGTCCACCATTATCTCAAGGATATCCTTCTCCTAGGCGACAACCAACAGTCTCTCCTCCACCATCGGGAAATACAGATATCCACACTACAGCAATTTGGTTCGATAATAAACTGGAAGAAAAGCAACCTGCAACTAACTCAGAAGATGGTCTTTTTTGGAGCAGAATTAAATACTACAGTGCCTTGATAAAGTACTCATACCCCTTGAAATTTTCCACATTTTATCAGGTTACAAATGTTACAACCAAAAATGTAAATGTATTTTATTGGGATTGTATGTGATAGACCAACACAAAGTGGCACATAATTGTGAAGTGGAAGGAAAATGATAAATGGTTTTCCAATTTTTTTACAAATAAATATCTGAAAAGTGTGGCGTGCATTTGTATTCAGCCCTCTTTACTCTGATACCCCTAACTAAAATCTAGTGGAACCAATTGCCTTCAGAAGTCACCTAATTAGTAAATAGAGTCCACCTGTGTGTAATTTAATCTCAGTATAAATACAGCTGTTCTGTGACACCCTCAGAGATTTGTTAGAGAACCTTATTGAACAAACCACATCATGAAGGCCAAGGAACACACCAGACAGGTCAGGGATAAAGTTGTGCAGAAATTTAAAGCAGGGTTTAAATTTATAAAAAAATATCCCAAGCTTTGAACATCTCACGGAGCACTGTTCAATCCATCATCCAAAAATGGAAAGAGTATAGCACAGCTGCAAACCTACCATGACATGGCCGTCTACCTAAATTGATAGGCAGGGCAAGGATAGCATTAATCAGAGAAGCAGCCAAAAGGCTCATGATAACTCTTGAGGAGCTGCAGAGATCCACAGCTCAGGTGGGAGAATCTGTCCACAGGACATTTACTCGTGCATGCCACAAATCTGGCTTTCATGGAAGAGTGGCAAGAAGAAAGCCACCGTTGAAAGAAAACCATAAGACGTCCCGTTTGCAGTTTGCGAGAAGCCATGTGGGAGACACAGCAAACATGTGGAAGAAGGTGCTCTGGTCATATGAGATCAAAATTGAACTTTTTGGCCTAAAAGCAAAACGCTATGTGTGGCAGAAAATAGACACTGCATGTCACCCTGAACACACCATCCCCACTGCGAAACATGGTGGTGGTAGCATCATCTTGTGGGTATGCGTTTCTTCATCAGGGACAGGAAAGCTGGTTAGAGTTGATGGGAAGATGGATGGAGCCAAATACAGGGCAATCTTAGAAGAAAACCTGTTAGAGTCTGCAAAAGACTTGACACTGGGGTGGAGGTTCACCTTCCAGCAAGACAACAACCCTAAACATACAGCCAGAGCTACAATGAAATGGTTTAGATCAAAGCATATTCATGTGTTAGAATGGCCCTGTAGCGGGGGCCTCAAGGGGGGGGGGTGCAGGGGGGGAAAGAAAATACAAGAAGTGTGGAGTGGAGTGGATTCGGGGGATATCCCCTATATGGGGGGGGTAGTGGCTCGGTCTGGGGCACAGCGGCAGAGCACCACCCCAGGGGGAGAACTATAGTCCTGAAGGAGTAGGAGTACCTTGAGTTCATTGATCATGGAGAGATCGATACCCCCGAATAGGGGAGAGGGGAGGGGGTGGGGACACCTCTTTGATACAACATAAGTGTAGCAGTAGCCATGATGATACCCAGGGGACTGTTAAGATAAGGGGTAGATTAATACCTAGGGTAATCGGGTCCCAATGTCATACACCAACAGGAGGGCAGGGCCAAGATAAAAGATGGGGAGGGAGAGAGCATTAGCCAAGATGATAACATTGAATTTAGTGTCGTATAATGTACGTGGGTTAAACTCTCCAGAAAAGAGATATAATATATTAAGTGAACTAAAGCACTATAATGCAGATGTTGTCTTACTACAGGAGACACATTTCTCCCCCTGAATTGCAAAATATTGTCAAAAGATTACCCAGTATGGTATTATGGAGATTCCTCAATAAATAGGGCAAAGAGAGTAGCCATAGGATTTGCCAGGGGAGTAAGGTTTGTCCTGGAGGTGAGAGAGGTGGACCCAGAAGAGCGCTACTTATTCCTGAGAGGGAAAATAAACGAAGTGGAGTACTCCCTGGCAAATATTTATTGCCCCCAAAAAAATTCAACAAAATATCTAATGGGCGCCATAGAGAAGTTCTTGGAGTTTAAGAGAGGTGGTGGTATCATGGCGGGGGATTTTTTTTTTTGAAAGATATTTTATTAAATTTTAACAAGAATACAGAAGTCAATTCAGTAAAATATATATCAAATACAGTTAGTTTAGTCAGTTGTATAGCTATGCGATGACGTAGGAAGCATAAATATGTATGAAGTAACAGTACAAGTCTCGTCAGTAGAAGATTTCTGATGAGGGCTTCATATATTACCTAAGTTACACTTCAGTCTTAGTAACTCAATAGGGCAATAGTGCGTGGACATAATGTTTTACCAGTAATGTTAGTAGGTATTCCTTCTAGAATTTGTATATAGTGATATACAATATAGTTATGGAAAAATGTGATATTAGTGCATTCTTTGGATATTGATTAATCTATGTAATCCCTTGTCTCCGGGCACCCCTAATGGGATCTATTTGTGTCCGGAGGAGGGACACATAGGTGTTAATTAGCAAGAAAGTTGGAACGTTAGATTGCAACAAAGAAAAAGAGAATACGAACCCAAGGGATGTTTAAGGGAAGGATATTGTATAGAGAATCCATATTATGGGGATTCATTACTCAGTGTATTCCTTGTTCAGTGTAGGACTATTCATGTGTAGAGTCCTCGGGTCGACTGGTAGGAAAAGTAGCATGACGTGCTTTAGGAGATCATGGGTAAGATGTGAGAAGCGTAGACGTCAGGGAGGAGGAGGATATGGGGGAGATGAAGGGAAAAGTGGGTGGAGGTCAGAGTTGTCGTATGAGTCAGTCATGTGATTCGATCTAGGTCACTGTAGACGAGTCAACGGGGGAGTTAATCTTCGTTTGTGAATTAGCATAGTGTAACCAACAAGACCAAGTTTTATTGTATTTCAATGTGGTGTCGTGGGCTTGGTGTATGAGTTGTTCCATTTCAGCCACTTTATTCACTCTCTGTGTCCATTCTTTGATCGAGGGGGTAGAACTCTTTCTCCAGTGAATTGGGATACACTGGTTTGCGGCATTAATTAGATGGAGCATGAGCGATTTTTTGTAATGTGTTTGAGGGATAGAGGTGTGGTGTAAAAGTAGTTGAGCTGGTGTGAAGTCTGGTGTATAAGTTGTGATCCGGGAAATTAGGCTATGAATTTCAGTCCAATAGGGTTGGATGAGTGGGCATGACCACCAAATGTGGAGGAAAGTGCCGTCAGCTTCATTACATCTTCAACATGTAGGGGGGATGTTGTGATAAAATTTGTGGATTTTGTCTGGGGTCCTGTACCATTTTGTGAAGATTTTGTATTTGTTTTCTTGCGTGGAGACATTAATCGAGCCCTTGTGCATGTGTTGGAAGATGTGCTCCCAGTCTTCGGCGGACAGGTCTAACTGTAATTCAGTTTCCCAACTACGGATCAGTTTGTCTTCCTTAAGCTAGTGTTTTGAAAAGAGCATGGCATATATATTTGAGATCAAGTGTCGCTGGGGTCCCTCACTATTACATAAGTGTTTGAATTGAGATGGTTCCCTGTGTATGTTGACCATGGGAGTGCAACTTTGTATGAAGTGTCTGATTTGTAAGAATTTGTAGAAAGGGATGTGATGGTCTGGGAATTTGGAGGACATGACCTGGTGTGACATAGGTTGTTCATCGAGGAAAAATTGTTGAATTAAAGGTCGGGGTCTTAGCGGATCTATCGTTTGTGTGTGGAGAGTGAGACCTGGTTCAAAGTCCGGGTTGTTTTCTAGAGGCGTCATGGGTCCAGGTGAGGGATTTAAGTGCATGTGTTTGCATGCCGCCTTAAAGTTCAGTAGGGTTGCTCCAATTAGAGGGTGTGATTGGACCTCTTTCGGTATTTTCTGAGTGTTAATCCAAGGTAGGTGACGTATTGGGATATTTATGAATACCTGTTCCAAGTGTATCCAGCTTTTGTTGTGGTGATGTAAATGCCAATCGACAATTCTAGTCAGGTGGCTCGCCCAATGGTATTTTTGAATGTCTGGTACGCTCAAACCCCCCCTAGATTTGGGTAAAGTAAGCCTAGCCCAACTTAGTCTGGGTGGTTTGGAGGACCAAATTAGTGTCCTGCACAACCGTTTGTATGAAGAAAAGAATGAGAGTGGTAAATTTATGGGGATAGCTTGGAACAGATAAAGAATTCTAGGTAACATGTTCATTTTCAGAATCGCGGTTTTTCCAAACCAAGAAAACGGTCCCGCGTGCCATTTTTGTAGGTCGCCCTGAATAGCGTGTAAGACCGGTTGAAAGTTCATTGTGTAGAGGTCAGTTAAATTTTTGGGAATTTTAATTCCAAGGTAAGTGGTATTTTGTGTTTCCCAGCTAAAGGGGAAATTGTGCTTACATTGTGCAACCAAGGTGTCAGGTAGAGAAATGTTCAGGGCTTTGGACTTAGCGAAGTTGATTTTTAAGTTGGACAGGGATTTAAAGAGAGCAAAGTCTTTAAGTAAATTAGGAATAGTATTAATGGGGTCTGAAAGGAAAAGCAGAATGTCATCTGCATAAGCAGCTAACTTGTATTGTTTGTGGTTTATGTTTATGCCTTTGATGTCCGGATTTTCTCTAAGTTTACGCAATAATGGTTCCATGGTGAGAACGAAAATTAAAGGGGATAATGGGCAACCCTGTCTGGTGCCGTTGGAAACCGAGAAGGCGTCCGACAGGCGGCCATTTACCCTGATTCTAGCCGTGGGATTAGAATAAAGTGCCAGAATCATTTGGAGAAGATGTGGAGGAATACCCACAGCCTGAAGGGCAGCAGCCATAAAATCCCAGGCTATCCTGTCGAACGCCTTCTCAGAATCCAACGACAGAAAGAATCCACGGGGCGAGGACTTAGTGAGCCCATGATGAATATTTAAAGCTTTAATTGTGTTATCCCTGGCTTCCCTGCCAGGGACAAAACCTACTTGGTCTAGGGATATCAGCCTGGGGAGTAAGGGTAAGATTCTATTGGCCAGGGCTTTGGCGTACAGTTTGATGTCTACGTTTAGAAGAGAAATAGGGCGATAATTGGATACCGAGGTCTCGTCTTTACCTGGTTTGGGGATAAGGGTGACGTGTGCTTCTAGGATATCTTTGTTCGCAATACTGGATGGCGTGAGGTTATTAAAGGCATTTACCAGGCGGGGAATTAGGATGTCAGGGAAGGATTTATAATAGTTGACCGTTAGACCATCTGGACCGGGGCTTTTACCAGGTTTTAATTGTTTTAGCGCCGATAATGTTTCTGTCACTGTCAAAGGTAGGTCTAGAGTAGTGGTTTCTTCCGCTGTGATAAGTGTGGGAGAGTATTGGCGAAGGAAGTCTTGTATGGCGGTTGTACGGTTATCTGTGTTGATAGGTAATTGGGGTGTAGACAAATTATATAGTTTAGAAAAATATTGTACAAACTGATTAGAGATTTCTTCTGATTTTACGAATGTCTTTCCCGATGCGTCTTTGATCGTATGGATGGTATGTGCAGCCTTTTTAGCTTGTAGGGCCCTGGCTAGTAGCTTACCAGACTTGTTTCCAAATTCGTAGAAGCACTTTTGAGATAAGGCGTATCTTCGTTTTAAAGTTTTGTGTAGTTCCGTCAAAAGTTCTTCTCTGGTGTCTGTTAGTTCTGCCAGAACCCCTTCAGCCTGAGAGGCTTTATGTTGTTGTTCTAGGGAGTAAATGCGTTCAGTTAATTTCGCTATTTTTTCTTTCTTAAGTTTGTTTCTCTGTGCGGCCAAGAAGATGAGGGTGCCCCTAATTACACATTTATGTGCAGCCCAAATTACTTCTGGAGAATAGTCAGTTTGAGTGTTTTCCTCAAAGTATTGGGTCAGGTTTTGAGATATGGACCACGTTATTTCCGTGGATTAAGGGCTATGTTAAAGTCTCCCCCAACTATGAGGGTGCCTGAGTAGAAAGTGAGTAATTGTTGGAGCATTTGACGGAAAAAAGTAACTTGAGCAACGTTAGGTGCGTAAAGATTTGCTATGGTGATGGGTTTATTGTGCAAAGTGCCTTTTATAAAGATGTACCTCCCATGAGGATCTCGCTGTGTGTCGACGACAGTGATTGGGCAATGTTTCGAAATAAGAATGGACACTCCTTTCGATTTAGCATCATTGTTAGATGCATGATATACCGTCGTGAAGTTTTTATCTTGAAGTTTAGGTATTGCGTCCGTTCGAAAGTGTGTTTCCTGGATCAGGGCGATATGAGTTTTGGATTTATGTAGGGAAGATAGTAGTTGTGACCTTTTCTCAGGAGTATTGAGTCCACGTATATTAATGGAACATAATTTAATTAGAGTGTTAGAATGTGCCATGGTAGTAGTTTGGTGGGTTTCGCTGCTTCTGTCAGAGGCAGGCGTGGAAAGAGGGGTTAAGGGTAGGATGGAGTGATGGTAAGAGGGGGGAAAGGGTTTCGCGAGTAATGTATCGTGCTGTGGTTCGGGTGTAGAAACCCTGTTAAGTAACCGATGAGGCTAGGAGGATAGAAATCACTTGCCTCGATGATCTATGAGAATCGGTAAGGTACAGAGTAGGGATACCGAGCACTCCGCCAACTAGCGGAAATGCATGGTATTCCACCACTGTATGGGGGGTGGCAATAACCTGTCGCTGGAGAGCGTTGATAGGAGTAAAAGTACCTCGTATCATGAGATACCTGCCACTCTCCGACCCTTTGTGAAGAGATATGGAGGGTGGTATTGGCAATCTTGGGTTTATCAAGAAGTTAGGTGCGATCGGGGTATAGGACATATAGTCGTATGAATCGTTGAAGTGATGTTAGGATTATATAGTCTAAAGATTCGGCTGTCCGACACATATCATTGTGTCCTCAGCGGACATGTGTAGACCAGGAACGTTTGGATTGGAGAACTGGGTATGTCCCTTGCCCTAAGTGAAATGGTTTGTGGGGAAGCCACGGTGTGGAGTATCTATATGTAAATGATCATGGTGTATAGAAATTGTACTAGAGCATAAGGGATTTCAATTAGGTTACTTCATTTAACGTATAAAAGCAAATAACAGTACCTTGAACTATTACAAGCAAAAAGTCATAAACATCAGAGAATGAAAACCTTTGTTAGAAAAACTGCCCTTCTATGAGTTAATAGAGGTACTGGTGAGTGTGGAGGATGCTGTAAATCAAAGTTATTGTTCAAATGGTAGTGTGAGAGTACGGTAACCATTGAAAAAACGTAGGCTTGTACATGAAATGCTCAGTATTGGGTATAGGGAGAACTATCAAGGGGGAGTGAGTGTGGCTAAAAGTGTTGGTCTATAAACCATTATATGTGTGTTAACTGGTTGTTAGGTCGACATTTTATCTAGTATACACGTCTGATATTATACGCACAATGAGGTGTGACATTTCTCGTTGAGATGAAGTTCATACTTGCATTCGGAGCAGTTCCTGTTGTATGAGACGATGGTCTGTGAGAGATGTCCGTCGTTGTTGAGCGCCGTGTACTGCTGTCCATAAGGGTTGGGTAGGAATCTTCCGAAGTGCAGTTCAAGCGAGATCGGGTCCGACTGGAAAGGGTGTTGATTTCCTTCCTGTATTCCTCGTCTGTCTAAAAAGGTGGGTAAAATTGACTTGAGGCGTCTGGTACTGTGGTAGCCAAATCCCAATGCAAGATTCCGTAAGTATCAGGCAGGGAGAGGAGGTCCGGTACAAGTGAGTAGTATTCACTGCGCTAATCCGGAAGTCGCTCGTGATGCATGTTGGTCTTGGTAGTTTAGGGAAGTTTGAGTCAGCGGCTGCAGAGAGAGGGGGTAATGTTTCCCTGTAGTTTGAGCATTCGTGAGGAAGAAGCATTTCACTGAAACTGGTCATAATGACCAGGAATTATGCCATAAATTAAAGTAATCCAAACAGTCCAACTGAGAGATTATGACTAAATAAAGCAAGAACGGGACTAAATGTGGTTGAACAATAACCTTATAATACGGTGTGTGGAGATTTAGCGGTCCCTCCGGGCTCTTCTTGCGTTAGGGGAATCAGAAGAGCTGAATTCGCGGCGAGGGTTTCGCTGTGTCGGAGTAGAAGGAGAGTGTCTCCTTCTATAACTTGTGTCTTGCGTCTCCATAGGCTCCTCTGGTGGGTGATCTCTCCTCATGGCCGACCGGCGGAATTCGGCGTACCAATTCGGTACATCAACAAGCGGGATATTGAGGGTTTCGCAGAAGTGGTGGAGATCTTCCGGCACCTTCAGCAGTGCTGTACGGCCCTGTATGGAGGCGGAGAGGCAAAAGGGGAACTTCCACTTGTAAGGTATGTTTCTGGAACGGAGGATGTCCAACAAGGGTCTAAGATCTCTGCGGTGTTGGAGCGTTATACCGGAGAGATCTTGGTATATCTGAATATTTTTCTCTTCATGAATGATTTGCGATTTGCCTCTAGCTTGTCTTAGAATCTCTTCTTTGATTTGAAAATTGACCAGGCAGCAGATCACGTCCCGCGGGGGATCTGTGTCTCTTCCCCTGGGTCTCAGGGCTCGATGGATCCTTTCCATTTCGATAGGGGAGTGTGGGGGTTTATTCAACAGGCCATTGAACAGTGCAGTTATTGATGGCTGTAATTGGTTTCCTTCGATCATTTCTGGGATTCCTCTTATTCGTAAATTATGGCGTCTGCCTCGGTTGTCGAGGTCTTCGAGATGCCTCTGTAAGTCCCGCATTTGAAGGGTATGGGTGTCAACCTGGTGTGTAGTCTTGCGGATCTGTATCTCTTGGCGTTCCGCCATTTTTTCAGCGGCCTGCACTCTGTCGGTGAGAGAGTGGATATCAAGGCGTAGCTCTGATATAGCCGCTGAGAGTGTGTCTTTAATATCCGTTGCTATCGCTCTCAGGTCGTGGATGTTCAATTGAGGTTGAGAATGTGTTTCTGGGTCATTCCCTGCTGCTGATATAGTAGGGAGAGTGACGGGCTGAGATGAACTCCTTTGTGTGAGAGTAGCTGTGTGAGAGTTGCCGTGGCGGGAAGACGCCATGTTTCCCCTGCCGGAGCGGAACATTTCTGGTATATTCTGTCCTGTATTCTCAGGTTGTTCCCTAGGCGAGCGGGATCGGGAAGCCGAAGTGTTCCTCGAAGCAGTCCCCATGAGTTCAGGCAGGTTTGAGTCGATATAACCTCCAGCGAAGTGAGTTTAGGTCGTGAGGTGGCAGGAGTTTCTAAGCTAAGCAGCCATCTTCGTTCCTGGTCAGGCCACGCCCCCCATGGCGGGGGATTTTAATGCATGTATGGAACCAGGGATTGATAATACGTCCCGTGCGCAGTGGACTGGAAATGCACAGATGAAGAGGTTATTTAAGAAATTGCACCACTATCAATTAGTTGAAGTATGGAGAATACAACATGCAAGAATACGTGACTATAAATACCACTCCTCTGTACACGGAACGTACTCAAGAATTGATCTCTTCCTGATCGAACATAGGCTGTTAGAATCAGTATCTAGTACGAATATCGAAATCATAACCTTCTCAGACCACGCTCCAGTGACAATGAGAATAAATAACGAGCGGGTTCAAAGAAGGACTAACACATGGAGATTAAACGAGGACTTGTTACAGGATAAAGCGATAGAAGATAGGATAAAGGAAGAACAAGAGCAGTATTTTAAAATAAATGATACCAATGATTTATCAGAAGCCACAATATGGGAAGCGCATAAAGTCTATATCAGAGGTATCCTGATTGCAATAGGGTCAGAAAAGAAAAAAAAAAAAAAAGAGAAGGGAGAAAATAGTAGTATTAAATAAAGAAATTTCGGAGCTAGAACAACATAAAAAAATGGGTGAACAATAAATAAATGCGGCGCTCATCATAAAAAGGGAGGAACTGAAAGACTTGTTCGAACAAGAAACCAGAACGGCCTTTAATAGAATCAAGAAAGAGAGGTACCAATGGGGCAATAAGACAGGGAAACACCTGGCGAAAATATCGGTAAATTATATAGAGAAAATACAAACTAGTACTGGAGGAATAGCATACACAACAGCAGAAATAGCAAAGAATTTTCAGGAATACTACAGGAAACTATACTTGATTAACCAAAAGGATTCACCTGAAAAGGATAAAGAGAGGAAGGAAAAAATGGAAGTATTCTTAGATGATTTGGGATTAAATAAAATCTCGGACGAGAGATTCAAAGCCGTAGAGGACCCCATAACTGAAGAAGAGATTAGGAAAACCTTCAAGATTCACCGCGAGGGATAAGCCCGGGCCCAGAAGCACTGGCGACACTTTATTATAAGAAATTTAAAGACATTTTAATCCCCAAACTGTGCTCCTGTATGAATGGAATGGGGACTAAATGGGGGATGAGAAAAGATGCCCTGGAGGTTGCAATTACCATCATACCAAAAGAAGAAAAGATGCCTCATTGTGTTCAAGCTATAGACCTATTTCACTGCTAAACTCAGACACAAAGTTATTCACGAAAGTTCTGGCAGGTAGAATGAAAACAGTAATGAATGACTTGGTACACGCAGACCAGGTGGGTTTTATACCTTGAATAGTATGCAGAGATAATGGAATAAGAATGCTCTTTATGGTACAGAAAATAAAATAAAGTGGAACCCCAGGACTGCTGCTGTCAATTGACGCCGAAAAAGCATTTCACAGGGTAGACTGGGGTTTTATGCGGAACACAATAGAGGCAATGGGAATAGGCCCAAATATGATCGACTGGATTCATATCTTTAAAATTATGATCATGTATAAGATGCAAATGCTTCCAATCTCTCTTTCACAGGTATACTTCAAAACATTACAAGCGCTACTCCTGAGATTTATTTGGCAGAAAAAGTAACCACAAATTAGTTTGACAGTGCTGACTAGGGATAAAGGACAAGGAGGCCTAGGGGTGCCTGACCTCAAAAATTACAAAAATGCTATCTTACTTTCACGAGTGATAGAATGGGTAAAAAATAACAAAGAAAAAAGGTGGGTGCAACTGGAAAGCACTATGAGTAAGGGTTCACTAGGGTAAAATATCTGGATACCGGCGCAATTTAGAGAATTAAATATGACCACACATGGTTTAACACAGAACGCATTGGGGATCTGGGATAGGATACACAAAAGAGAAAAATGGGGATATAATTCACCACTGATACTACTAAAAGACTACTAAATTTACTTCCACAGCCAATTAGACTACTACTAAAATTACTTCCACAGCCAATTAGATCCAGAGAGAACCTTCTCCAGCTGCAGCCACTATGTACGGCTAAAGGAAAGAAGAGGGGGATCTCGAGGATCTATATAATAGTATTGATGGATATGAAGGGGTTGGAAATGCCGACATTTATTTTACAGATGGAAAGAAGAATTGGGAATGTGGTAAACGATTTAGGAAAAGGGAATACCGAGGAGGGCACACACAACGTCAATAGATTGCAATATGATAGAAATGAACTATAAATGCTTGGCATGTTGGTATATAACCCCAGGCAAGGCACATACAATTCAAAGGGAGGTTTCACAATTTTCTTGGAGGGGATGTAAGGAACTAGGTACCATGACCCACATATGGTGGACCTGCCCAAAGATTAAAATATACTGGCGGGAGGTACTGCAAATAATTAAGGTAATAACTACCGCGTTTCCCCGAAAATAAGACATACCCATAAAATAAGCCGTAGCAAGATTTCTAAGCATTTGCACAATATAATCCATACCGCCAAAATAAGACATAGTGATAGGCGTGGCTATGCAGCTGCCTAGGCGTGGCTATGTGCTACAAGCTGAGGTGTTTCGTCACATATGGCGACCCATCACATTTGGCTACCCACAGGACTGCGCATGCGCGACACTGCCATATGCGTTCCAACACTGTGGCGATCTGCGCTTGTGCAGAATTTTGTGGCCCCACCATCCACGTGGACATAGAGTTAAATTATAATTATGCCGAGCGAAGTGAGGCTGTGCTGGAGTGCGCTGTGGCAAAATGGTGTCTTACAATAGTATTGGAACGCATATGGCGGCGGCGCGCACGCGCACTCCAGCGGGTAGCAAAATGTGATGGGTAGCTGAATGTGACGAAACAGAGGCATAGAGGGAGACATAGAAAGTGAAAGTAAAATTCTCCTCAGTGAAGTGAGGAGCAGGACGCTCTGCTTTAGGTATTGTGAGTCCTCAGGGGAAGAAGTAAAGCTGTGGCTGCCATTTTACTCAGCACTGTGGGTCTCTTTCCCCCAGCACCAACCAGCAACAGCCTGTGGGTCTCTCTCACCCCCCACAAACACCAGTAAAGCTGCTGCTTAATAAAAATAGGACATCCCCCGAAAATAAGTGCGTCTTCTTGAGGAAAAATAAATATAAGACGGTGTCTTATTTTTGGGGAAACATGGTAATATAGAAATATTTGAGGACCCATGGGGGTGCTTGTTCCATGGATAAATCCCCATCTAAATTGTATATGAGGTCATTGGTCCCTCAGTTATTAAACGCAGCCAAAAGTTTAATCCCTAGACAGTGGCAAGAATTAGAATGCCCCACCATGAGGATCTGGGGCAACAAAATGAATTAAATTTATAACTTAGAATATCTCAGGTATAGTAGTGAGGAGGGTATGGAGGATTTTGACCTGAAGTGGAGAGACTGAAAAAAATATATGCAGACAACAAGATTCGCAGAAAGCATGGGAGCATAGGAAGGGGGGGGGGGGGGGGACAACAGGAAAGGACAGGTGCAAGAATGTTGGATGATCAGTCTCAGAGAGGTGGGGGGGGGGGTTTGTAGGAGGGAGGGGGGATGTTTTAAGAACTGATGTATTTTGTGATGTAAGGTCGTGAAGCGATTCTCTGCCTTTTTCTGTTTTCCTTTTGTATGACATGAAAAAAAAAAAATATATATATATAATAAAGAAATTGGAAAAAAAAAAAAAAAAAAGAATGGCCCAAAGTCCAGATGTAAATCCAATTGAGAATCTGTGGCAAGA
Source organism: Aquarana catesbeiana (assembly GCF_042186555.1). Lineage (NCBI taxonomy): Eukaryota > Metazoa > Chordata > Amphibia > Anura > Ranidae > Aquarana > Aquarana catesbeiana. The sequence continues at coordinate 77,473,280 of NC_133328.1, forward strand.
CTTTTAAAACTTGAACAGCACACAGACGCTCTTCATCCAATTTGACAGAGCTTGAGCTATTTTGCAAAGAAGAATGGGCAAAGAAATTCATTCTCTTGATGTGCAAAGCTGGTAGAGACTAGAGATGAGCCGACCACCCCCAGTTCGGTTCGCAGCAGAACATGCGAACAGGCAAAAAATTTGTTTGAACACGCGAACACCTTTAAAGTCTATGGGACACGAGCGTGAAAAATCAAAACTGCTAATTTTAAAGGCTTACATGCAAATAATTGCCATAAAAAGTGTTTGGGGACCCGGGTCCTGCCCCAGGGGTCCGACTTATCAATGCAAAAAATTTTTTTTTAAAAACTAACGTTTTTTCGGGAGCAGTGATTTTAACAATGCTTAAAGTGAAACAATAAAAATGAAATATTCTTTTAAATATCGTGCCTGGGGGTGTCCTTAGTATGCCTGTAAAGTAGCGCATTGTTCCCGTGTTAAGAACAATACCACAGCAAAATTACATTTCTAAAGGAAACAATTTCATTTAAAACTACTTGTTGGCTGTAATGTATTGTCAGGTCTCAGCAATATAGATGAAAATCATTGAAAAAGTCCATTAGGGTTTGGTATGGATATTAAGGGGAACCCCGCACCCAAATTTAAAAGACAATGCAATAGGGGTCCCTGAGGCACTATATACTCTGAACAGCAGTATATATACTATACGGCCTGCCCTATATAGAGCAGGGCGGAGAGAAGGTTGGTGCCATTGTCGCATACAACCATTCCTGGCTGAAGTTGGTGTGGCATCAACCACCTCTGAGCCTGCCCCTGCAGAGCTGACAGAATCTCTGCCCCAGTGTGGCTTCTGTCCCCTAGGCAGACCAACTCAAGCACCGCATGACATCTTTTAGCCTGACTGCTTGCGTAGCCCCTTGAACGCTTACGGAGCACCGCTGGTTCAGAGGACAAATTTGCAGAAGAGGCCATAGAGGAAGAAGAAGAGGAGGGGGGGGGGAGAGGGCTGTGTCAGAATCACCACTAGCATTTTGGAGGAGTGGTGGCGAAACAAGCTCCAACAACACTGAACCCTGTCCTGCATCCTTCCCAGCTGCCAGCAGAGTTATCCAGTGCGCCACGAAGGAAAGGTAATGTCCCTGTTCATGCCTGCTGGACCATGAGTCAGCGGTACCTTACTGCTGACCGCCCTGTCCAACGAGGCCAAAACATTGTCTTCCACATGCCGGTAGAGAGCCGGAATGGCCTTCCGTGAAAAGAAATGGCGTTTTGGAACCTGCCACTGAGGTACAGCACATTGCACAAATTCACAAAAGGGGGCAGAGTTTACCAGCTGAAAAGGCAGCAGTTGCAGCGCTAGCAATTTGGCCAAGCTAGCATTTAGACGCTGAGCATGTGGATGGCTGGGCCTGAATTTCTTTTTACAGTTCAACAACTGGGGTAGGGAATTTTGCCTGCTAAAATCAGATGGTGGTGTACTGCTAGCAGATTGGCTGTAAGTACTTGGGACACCTATTGCTATACCTTCATTCCTCTCAGTGCAGGTTTTTGAGAGGACTGGAGGTATAGTAGGATTAGAGATCCCAGATAAGGAGCAAGAAGAAGTCCGCCTTTTTCTTTGATGTGGGTCTTTCAAGTGCTGTTGCCAATGGATTGCATTGCAGGTCGTTATATGTCTGGTCAAGCATGTGGTGCCCAAGCGGCTGCTGTTCTGGCCACGCTTGATCCACTTCAGACATAGGTTGCAAACAGCAACAGTGTGATCTGCTGCACACGTGTCGAAAAAGGCCCACAGCAAGGAACTTTTCAAAATCAGCGGTAAGTCAGCAGCGCCCTGCACCTGCAGAGCTCTGCAGTGTGATGCAATAGGGTGGCTGCCCTTAAGTTGCCCCCTAGAGGTCATCCTGCCTCATTGTAGTTGTGCCTCTGCCTCCTCCTCCTCCTCTCTTCTCTCAGGCACCGAAGTACAGTCAGTGACCTCATCATCCCCTCCCTCCTCGTCACTGGAGCAAACTTGGCAGTATGCTGCAGCTGGGGGAAGATGACTGCCAGTTTCTTGTCCTTCTTGGGCACCTCCTCTCTCTAGGCTCACGTTACTCCCTTCCTCACTGCGCATCATCCAGCAGCATGTACCCAACACTGTGATCGAATAATTCTGGGGACTCCTCCGTGCATGATGGTCGGGCTATTGAAGGAGTGACTGTGGACAAGGAGCCTGTGGAATAGGCCGCTTTGGCAGCTGCGTTGGAAGGCAAACTACTCTGAGCCTGGGTGACAGAGGATGAGGATGAAGAGGACGCTTTTGTCATCTACTATACCAACACTTCTGCATGTTCTGGCTCAATAACACGACCAGCAGCAGAAAAAAAGGACAAGCGTGCCCCACGGCCACCTGCAGAGGATGCACCATGTACACGACCAGCACTGTTGACTGTAGACACAGAGGCTGCTTGCCCTCTTTTAGTGGCCTGTGAGTGTCTGATTCTCCTTGGTGGCCTTCCGGATATGATGTATATTTTATTTTGCAACATCATACTACACTGTATTAGATACTGTGTACACAACTAGAAATGTAGTAGAAACTGTACACACTGTATTAGATACTGTGTACGCCGCCTGCACTGTATTAGCAACTGTACTACGGCTGCCCTGTATTGTGTACACGACCAGAAGTGTAGTCAAAACTGTACACACTGTATTAGATACTGTGTACATCGCCTGCACTTTATTAGAAACTGCACAACGGCTGCACTTTATTTTATACTGTGTACACCACCAAAAGTGTAGTAGTAGACACTGTACACACTGTAATATAAAATGTGTACACATTTTATGTGTATACGAGACATATATATATATATATATATATATATATATATATATACATACACACACACACACACACGAGACTGTGTGTATGTGTGTATGTATATATATATATATCTATATATATATATATATATATATATATAGATATATATATACACACTGCCTGCCCTGACTGAATATAGAGTGATAGAGTACACACTGAATATATAGTCTATGCTAAATGCAGAGTATATATATATATATATATATATATATATATATATATATATATATATCTCTCAAATACACTGCCACTAACTGAATAACCTGCCTGCTTAATGTAAATCAAGCTCTCTGTCCACACCAACAACACTGCACACGGCCGTCATGTAAGCAGCCTTATATAGTGTGGGGCGTGGACTTGGTCCCCCTGAGCCATGATTGGCCAAAGGCACCCTGCCATTGGCCAATTGTGACCCTCTGCTAGCAGAGGGAGCCATGTTAAAAAAAATGTGCTGAAAAAACTTGCCATGCCTCTTACTAAATACATTGCACTGTCTATTTTCCACAGAGGGGTCATATGAGGGATATTTGTACTGTCCTGGCGTTTTTGGGCCTCAGGAAATTAGATCAGTACATTAGGAATGATCAATTTTTTAGATATATACCATGGTTTGTGGACTCTATAACTTTCACACAGACTAAATAATATACACTGATTTGGGTTATTTTTCACCAAAGAAATGTAGCAGAAGAGATTTTGACCTAAATTTAGAAAGCACAATTATTTCTTTGCAAAACTTTATAATAGAAACACTGACAAATATGGGTTTTTAAACAATTTCAGTCTTTTTTCATTTATTTAGCAAAAAGTAAAAAACCCAGTGGTGATTAAATACCTCCAAAAGAAAGCTCTATTTATGTGAACAAAATGATAAATATTTTGTTTGGGTACAGTGTTGCATGACCGCGCAATTGTCATTCAACGTGTGACAGCAATGAAAGCTGAAAATTGGCCTGGACAGAAAGGGGGTAAAAGTGCCTGTTACTAAAGTGGTTAAAAAGCACCAGGTATTTTCTTAGCATTCTTTCACTACTCAATCCAAAACTTTAAAATGTGTTGCCATTTATACACTTTAAACACACTCCATCAATTGAATGGTCTATTACTGACCTCTAGTGGTAGATCTTAATATCTTAATCTCGCGAAACTGCAAGAAATATATTTAATTACAAATGTTAATTAATTCCTCATATAAAACCAATAATTTGATGGTCTTCCTCACAGCCAGGATTGCAAACACCATTAGGGAAAATTGATGCAGCCTGCATACTATTAAAGAAAATTAACTCAATCGAGCTGAAAAAAAATGTGTTTATGGGAGTTAAGCCTTCTTTTCTGTGAAAAGTAATGTACAGGTAACATCAAATGAGCTAGTCAGAGTTACCTGGAAAATACCAGATACCACGCCTAGATGTTTGTAATAAGACATTTCAGACTCTTCTCTCATATAATTAATATTTCAGGCAAGATAATTTCACCAGAGATGCCTTTAGTACTGGCCACATAACTGATATTCACAAGGAGAAAAAAGAACCTGCTGCAATTTCAGTGATAACGACCCATATCTTTATTAACTACAGATACTTAGTCCTGGTTCACATTGCAGTGATTTGGCATGCAATTTGACATGTCAAATCACATGCCAAATCTGCGGCTATTGCCAGCAATGGCACCATTTGAATCGATGCAGCGCTGCATTTGCGGCGCCGCACCGATTCCCTAAGGTAGTTTCTGTACCACTTTTGGTGACTTCAGGGGTGGGATTTCAATAGACATCTGTGCTGTGAAGTCGGGACTGACAGGCGAGAAAGAAATCGTCCGAGTTCAGCTGAACTCGCACAATTTCATTCTCGCATGTCAGTGCGAACCTAGGCTAAATGTACATCACATGTTTAACTAACAGACTTAAACAATGTCTTCCTTTAAGTAAACTTGTCACTTTACAAATTCAGGAGAATTTAGGAGAACCTGTCACTTGAATGCCTCTGAATAGGCAAGTTACAAATTCACTTTAATTGGTACTCCTGGACCAAGTGATTTTTAGACGTTAAAGCACACCTTGCACTAAAGCTATGGGATGATCATTTATTCCATCTAATATATGTATTCATTCTAGAGCCATTTCTTCAAAAAAATAGGAATCCAAGATATTCGGGATAAGACTGAATCCAGATGTTTATGGCCTTACTAATAACAAAATTGTTTATTTTTTTTTTTGTATCCCCACTGCAGATTATTTTTTCTAACTCAACGAATTGGAAACTTTTGGTTCAGTTGCTGTTTCCATCAATCTGTCCTTAGCTTCTTGTAGCAATCAGAAGCCAAGCTATATGACTTAATGCTTAAACTATTGTTAAAAAAAACTTCAAACCTCTTTTAATAACAGTTAAAGTTGATATGAATGCAAAGCTTTTTGTGACATCATCTCCCCCCAGATTCTCCACCTTACCCAATCAGAGAACACTGCATTTATTCAGGAAATGCAACCGTTGATTGGGCAACGTTGAGGACTCTAGATGCAGTAGTTAGCCAAGGAAACTTAATGCAGCAGAAGAAAGACACATCATGCTTACTTCCCTTCAACATAGGAAGATGTCCAGCAGTGCCAACAACACAGAACTGGTGGAAACCAGTGGAACCCAGGTACACCCAACTACTGTCTGGAGACAAGAAGTCTTCATGGAAGAATTGTGGCCAAAAATCATACCTCCAAAGTGGAAGCAAGGCTAAGCAACTTAACTGTGCATAAAAACATAGGAACAAGGTGGCAGAAAAATGGCAGTAAACTGTTTAAATATTTGGCTGTAGCAGGAGGCAGTTTGTTCACCAAAGCGCTAGAGAGCGGTACAATAATGACTGTCTGCAGGCAATAGTGAAGGATGGTGGAGGTTCCCTGCCAGTTTGGGGCTGCATTTCTGCAAATGGAGTTGGAAATTTGGTCAGGATCAAAGGTGTCCTCAATGCTGAGAAATACAGGCAGATACTTATCCATCATGTCATACCATTAGGGAGGAGTGTGATTGGTCCCCAAATTTTTTCGGTAGCAGGACAACGACCCAAAACATGCAACCAATGTCATTAGGAACTATCTTCAGCGTAGAGAAGAACAAGGGGTCCTGAAAGTGATGGTTTGGCCTCCATAGAACCCTGATCTTAACATCATCAAATCTGTCTGGGATTACAAGACAGATGATTTGAGGAAGCCTACATCCACAGAAGATCTGTGGTTAGTTCCCCAAAATGTTTGGAACAACCTACCTGCTGAGGTCCTTCAAAAACTTTGTGCAATGTATCTAGAAGAAATTATACTGTTTTGAAGGCAAAGGATGATCACACCAAATATTGGTTAGATTTAGATTTTTCTTCTTTTCACTTATTTTTTTTACTCATTTTATTAATTGATAACAACAATCTATTAACACTTCTATTTCTGAAAGCTTTCTTAATTTACAACATTTTTTTTCACACTTACCTAAAACTTTTTCACAGTATTCTACATAGTTACATTGGTCCAATGCAACTATGTATACAAATATACCATGCCTGGAATCCCACTTTAACTTATTTAGAAGTATAGTATAATGTACCTGGAATACACTGGACATACAATTGCAGTCAAAAGTGATGTGTCTCAGTGGAGCCTTAACTGAATAGCACAAACTTGAAAGTTTTTATGTAACTTTGGGGAGATTTTCAAATTTGTGTAGAGACTCATCAACTGTCAGCTGAAAAGTATACGAAAGAATGCCGGCAATGAAAAGTGCAGGGAAAAAAAACAGCGCAGAGCCCCCCCAATACATATGAGGCCTTTTAGGTCGGATATGGATTTTAGGGGAGCCCAACGGCAAAATTTGAAAAAAAAATGTCCCTTCCAGATAAGGGTTGTAGGGAAGAGGCCCTTGTCCCCATCAACATGGGGACAAGGTGCTTTGGGGGGGGGCAGAGCCCCCCTGCTACAAAGCACCCTCCCATGTTGAGGGCATGTGGCCTGGTATGGTTCAGGAGGGGGGGTGCTTGCTCTTCCCCCCTTTCCTGGCCTGCATGCTCGGATAAGGGTCTGGTATGAATTTTGTGGGGCACCCCACAATGTCTTTTTTTTTTTATTTTGGCCTGGTATGGATTGGGTGGGGGCCCAATGCTGTTTTTTTCTGCATTTTTCATTGCCAGCATTCTTTTGTTTAAATTTATCCGTCAGCGGGGAAGCCCACTGGCAACTAATAAGTCATCAGTTGTTAAGGATGTGGTGGGCGGTGGACGTGCTCCTTAACAACTAGCTATTCTTCACACAGAATTCAAATCAATTGCTCATTTTTCGATTCGAATTGTTCACAAAATTTGTCACTCGTTAGAAAACTAATATATGAAACAAAATTAAACTCATTTCAATGAAATTTGTTACTATTTCATACAGAGATTCAGATACATCCGATTCTCCAAATAAACAAAAATTTGGATTTTTGTATTCAGACAGAAACCAATTGAACATGTCTAATCATGAGTCCATTCGTGCCCAGCTTTCACCCTGAGGAAGAGGGAGACATTTTCCCTGAAAATGCATTAGCTTTATCTGACACTTGTTCAATACTTTGAATTGACCTTCCTCTGTCATGAATTTTTGTACTGAGTGCCCCTCAATACCCACCTCAGAGTTTTGACATCCACTGAGTGTTCTCCAAGAGGCCATCAGAGAGGCAGCAGACCAAGACCAGAACAAGGTCCATCTACACAGCACCTTCACTGCATATCAGTCCCTGTGAAGGAGGACTGAATTCTATGACATATCAAATAACATCAACACTTCACTCCTATTAGTCCAGTCACACCTACACATCAGCATTACTAAGTCAATATGAAACTTGTACCTAATGCCATATTATGTTTACAAGTACTCTCTTCCATGCTAGAACGGCTATTCTACTGAATTAGAAAGGCTGTGTCTCCTACGGGGCTGCAAGTATATCATCAGGTGAACTCTGTTCTGCATAAACAAGATAATCTATACATGGGCAGGGCCTGTCCAAAAAAGTTTACTTACAGTTGGTAATGCTGGGGTGTTGATGGCTGTATCTTTACATGTTCTAACCACAAATTACTTAAATAAACACATATTTAAAAAAATTAATGTGAAACTTGGGCAGTTTTTTAGGTCAGGCTTCACTGCCGAAAGTGATAATTAAAATACAGTTGCACAACAACTTATCCAAATGAAACCTAATTCTAAGAAGTATGACATGTAAAATGCCATAAATCTTCCCTTCTCTAAAAGTTGTGATAACGTTTTGGAAATTGCACTGTTTACCCAAAGAAAATGTCTGTCTCTATTAAAACCTGCTTATATTACTCTGTAGTTTGATGATCAGTTCTTGCAATGTATCATCAGCTGAGGGGCTCCATTGCCTCTGGCAATGAGGCATGGCTCCTTGTCTCAAATATGTGTCATGGGACAGTAAACAGTGTCATTTCTGGCATCAAAGAGACGATAATTGCAGTCTAATACACTTTGCTGTCTGTGGCACGTTGGCATGTGTCGTGACATCCCTGTTACGTGTTTTCTACTTGTTGGCTGCTTGAAGTGTGCTGGGGGCCTCAAATGAGCCTTAAAGTGGTTGTAAAGGCAGAAGGTTTTTTATCTTAATGCATTCTAATCATTAAGATAAAAAGCCTTCTGTGTGCAGCAGCCCCCCTCATACTTACCTGAGCCTCCTCCAATCCAAGGACGTCCACGAGTGCCTCGACCGCCTGGGACTCTCCCTCCTGATTGGCTGAGACACAGCAGTGGTGCCATTGGCTCCCGCTGCTGTCAATCAAATACAGTTAGCCCATGAGGAGAGAGAGGGGCTGGGGCCAAACTATGGGTCTGTGTCTGAATGGATACAAGGAGCTCGGCTCGGGCGCCCCATAACAAGCTGCACCCAACAGTAGGGAGGGACTAGAAGTGCTGAAGAGGGACTCGAGAAGAGAAGGATCTGGGCTGTTCTGTGCAAAACCATTACACAGAGCAGGTAAGTATAATATATTATTTTCATAGAAAAAAAAAAAAAACTGAGACTTTACAATCGCTTTAAGGGCCTCCAATAAGTTGTAATCTGCTAGAAACCCATGCTTAGCAGAAAACCTCACTGAACTCTATGGGGAAGGGGGGTGCAATCTAGATACAAAATTCTGGCCATTTTCAAAACTAATAGATAGGTGATTGTAAAAAAAAAAAAAAAAAAAAGCCAAAGCGTGTTGGGCACTGCCACGGGGGACATTTATTATACTTAACAAAAAATATATATTTTAAAACACTGTACAACAGACACAGGGTAATCCTAATGTGACTGAGGGTGATATGAGCAAAGTAACAATCACTTAGCCCTTTTACTGCCACTGTCATATGTCAGTGGCAGCAGGAGGTTTTACACTTGCAGCTAAAGGGTTAAATTACAAAGATACCTTTAAGTTGTATGTGTTGTTACAGAACAGTACAATTTTCATGGACATTGTCAACAACACCATATTCTGCAATCCCATATTTTGAATGCGCACTATAGGAAATTTTACTATTAAAAAATAAAACTAAAGCTCTCAACTTTATGCCAATTTGGCAATGGCAAAACAGTTTAATGTATAGTTTGTGTGATTTTTTTTTGGCAGTACAACAATCATCAGGATGTGTCTTAATGCCTCTTCTTTTAGGTGAATTCCCCTTCCGTCCATGCCCCCTTGACCCCGACCACTGCAACCATCACCCCAATTGCTGTAAACTTCCTCTGAGGTGGGGTTAATACAACTAAAGGGCTGTCATAGGCACTCATCAAAAGAGCCTGACTATACCCACCCTTTCTGCCTAGCTGCGCCATTTATAGAAGCCATTCTAAAACTTTTATGAATAAAAAATTATTTAGGAAGAGAGGATAGGAGCTGTAGTACAGCTTCTATGAATTATGCAGTTAGGCGGTGTGAGGGGGTTAGCTCGGCAGCGGGTGTGTGTGACCCCCTGGAAGAGTTCACTACACAAAAATTACTCACAGCAAACAGCAGTGAAGGTGAAAAAACAACGGTGCACTTTATTTACACTATATACAATGGTCAAAAACAGAAAAGAAACACAATGGTCAAAAACACAAAAAGAAACATGAAAATAAATCCTTGCCAACTTGGCCACTTACTAGATACACAGGTTCCCTGGCTATCAGCCAGGTGCAGCCTTGTGCTGTCCCCAGCACCTATCTCCCTGTTAAAGAAGTTTGCCACACAGGAGTTGTCTCACTGCACAGACAGGTATCACAATTCCCAGTCTAAACAGGCACAAAACTGGTTCCAGGATGGAGCACCTCCCTAAGCATGCTGGGAGATTTTATTGAGGTCTTAATGAGCCAACTTACTTAAGCTGAGCTCATTAACTCTACCCCTGCGGGACTCTCAGCACTTCCCCCTAGTGGTAAAAATCTGCGTAGAGCCTGAGTCTGGGACACACATACCTGCCATCCTGGACACAACCAGGCAATTTTACCTGCCTGCTGTCACAGTGGAAAGAGTGGACATACGAGGTATGTCTATTAAATAACAAGACTGTGATCCCACCTAGTAAACAAAGCAGTCAGAACCGGTTATAACTGCATGCGTGCTGACCTTGAACACGTTTAAACCTGCATGACAAGCAGCGATGCTTTATGACGTCCAGTTGATTGTGAGTTGCCATTTAGTTTGGTTGTGTTTTCTGTAGTGTTGACATTCTGCAGCAACTTGACGCAGATCCAAATCTGTTTTGTAAAGTATTCACTAGTGACGAAACCTGGATCTTCCAGTATTTGAACACTTGAACATCCTCCATATTTACCCAATTTAGCACCATGCGACTTTTCTCTTTTCCCAAAACTTAAATCAGTGCTTAAAGGAACATGTTTTGAGTCAGTTGATGCTGTAAAGAAGAAAATGGCAGATGTGTTGAAACAACTGACAGAAATTGATTTTCTCCATGCCTTCGACCAGTGGAAAACAAGACTGCAGCAATGTATTGGTGCAAATGGGGAATATATTGAAGGGGACAAGCATTACATTTGTATTGTATATAAATAAAGGTGAGTTATTTAATCAGTCTTGTTATTTACACACTCCATGGTCAGGCTCTTTTGATGAGAGACTGTGACAGCCCTTGTTGTATTAACCCTTACGGCAGCAGAAGATTGTGGGGGTGGGGGTAGCCTGACCGGAGGAGGATTTCACCTAAACAAAGAGGAATCAGAAAAGGGACACATCCTAATGACTGTAAGCTATGTCCCTTGTGCTGAGTTTTCTGTGTTTAATTTCAAGTTTGGGGACCTGAGTCCTGCCCCAGGGGACAAAGTTTTAAAAATGGCCGTTTTTCAGGAGCAGTGATTTTAATAATGCTTAAAGTGAAATAATAAAAGTGAAATATTCCGGGGGGCGTGTCCGGACACTGAGCAAGGAAGACGTGCTTGTATTGAGCTCTGCTCAGCCAGCAAGCAATCTACTGCCATCCTACCTTTCTCTTACCCCGGAGAACTCCCAGAAGCACGGCATACTGCTCACTACAATCCCTGCTGCAAGCACAGCTAAAAATTATCCTCCATTTCGGAATCTATCCGACCGTGTACATCCCGGCCTGGCTCTCTGCTTCCTGGGCTCGAGGCCCGACGCCATCTTGAGGCCTCTCGGCCCCCACGCTTCTACACAGCAATCATCTTACCTCCACCGGCCAGCGGGACATCTTCGGCGGCTGCTGGATGGACCTGGGGCGGAGCGGTGCTGCCTGGAGATCCCCGACCGTGAGCCCTGGAGTGCCGCGGCCTGACGTCCATCTACAGCCTGCGGCCTACTGATCAGACCACACCAGCTCCCTGGAGGACACAGTGAGTAGTGGGATCATCCACACCTCCCATCCCAAAACCAAGCGCCCCTGACATCAACCGCCAACTGTGCCATTAGCTGTGTACCTCCCCAGAAGCCCTTTAGCCCAGACGAGGCCCAGACGGAACGGCAATCACACAGCCGGCCGGCCGGCCCATAGGAAAGACCGCGGCTTCGGCCTACACACGGAGGTCGGCGGCCATCTTGGGACTCCAGGGTGCACCCAGCTGCTTCTATTCATCCAAACTGTGCTTAATCATCATAACCCAGAGACACAGTGAGCAGTAGAATCACCCACACTTACCATCCCACAGCCAAACACCCCGGACATTAAGCACTAATTGTCCCCACAGGAAAGACCACGGCTTTGGCCTACACACGGAGGCCGGCGGCCATCTTGGGACTCCCAAATACACCCAGCTGCTTCTGTTCCTCTAAGCTGTACCCACTCATCATAATTAATCTCTTTATACACCCTTATCAATACTCACTACTGGGAACATTATGCCCTGTAACAGTTACCTAAGAAATCATCCTTACAACTGTTCCATGTAAAACGCACACGCAGCTTGCAAAAATGGAAGACGTCTGAATTCTAAGCCTTAACCTCCGCCTACAGATCCGAACCTCCCGTCCCGCAACGCTATTATTTTCAAGACCCGGGAGACACACTAACTTTTCAAGGAACCCCATAGTTACCTCTTAACTAATGCATGGGTAAAATTGGAGATCAACGCACCGTATACTCAAAACAAGTCTCACAGGCCGCACTTAGGCGAACCCACTCAATGGAGAAATACCTACGGAGACCCCACTCCCCGGCCTCAAATACCCCGGAGACAGCTATGAACCAAACAGACAATTTCCCATTAGTTGATCCCTCTTTCTTTATGGGGGACTCTTCACAACATCCACAGCCACCTGTCTCCCCCGCAACATTACTACCCGTAACAGTGGACGTTTTAGATACCAAGTTACAGGCTCTGCTTCACAACATCACCCAAAATATCACCAAAGAAGTAAATAAGTTAGCCCATGAACTTAGGGGTGAAATAGATCAACTTGGTGAACGTACGGATCATCTGGAAACCAAATTCGACGACATGGTTCAATATGTCCATGTCCTAGAAGAGGAAAACGCAGGCCTGAAAAATGCAGTCTCGCTACTACAAACACAACAAGAGGACCTCGAAAATCGAGAACGCCGTCAGAACTTACGCTTCCGTGGAGTCCCGGAATCCATTTCAGATAAAGAAATTCGACCATATCTCCTTGCTCTGTTTGTCAAGTTGGTACCTCACATTCCTGACATAGAATGGCGCCTGGATAGAGCACACAGATCACTGGCTCCTAAACCTCCTCAGGGTGCTAATCCCAGGGACATAATCGCTCGTTTCCACTTTTATGAGAGCAAGGAGGCCCTGACCATTGCTACCCGAAATAGATCGAGGGTCGAATTCAAAGGCGCAAAACTACAAATTTTCAACGATCTATCGCCCATCACCTTGGCTAAACGCCGCGCTCTACGCCCAGTTACCTCTCATCTGCAACAATACCAAGTCCCTTATCGTTGGGGTTTCCCGTTCCGATTGTCAGTCATGAAAGATGGTTCACAACACTCCATGCGAGACCTACAAGAATGCGAAACTTTTATCAAAAACCTAGGTCTCCCTCCTATACCAGATGAAGACCTGCAGATACAAATCCAGCCTTCCCGGCAGATGTCCACACCTGGGAAAATATGGACCCCGGTACGCCAGAAGTCAAAGAAGACACCAATTACACCTCAAAGAGCGGCTCCATTTAGAGGACCTACTTGAAAACGTGATGTGACACACCCCTTTGATCTCTCTTTACACATGGGTCATATCTTTTTTTTTCTGTTTTTGTTTTTGTTTTTGTTTTTTGACCTATGTGTTCTGAGACTCTGTGTTCAGAGTCGAACCTTCATATCCGAAGTGCCTTACATGTTTATTTGCTCACTTGTTTGTTACAACCCAGCACAAAACCTCCATGTTGGGGGTTCCATGTTTTTTCTTTTTCTTCTTTAATGTTCGGATCGGGCGGAGGCCCACAAGTCTAATTTTGTAGGCTGACACACCCCCTGTTAACATGGTCTTGACTCGAGACCGTGATTTCCTGAGGCTTCTACATGCCTCAGGCCTAATACCTAACTGGTATGTATTTTTTTTTCTTTTTTTTTCACTAGAGACCCTTTTTGGTCCTACCCTGGATCTCTTTTTTTTTTATTATTATTGTTCTTTATGTTTTTGTTTCCCACTTCCCAACCCCTTGTTTCGATTGATTTTCTCATACATATGGGTTTTTTTTTCAAACCCACGTTCAAAATACAGTTATGTTTTAAAAATTATACAATACTGTCATATGATTTCCTATGATACATCTATTATTATGTTCTATACATCATGGTACATGTTCCTTCCCTTTCTTCTAAATTTAATATTTGCTTTACTCATATACCTGAGCTATGGCTGTAAGTATACTGTCATGTAATGTCAAAGGTCTAGGTTCCATCCGCAAACGTTGGTTGGCGTTGAAAGAGTTTAAGGCATCCAGAGCAGAAGTGATCATGGTTCAGGAGACACATTTTAAAGCAGAGGGATCTTTTAAATTTGCCTCCAAGCATTTTCCTACCGCTTATATAGCATCAGACCCTTCTGGAAGGGCTGGAGTAGCCATATTATTGAAACGTAACTCTAATATCCGTGTCAGGTCGACGTACTTAGACCCTCAAGGCCGTTTTGTTCTCCTGAGCTGTGATCATGAAAATGTTTCATTTACCCTTGCCAATGTTTATGCTCCTAACACAGGACAGATTGGTTTTCTTGAGATGTTTTTTGAAAAATTGCAATCCTTCTCTCAACCATTCATGGTCATTGGGGGGGATTTCAATTTATGCATGTCTCCGACGAAAGATAGACTTGCCCTTTTTACACACACTCCACCTCCCCAAGTTCAAAAGATGGCTACAGCCTTTAGAAAACTTATCAGAGTTCACAACCTCTTCGATACTTGGAGGATAAAACATCCTACAGCCAAACAATTTACATTCTATTCTCCCCCACACAAGCTATATACAAGACTAGATCACTTCTTTGTCTCAGCACCCTTACTGTCATATGTAGTCCATTCGGAAATAAATACAATCACATGGTCAGATCATGCCCCCATAACTCTTGATCTCCTCCTAACCAAACCTACATCTAGGTCGTGCCACTGGCGTCTTAACGAGACCCTTCTTAAAATACCTGATATTCATATTCATCTCCAGAAAAAATTGACAGAATTTTTTGAACTTAACGAGGGTTCGGTTTCTGAGGCATCCACCCTATGGGAGGCTCATAAGGCCTTTTTCAGGGGAGAGTGCATCTCCTCAAGCTCCCGTCTTAAGAAAGACCGAGCTCTCCAAAGATCATCGCTCTTACATGACTTATCCAAAGCAGAGGAATCCCTTGTCAACTCCCCTACGGTGGAACGCCTTAGATCAGTGGTATCGTTACGTAACCACATTAAATCTCTTGCTCTGAATTCACTTGCTAAATCTTTGTTATGGTCCAAACAAAAGTTTTACGAATTCGCTAATAGACCCCATAAAATGCTAGTCAACAAATTAAAACCTAGACCCGCAGCCTCAATCCCTGATTTCCTATTACAACCCAACGGTGAACCTACATATTGCCCCCAACACATGTCCAAAGTCTTTGGTGATTATTACCAAAAACTTTACAACTGCCTAGCAACAGACCAAAATTTTACATTCACTCAAGAAAAGTTTGATGACTTCATCAAAACTCTAAATCTTCCTACACTCTCTCCTGAGAAACGCTCAGGGCTCAATGCTCCCATCTCTGCTGAAGAAATTACAGCGGTTATTAAACAGCTTCCGACCCACAAGTCCCCAGGGCCCGACGGGCTTCCTTATTCATATTTTAAAGGCTTCCTACCAGTTTTAATACCCCATATGATAAGTTTATTTACCTCCCTGATGTCGGGGAAAGTTCCGCACTCCCAATTCCTTCATGCCTTTATTACAGTTATTCCGAAACCGGATAAGGACCTATCACTACCAGACAACTATCGCCCCATTGCCCTCCTGAACTCTGATTATAAGATTTTCACAAAAATTTTAGCTAACAGACTGTCCCTACTTCTTCCCTCACTTATACATAGGGACCAGGTCGGTTTTGTTCCCACTAGACACGCAGGAGACAACACTAGAAGAACTATCGATCTTATTGATATACTGACTAAAACTAAGAAACCTGCGATAGTCCTCAGTTTAGATGCTCAGAAGGCGTTTGATCGCCTAAACTGGTCTTTTATGTTCGCCATTTTGACTAGATACGGAGTTTCAGGTCCCTTTATACACGCTTTAAAAGCGCTTTACTCCACGCCCACATCCCAGGTACAGTTGTCTTCCCATGTCTCTCCACTATTCTCCCTAAGTAATGGCACTCGTCAGGGATGCCCTCTATCCCCCTTACTTTTTATTTTAAGCCTGGAACCTCTGGCCGAAGCTATTCGTTCCCACCCTGACATAGGGGGAGTGGCGCTGAGACATCAGGAATACAAGCTGTCCCTATTTGCTGACGACATTCTATTAACCTTGACCCACCCCCATATATCACTCCCCTCTCTTCATGCAATTCTACACCAATTTGGCAGCATTTCAGGTTTTAAAATAAACCCGACCAAAACTGAAGCCCTCCCTATTAACCTTTCCACAGATATGCTCTCAACTTTACAGGAAAATTTCAAATATCGTTGGTGCACCCACTCCTTGAAATATCTTGGGGTTTATCTGACCTCCTCCTACTCCACTCTTTTTCAGGCCAATTTTCCTCCTATGTTTACAGAAATCAACAAATTATTAAAGTCATGGACGAACCTCCCCTTATCCCTTCTTGGAAGGATAAATGTCCTCAAAATGTCGGTGCTCCCTAGGCTCCTCTATCTCTTTGAGACCCTCCCAGTCAAGGTTCCAATGTCCCAATTAAAGCTAATCCAACGAAATTTCCTAAATTTTATTTGGAATCATAAATCTCATAGGATAGCTAGCTCGGTACTCTTTACATCCCGAGCCGGTGGAGGTTTGGGGGCACCCGACATAATCAAATATTTTTATGCCTCCCATCTAAGAACAATAACCTCTTGGACATCCAGATACGCCCCTAACAGATGGTCTGAGATAGAAATGGGCATCACGGTTCCCGCACATCCATGCTATATGCTATGGCCATCTTCGGATAAATTCATCTCTCATTTACGTAAAATCAGCTTAAATCCGATGCTGTTTACCCTCTCAATATGGAAAAGTTGCTCTGGTAAATGTAAACTTTCATCCCCATGCTCTCCTTTAACAAATATTACCTTTAATCCGGAAATCCCTGATAGTCTCTCTTATGATGCCATGTTGCCATGGACGAAAGCTGGTATTTTCCAACTACGCCACCTGGTTAACCCAGTCACCCGTAAACTCCTCACTTTTACTGATCTACAATCTAAATATAAAATCCCAAAAAACCTCTTTTACTCCTTTCTACAAATCCAACATTTTCTCTCCACCAGAATACCACAACTGACCCTAACTACCCCTACTGAATTTGAAGTGGTGTGTTCCAGAGGCCCTCATGAGCCTCATCTAATATCCACCATTTACAAAATTCTGCATGCTGCCTCTCCTATCACAGAACAGACTCACACATATATGCGCAAATGGTCCCATATTTTAAACAGACCTATTCAAATAAGCGATTGGAAGAATATATGGGAAAATGCATCTAAGACATCCAGATGTGTGACTCAGAAAGAAACATCCTATAAAATACTGATGTTCTGGTATAGGACCCCGGAGTTTCTTTTAAGACAGAAACTGACTACATCTGGTCAATGCTGGAGATGTGGCTCATATCTGGGCACCCACTTCCATATATTTTGGGAATGTCCCTTGATAATGCCATACTGGTCACAGATCCATGCCCTGCTAAACTTCCCTATACCCTATCAACCTATACATCTCTTGCTAGGCTTGCCCCTCCCCAAGATGCCAAAAACACTTAGGAAACTGATGGCCTTCATCTTATTAGCGGCCAAACGGGTTATACCCCAATGTTGGTTAGTTAATACCCCCCTACCTTTGCACAATTTTTGTCAGTAATTACAGACATTCGCAGGATGGAATGTATCACAGCTATAATTGACGACTCCCTTCCCAAATTCGAGGCTATATGGGGACACTGGGATTCCTCTGAATACAACATAGAGAACCCCCAGGTAGTCCAGAGTCAATGAGATATAAAGACAGTTTCCTATATTGATTGACTGTAGCAGGACCACAAACCATGCCATTGCTTTATTTCACTAACTGACCTTCTTATTTCTACCATGATGTGTATGTATTGTCTGAAAATCATTTGACACCTAGTGTTATTTCTTCTTGATATATAATAAGCTACCAAAAAATGTTTTACCTCATTGAAAATATGCTGCTATCAATGTCTTTTCTAAGAGAATGAATACTCTGTTTATGTATACTTGAATATACTTAATAAATAAACAATTTAAAAAAAAAAAAAAAAAAAAGTGAAATATTCCTTAAAATTTCATACCTGGGGGTGTCTATAGTATGCCTGTAAAGTGGCTCATGTTTCCCGTAAACAGGTGGCCCCTCCCCCCACTGATGCTCTGGGAAAGCCATAAGGAAGTCCCCGTGCGTCAGAGGGGGCGGAGTCACCCGGGAACATCACGGTGTGGCCCCGCCCTCAGTTATAAAAAAACTGTCAAAGCGAAGATGCGTCATACAGCGGGAGCCTCCCATGGAGGCGGGTCGGTCGCATTTTTTTTTTCTTTTTTGGTTCCTCGGCGGAGCAAGAGAAGAAGAAGAAGACTTCATGGGACATTTTTATTTTATTTTTTTTAATAAAGGACTTGTCCCAAGCCGTGTCATGTCATTTTTACTAATTTCACACTTTTTTTGTGAAATGGTAGGGGTACATTTGTACCCCGTTACCATTTCACACAGGGGGAGGCCGGGATCTGGGGGACCCCTTGTTAAAGGGGGTTTCCTGATTCTGATAAGCCCCCCGCCCGCAGACCCCCACAACCACTGGGCAAGGGTTGTGGGGATGAGGCCCTTGTCCCCATCAACGGTGGGCTACCTCAAAGCACCCTCCCCAAGTTGAGGGCATGTTGTCTGGTACAGTTCAGGAGGGGGGGCACTCTCTAGTCCCCCCTCTTTTCCTGCAGCCTGCCAGGTTGCTGCTCGGATAAGGGTCTGGTATGGATTTTTGGGGGGACCCCCAAATTTAAAAAAAAATTTTGGTGCAGGGTTCCCCTTAAAATCCATACCAGACCTGAAGGGTCTGGTATGGATTTTGAGGGGCACCCCCACGCCATTTTTTTTTTTAATTTTGGTGCGGGGTTCCCCTTAACATCCATACCAGACCTGAGGGGCCAGGTATGAAATTTGGGGGGACCCTCATGCATTTTTTTTTTTTAATTTTGATTCGGGGTTCCCCTTAATATTCATACCAGACCCAAAGGGCCTGGTAATGGATTGTGGGGGAATCCCATGCCGTTTTTTTCAATGACTTTTATGTGTATTGCCGGGACCGGCAATTCATTATAGGCGCGAGTACTTTTAAATTATTTTTTTTCCTTTAGAAATGTAATTTTGTGCAGGGGACTGTTGTAAACACGGGAAACATGCGCCACTTTACAGGCATACTATAAACACCCCCCAGGTACAAAATTTAAAGGAATATTTCACTTTTATTGTTTCACTTTAAGCATTATTAAAATCACTGCATTGATCCATGTCCCTTGGGGCAGGACCCAGGTCCCCAAACACTTTTTATGACAATACCATGCATATAAGCCTTAAAAATTAGCAGTTTTGATTTCTCTCATAGACTTTTAAAGGGTGTTCCGCGGCTTTCGAATTTGCCGCGAACACCCCAAATTGTTTGCTATTCAGCGAACAGGCAAACACCCGATGTTTGAGTCAAACTTATGTTCGACTCGAACATCGGGCTCATCCCTAATGACAAAGCTCGCTTGAAGCACCTGAAGCTTTGAAAGGCTTTTATTCAGCATTAGCTTCACCTTATTTTTGAGGAATTGCAGGTATGAGATATCAACACACACACAGGGCATCTACCAAGCTTCATTAACCGGTTCCTAAATGGCTCACGCATATTTACTGAAGCACAATGGCACCGCTGCACGAAACCCCGTACAGGTACGGGGTCCCCTTTAAGAGTCGCCAAAAGGCGGGGAACCCGATGCGCGTGGCCGGCGGGCGTGATCGCCGCCAGCCACGCACGATGGTGTGCACGAGTGTCAGGATAGAGGAAACATATTGTGTGTTCCTACTAAGTAGGAACAACGATTTGTCTCCTCCCCCAGTCAGTCCTATCCCCTCACAGTTAGAACACACTGAGGGAACACACATTTAACCCCTTGATCGCCCCCTAGTGTTAACCCCTTCCCTACCAGTGAAATTTACACAGTAATCAGTGCATTTTTTTTTAGCACTGATCACTGTATAAATGTCAGTGGTCCCACAAATGTGTCAAAAGTGTCTGATTTGTCCATCGCAATGTCGCAGTACCACTAAAAATCGCTGATCACCGCCATTACTAGTAAAAAAAAAAAGAAATGCCATAAAAGTGCCATAAATCTTTCCCATAGTTTGTAGACGCTAAAACTTTTGTGCAAACCAATCAATATAAGCTTATTGCGATTTTTTTTACCAAAAATATGTAGAAGAATATATATTGGCCTAAACTGATGAAGAAATTAGTTTTTTAACCACTTACCGACCACCTAACGCAGATATACTGCAGCAGAAAGGCACGGGCAGGCAAAATTACGTACCTGGTACGTTATTTGCCTCCTATGGGCGGGGGGCGCATCACGCCCCCCTGTGCCCGAGGCGGTTTGCATCGTTAGGGGAGCGATAAGTGCTGAGGGGGAGGCCACTCATTAGTGGCCACCCCCTCGCGATCGCTCCCAACGAATTACAATTTTCCTCCGCTGCTGTAATGTAAACAGCGGCAGAGGAAGTGATGTCATCTCTCCTCGTGTCAGTCTTTTCGTTCTGGCGCCGAGGAGAGAAGACATCCAAGTAAGTCTGCACAACACTACACTAACAGTAGAACACTCTAGGCACACTTTTCACCCCCCAATCACCCCCCAATGACCCCCGATCACCCCCCCTGTACCCCCTGTCACAGTGACACCAATAGCAGTTTTTTTTTTTTCTGATAATTGTATTGGTGTCAGTTTGTGACAGTTATAAGTGGTAGGGCAGTTAGTGTTAGGCCCCTTTAGGTCTAGGGTACCCCACTAACCTCCCCTAATAAAGTTTTAACCCCTTGATCACCCCCGTCGCCAGTGTCACTAAGCGATCTTTTCTGATCGCTGTATTAGTGTCACAGGTGACGCTAGTTAGGGAGGTAAGTATTTAGGTTCGCCGTCAGCATTTTATAGCGTCAGGAACCCCCATATACTACCTAGTAAAGGTTTTAACCCCCTGATTGCCCCCTAGTTAACCCTTTCACCAGTGATCACCGTATAACTGTTACGGGTGATGCTGGTTAGTTAGTTCGTTTATTATAGTTTCAGGGCATCCGCCATTTATTACCTAATAAAGGTTTAACCCCCTGATTGCCTGGCGGTGATATAAGTTAAGTTTTAGGGTCAGATAAGGTCTGCGTCGCCCCAGGCAGCATCAGGTTAGTGCCAGTACCGCTAACACCCAGGCACGCAGCATACACCTCCCTTAGTGGTATAGTATCTGAACGGATCAATATCTGATCCGATCAGATCTATACTAGCGTCCCCAGCAGTTTAGGGTTCCCAGAAAGGCAGTGTTAGCGGGATCAGCCCAGATACCTGCTAGCACCTGCCTTTAGCCCCTCTACCCAGCCTGGCCCATCCAAGTGCAGTATCATTCGGTCACTGTCACTTACAAAACACTAAACACATAACTGCAGCGTTCGCAGAGTCAGGCATGATCCCAGCAATCGCTAACAGTTTTTTTGGTAGCATTTTGATACAGTCGCTAACAGTCAGGAGCTTTTTTACCTGTGAGTCTCACTAGTGTACCACTAAATTTAGAGCCCAAAATAGCAAATCGAAGGTACACTAGTGAAGAGGCCTACACGTTTCTGAGCATGACAGATAGTGAAGAGGAAGTCACTCATCTGTCAGATTCAGGCTCAGAATACGATCCTGTAGAGGACAGTGGCTCCATGACAGATAGCTCTGACTACGGAGTTGTGGTCCCTGCCAAGGTCAGGCGTACCAGACCCCAATCTTCTTCTTCTGTCGTTGATGTGCAAGAACCACAGGTCCCTCATATGGAGCAGAGCAGTACTTTCGCCAATATTCCTTCTGGTGAACTGGCAAGCACCAGCGGCCTAGTATACCCTGGTCGTAGTCAATCCAGCACTGCAGTATCACGTGGTGACTTGGCGAGTCTCATAAGTGCAGTTCAAGCTGGTAAGGTGGCAAGCACAAGTAGTGTCCCGCTGCCACCAAGAAGACGGACACAGGCCCGTCATGCCCATAGTGCCCTTCCTGCTGCATTCGCCAATCCTAATTGGGAACCCACCACTTCTGCAGCATCCGTACTTCCCCCATTCACTGGCCAACCCAGCTTTCATTTGGAAACAATTGATTTTATGTCACTTGATTTTTATTCGCTGTTTTTCCCCCGAAGATCTCTGTAGATCTATTGTGGACCAAAGCAATTTGTACGCTGGTCAACACATCGCCACTATTCCCCAGTCCTCCCTTGCCAGAGATTGGAGACCAATTACGGTTTCCAAATTTAAGCTCTTTCTGGGACTTTCCCTCAACATGGGCATAACTAAAAAGAGTGAGTTGCGGTCATATTGGTCCACTGACCCAATTCACCATATGCCCTTGTTCTCTGCCTCCATGACCAGGGCACGATATGAGCAGATCTTGCGGTTCATGCACTTCAATGACAATGAACTCTGTCGTCCTCGTGGAGACACTGGATATGATCAGCTCTACAAAATTGGGCCCCTCGTAAACCACTTCAACCAACGTTTTGCAGACTTGTTTACTCCCCATCATGTTGTCTGCATTGATGAGTTGATGATTAAGTTTTCTGGCCACTTGTCATTCAAACAGTACCTTCCCAGCAAGCGTGCCAGATACGGGGTCAAGATGTATAAGCTCTGTGACAGGGCCACAGGCTATACATGTAGTTTTATGGTTTACGAGGGAATAGATAGCCACATAGAGCCAACAAAGTGCCCTGACTACATAGGAAGCACTGGCAAGATTGTGTGGGACTTGGTGTCACCCTTATTCAGAAAGGGGTACCACTTATATGTGGACAATTATTACACGAGCGTGCCACTTTTTAGTCACTTGTTTGATCAGCAGATTGGAGCATGTGACACCAGGCGACCTGATCGCCGGGGCTTTCTCCAGCGGCTTGTAGATTCCCGTCTTAGGCTGGGGGGAGAGAGCCTGCTTCAAGTGTAATAACTTGCTCGCTATGAAGTGGAGAGATAATAAGAATGTTTTCGTTCTTACCTCCCTTCATGCAGACACGACTGTCCAAATTACTACAGCGACTGGTGTTGTGGAGAAACCCCTCTGTGTCCACGAATATAACCAAAATATGGGAGGGGTGGACCTCAACGACCAGTTGTTGGCGTTATACCTAATTGCCCGTAAGGCCAGACGCTGGTACAAGAAAGTGTCTGTTTATGTATTTCAATTGGCTTTGCTGAACACTCATGTGCTATACAGAGCTTCAGGACGGACTGGATCCTTCCTTAAATTCCAGGAATAGATTGCCAGAGCCCTTCTGTTTCCAGACGGTGCTCCACCTCACCTTCCCCAACCAAATGCAGTAAGCCAGCTGCATGAGAGGCATTTACTTTATGTCCTCCCGAATACCCCTACCCAACGAGCCCCCCAAAAAAGATGTGTCTGCAGCAAGTGCGTATATAGGCGTGACACCCGCTATTATTGTCCTGACAATCCTGGTCTTTGCATTGGTGAATATTTTGAACGCTACCATACACTAGTTGAGTATTAGCGTAGGGTACAGCACTACACAGACTATGCACACTTTATTCTAATGGTGGGCATACCCACCGATCAATCTCTTTTTTTTGTTCAGCCTACAGGCTGCATGAAAAAAAAGTTTACAATATATGCCCAACAAGGACCAGCAATGTACTGGTATGTTGCTGGACTTTGAGTGGTTATACCAGAATGATGCCTGCAGGTTTAGGTATCATTTTGGTATCATTCTTTTCAGTCAGCGGTCAGCTTTCATGTAAAAGCAATCCTAGCAGCTAATTAGCCTCTAGACTGCTTTTACAAGCAGTGGGAGGGAATGCCCCCCCCACCCCACCGTCTTCCATGTTTTTCTCTGGCTCTCCTGTCCCAACAGGGAACCTGAGAATGCAGCCAGTGATTCGGCCAGCTGACCATAGAGCTGATCAGAGACCAGAATGGCTCCAAACATCTCTATGGCCTAAGAAACCAGAAGCTATGAGCATTTTATGACTTAGATTTTGCCGGATGTAAACAGCGCCATTGGGAAATAGGGAAAGCATTTTATCACACAGATCTTGGTGTGGTCAGATGCTTTGAGGGCAGAGGAGAGATCTAGGGTATAATAGACCCCAATTTTAAAAAAAAAAGAGTACCTATTGCTATCATAGGGGATATTTACATTCCCTGAGATAACAATAAAAATAATTTAAAAAATGAAAGGAACAGTTTAAAAATAAGATAAAAAAGCAAAAAAAAATTTAAAAAATTTAAAAAAAGCACCCCTGTCCCCCCTGCTCTCGCGCAAAGGTGAACGCAATCGTCGGTCTGGCGTCAAGTGTAAACAGCAATTGCACCATGCATGTGAGGTATCGCCATGAAGGTCAGATCGAGGGCAGTAATTTTAGCAGTAGACCTCCTTTGTAAATCTAAAGTGGTAACCTGTAAAGGCTTTTAAAGGCTTTTAAAAATGTATTTCGTTTGTCGCCACTGCACGTTTGTGCGCAATTTCGTGTTTGGTATCCATGTACTCGGCCTAAGATCATCTTTTTTATTTCATCAAACATTTGGGCAATATAGTGTGTTTTAGTGCATTAAAATTTTAAAAAGTGTGTTTTTTTCCAAAAAAAATGCATTTGAAAAATCACTGCGCAAATACTGTGTGAAAAAAAAATGAAACTCCCACCATTTTAATCTGTAAGGCATTTGCTTTAAAAAAATATATAATGTTTGGGGGTTCAAAGTAATTTTCTTGCAAAATAATTTTTTCATGTAAACAAAAAGTGGCTTTGTCTTCAAGTGATTAGAAGAGTGGGTGATGTGTAACATAAGCTTCTAAATGTTGTGCATAAAATGCCAGGACAAATCAAACCCTCCCCCAAATGACCCCATTTTGGAAAGTAGACACCCCCAAGCTATTTGCCTTCAAAACTGTGATAGGGAGTGAGGAGTGAAATCAAAAATTTACGCCCTTAGAAATCCTGAAGGCGGTGCTTAGTTTTCGGGGCCCCGTACGTGGCTAGGCTCCCAAAAAGTCCCACACATGTGGTATCCCCGTACTCAGGAGAAGCAGCAGAATGTATTTTGGGGTGCAATTCCACATATGCCCATGGCATGTTTGAGTAATATATCATTTAGTGACAACTTTGTGCAAAACAAAAACAGTTTGTAATTTTCCCGCAACTTGTGTTAAAATATAAAATATTCCATGGACTCAACATGCCTCTCAGCAAATAGCTTGGGGTGACTACTTTCCAAAATTGAGTCATTTGGGGGGGTTTTGTGCCATCTTGGCATTTTATGGCCTTCAAAACTGTGATAGGTAGTGAGGAGTGAAATCAAAAATTTACACCCTTAGAACTCCCGAAGGTGGTGCTTGGTTTTCGTGGGCCCCGTACACGGCTAGGCTCCCAAAAAGTCCCACACATGTGGTATCCCCATACTCAGGAGAAGCAGCTAAATGTATTTTGGAGTGCAATTTCACATATAACCATGGCATGTGTGAGCAATATATCATTTAGCGACAACTTTTTGTAAATTTTTTTTTTTTTATCATTATTCAATCACATGGGACAAAAATAATAAAATAATTTAATATTTAATGGGCTCAACATGCCTCTCAGCAATTTCCTCGGGGTGTCTACTTTCCAAAATGGGGTCATTTGGGGGGGGGTTGTACTGCCCTGCCATTTTAACACCTCAAGGAATGACATAGGCAGTCATAAACTAAAAGCTGTGTAAATTCCAGAAAATGCACCCTAGTTTGTAGACGCTATAACTTTTGCGCAAACCAATAAATATACGCTTATTGACATTTTTTTTTACCAAAGACATGTGGCTGAATACATTTTGGCCTAAATGTATGACTAAAATTTAGTTTATTGGATTTTTTTATAACAAAAAGTAGAAAATATCATTTTTTTTTCAAAATGTTCGGTCTTTTTCCGCCTTTTAGCGCAAAAAATAAAAAACACAGAGGTGATCAAATACCATCAAAAGAAAGCTCTATTTGTGGGAAAAAAAGGACGCAAATTTAGTTTGGGTACAGCCTTGCATGACCGTGCAATTAGCAGTTAAAGCAACGCAGTGCCAAATTGTAAAAAGTGATCTGGTCAGAAAGGGGGTAAATCCTTCCGGAGCTGAAGTGATTAAAAACATTTTTGGGTATATTTATTATAGCAAAAAGTAAAAAATATTGTTTTTTTTTAAAAATTGTCGCTTTTTTTTTTATAGGGCAAAAATAAAAAACTGCAATGATCAAATACCACCAAAAGAAAGCTCTATTTGTAGGAAAAAAAGGACTCAAATTTTGTTTGAGTACAATGTCACACGACCGCGCAATTGTCAGTTAAAGCGAAGCAGTGCCAAATTGTATAAAGTGCTCTGGTCAAGAAGGGGGTAAAATCTTCCGGGGCTGAATTGGTTAAAGCTTCAAAAAAGCACCACCGAAGTATCAACGAAGCATCATCGAAGCACCACCAAAGCATCAATGAAGCAATGCAAAAGCATCAAAAACACATCAAAAAAGCATGTTGAAGCGGTAGGCACTTTAATGTGTGTTGCAGTCCAAATAAGTGTAAATGAGCCCCTAATGGTCACAAATATGTATGAATATGTGGTGCTCATGAAGGAAATACTTACTAAGGTTTATTCCAGGTGAATAATGGTATAAAACTACTGGTGTATGCCCACTGTGTTTGTGAATGGCTGGTGGACGGTATGGGTTACTAACAGAACATGACATTGGTTGGCATTGTCAAGGACCTGGTTTTAATGGTTGTATTATAATTGTTGTTTGTTTTTGAAGAATTGGCGTCTAAATTACGTTATCTTGTTATTTAATAAAAGCTGTGGCCACAATACTCCAACGAAAATAAATTGTGTCATAGTGTGTTATTTATGATGTTTAATGTTTTTGGCTTTCATTCAGTCAGTATCATTCCACCTTTTCAGCCCTACCAAAATGGGGTCAGAAGTTTTATTATGTGTTTATTGTGGTTAAGATTACAACTATTTATATTAATTAAATCTCTTGTTATGTGAACCTTTAATAAGAATTTGTTATATTGTTACAGGCTACACCTACTCCTAATTTTTTTTTTTTACCGCAGTAAAGCTCAGTCATGAAGAGATAGTACGCAAATTTAGTTTGGGTACAGCCTTGCATGACCGCGCAATTAGCAGTTAAAGCAACGCAGTGCCAAATTGTAAAAAGTGATCTGGTCAGAAAGAGGTAAATCCTTCCGGGGCTGAAGTGGTTAAAAACATTTTTGGGGATATTTATTATAGCAAAAAGTAAAAAATATTGTTTTTTTTTCAAAATTCTCGCTTATAGGGCTAAAATAAAAAACTACAATGATCAAATACCACCAAAAGAAAGCTCTATTTGTAGGAAA
Organism: Aquarana catesbeiana; assembly: GCF_042186555.1. Lineage (NCBI taxonomy): Eukaryota > Metazoa > Chordata > Amphibia > Anura > Ranidae > Aquarana > Aquarana catesbeiana. The sequence goes on from NC_133328.1 coordinate 77,500,973, forward strand.
AAAAGGACTCAAATTTTGTTTGAGTACAATGTCACACTACCTCGCAATTGTCAGTTAAAGCGAAGCAGTGCCAAATTGTAAAAAGTGCTCTGGTCAAGAAGGGGGTAAAATCTTCCGGGGCTGAATTGGTTAAAGCTTCAAAAAAGCACCACCGAAGTATCAACGAAGCATCATCGAAGCACCACCAAAGCATCAATGAAGCAATGCAAAAGCATCAAAAACACATCAAAAAAGCATGTTGAAGCAGTAGGCACTTTAATGTGTGTTGCAGTCCAAATAAGTGTAAATGAGCCCCTAATGGTCACAAATATGTATGAATATGTGGTGCTCATGAAGGAAGTACTTACTAAGGTTTATTCCAGGTGAATAATGGTATAAAACTACTGGTGTGTGCCCACTGTGGTTGTGAATGGCTGGTGGCCGGTATGGGTTACTAACAGAACATGACATTGGTTGGCATTGTCAAGGACCTGGTTTTAATGGTTGTATTATAATTGTTGTTTGTTTTTGAAGAATTGGCGTCTAAATTACGTTATCTTGTTATTTAATAAAAGCTGTGGCCACAATACTCCAACGAAAATAAATTGTGTCATAATGTGTTATTTATGATGTTTAATGTTTTTGGCTTTCATTCAGTCAGTATCATTCCACCTTTTCAGCCCTACCAAAATGGGGTCAGAAGTTTTATTATGTGTTTATTGTGGTTAAGATTACAACTATTTATATTAATTAAGTCTCTTGTTATGTGAACCTTTAATAAGAATTTGTTATATTGTTACAGGCTACACCTACTCCTAATTTTTTTTTTTTACCACAGTAAAGCTCAGTCATGAAGAGATAGTAGCGAAATATTAACATTTTTCCAGGGATGATTCCATCAACTTGTTCAGGTTCATCACTGTTTCCCAAACTTGCTGGATGGAGAATATTATTCTGTTATATCTGTTACGTACAACTTTCATCTATTCATACCCGTTTAAATAAAAAGATTTATCTATCACGGACATGAACTGCAAAACTTTCTGTGTTTCCGAGCTGATGAAAATTTGATTTCAATATGTTTAATTATAATTTGATGACTGGGTGACTTGAGCGGGAGTTTTTTTTTACAGTAGTTTGTCATCCTGTTCTTTTCTGTTTTAATGTAGGCATCCCTAGTACAGTCCTGCTGGCAATGCGTTGCACTGTTTAGGTTTTTTTTTATCTGTGATAATAAGTCTTGACTTGCCTTTTCCTAATTTGAAGAGGCTCATAAAGCACCAGGCTTTTTATTACTACAGTTTAGAGTGGTTGTAAACCATAAAAAAAGAAAAAAAAACCTGCAAGACAAAGGCATAATGAGCTAGTATGCATAGCATACTAGCTCATTATGAATTACTTACCTGAGATGGAAGCCCCTGCAGTGGTCCTCGTTCACCGCCTCGGTGGCCGACATCGCTCCTGGGGGTTACTTAAGGGCAATCGCGGCTCCGGCGCTGTGATTGGCCAGAGCCGCGATGACGTCACTCCCTCGCATGCGCACGGGAGCCGCCGGTAATGGCACAGTCTAACTGAAGCAACAGCACGTATGAAAATCTGAGGAAAAATACCGCTTTCAAACCGATCCTACGATAATCTGATCATCAGTACACAGCTTTCGAGAGCCAATCATGACAGTTCATGAGGAATTATCCAAAGGGACAAGCACAAAAATTTTTCTTGTATGAACAAATGATTTTCATTCAATCGGGACAATATTTGTCCGAAAAAATGGGAAGACCAAGACCACGTATGCTCGGAAACTAAAGAATGCACAACACATCACATCACTTCTGATGTTGTATTCTGTAGTACAGGAATTTTTGTAAGTTTAGTAACCTACTGGTTTTCGATATGAGACTAGTATGCAAAAAATAAATAAAAAATTGACAATCATTTGTAAAAAATGGATGGTAGTAGAGAAGAATTTTGCTGTGTTCTAATGCCAGGTCGGGGCCCACAGGATTGTCCCAGCAGGAAAAGACCACGCGGGGGTCAGGTAGCAGATGAAGCAAATAAGGAACAAGCAGAAGTGTAGTTGATGAACAAGCCAAAAGGTCAGTAAGGAGTAGAAGCTGGATTGGATCAGATGGAAAAGTAGTCAATGAACAAGCCAAGGGTGAATAATGAGTGATAGTGAAGATAAGGATAGTTGCTGGAGAGCACACAATAATTTGGCGAACAGCAAGTGCAGAGACATGGCTTTAAATAAGGAAGCTCATATGAGGAGCAAAGAGTTCAAGGTTCACCAGAATCAAGATACAAGGCAGGATCGTCAAAGGGATCAGGCAGGAAGGTCTAAAGGATCAGGCGGGCTACAGCCAGACACTGTAGAGGTCCCAGGTTCCGATCTGCACCTTGTTGGTATGCTATCCTATACCATGCTAATACTTCACTCCTTCCACTGGGTCCTGCTGTTTCTTTGGAGACCAATGTCTTTTAGTGGGGGGGGGGGGGGAGGGGTGGTGTAACCTCAGTCTGGCAGAGAGGAGTGGTTGCAGTTTCATTGTTTCTTCTGCTGTCCTTGCTTGCGCTTACAGAGGCCTTGTAATTGGAGACTGTGATTACAGAACTTGTGTAGCCTGCTAAGTCTACCCACCACCATGAGCAAAGGGATGTAGACTCCTTGAATCAATGTGGATGCTGGGAGGAATGGAGAACAGGGAGAGAGGTAGCTCCCTACAGTAAGATTTGTTTTGGAGTGAGCAAAAGGAACTACAGATCCCAGAGTTATTAGAGTTTTGGGAAGAGAGGAAGAGGAGGAGGGTTGTTCCAAGCCAGAGGGAGGTGCAAGAAGGACATTAAGAGAGTGTGTCCCTCGATGCTGGTGAAATGCTTATATCCACATCTGAAACAGAGAGAGGCTATACCAGGGATTGTCTCTGACGCTGCCCAGCTGTCAGGGAAGAGAGTCACAGACCAGATGAGTTGCCCATGGGGAATGGAAAGAAGTCATCCTCTGTCCTCACAAGAGTCATGAGAGGCCACTGGCCAGCCCCATTACACCCTATTAAAGAACCAGTGGCATCTTTGGGGGTAAGTGCTACACACCATTTTTTTTACATGGGCTTAAGCTGCCCATAGACAGATTAAAATTTGGCCAGTTCAGCAGGGACTGACTGAGTTTCGATACATGTATGTTTACTGTGGTTGAACAATAGAAGTTGAAGAAGGCAAATTCTGTACACCATTCTGCTGGAAAATTCCACTCAATCAGTTGCAGCTCTGATCAGTGTATTCTGATTACAGGGAAGTCTCCCTGTTGTCATAATAAAAATTTCCCCATCCAACTCAAATATGTGGATGGGGAATTGGATCAAGGTTGAACGAAAAAAAACTGACTGATCTATAGCCAGCTTTATAGATTGGAAAATAGTCCTCTGTAGGTGGTCACTGGCATTGGTAAAGGATACTGCTGTTTAGATAATAATATGTTTCCAATATGAAAAAAAATCTTTGAAAGTTTTGTCATTTATGTTCATTAACTCTTAATGGATAAGTTCACCATTTGGGAAAAAAATATGAATGCACATATTTTTGCAGGAAAAAAAAATTGTATTTAATTTTTTTTTTCCCTGAGGAGCCTGGAAAGTATTGCACCCGTGATCGGTAGATCAGGGGTGCAATGTCAGGATCTTGCAGACACGCCCATGCAGGCTGACTGTTTACAGCCTGCAGGGCTTGCAAATTAACTACAAGACCGCTTATCAGCAAACTCACAGTTCATTCAGAACTACAAGCCATCAGCCGCTTATTGTAGTCCATGCATTCACAGGAAACTATAAATGAACGACGGGCCCTTGTGGGTGGAGCCCCGCATGGCCACGCTGCTTTTGAATTGGGGGTGGGAAGAACTGGCTGCCGGATCTGGAACATTTTACATATTCCTCCCTACATACAGGTGGAACATGTAACATGTTCCAAAAAGTGAACTTTAAGCCCTTTCCTGAAACAACACAAGTTTGTGCCACTTTTTCAGTGTGCGTTTGTGGACAACACATATGGACAGCAGAAAAACAGCAAAATCAGCACAAGGAACATAATTTACAGTCGCTACAAAGCTGATACCCATTCTTTTAGGTGAAATGCTCCTCTATCCATAGCCCCCTCCGCCCCCACTGCTGCAATGTTCTGGTGCAGCGGGGGTTAATAGAACTGAAGGACTGTCTCAGGTTGTCATTAAGAGTGCCGACTATGCCTACCCTTTCCACCCAGCAACACTATTCATAGAAGCCTACTATGGTTTCTATGAATGAAGCAGGAACTATGAATGGCCAGACCTATCAATCATTCACCCATTCTCCAGTCATAATTCCTGTTTAATTTATAGATTCCGTAGTAACATATCTATGAATAGTGCAGCCGGGCATAAAGGGCAGGCATAATCGGGCTCTCTTGATTAGAGCTTGTGACAGTCCCTCAGTTGGGGATGGAGGGGGGCAAGGATGAAGGAGGATTTCATCTAAAATAAGAGGTGTCAGCACAAGGGACACATTCTACTTACTGTGAATGTAGCACCCACCTAGATAGGTGCTAAGATTAGTCAGATTTAGAGCTGGCTCACTGTGTTCAGTAGAGCTGTGTGTGGTTTTGTTAGATACATTTAGTTTCCCTCACTGAAACCAGTGTGGTTGCAATTGATTAGTTAGGTCTGCTCAGCATTCTCAGCTGCTACCACTCTGATGGCTCCCTCTGACTTCCAGAAAGTAGAATTCTCTGGATCACAGGTGTAGAGCTGTGCGGATGGCAGCATAAATATTTTTGCAGCCCTGGCCATTCCCAGGGAACAGGGTCATGAAGGCATGCTTGGAGTCTGTATAAATTCCCTGAGACACTTGGCTTCTGTTTTTTTTTTTCCTGGAGAGGATTAGACCAGCCTGGAGGGCTTGCTGCCATGTGTTTGCTGTTCATAAGGCCTAAGGTGGGCAACCTAAGGGCCTAGATGCTGAAGCTATAGAGAGCTGACTGAGGGGCTGTTTGCCAAAGTTCTGGTCTGGTATCACTTGGACGTTGGAAGTAGGTAACAAACTGTCCCTGGACATTTTGTGAGTACAGACTGCTGAGAGATCTTAGAGACTTTTAGGCTGCTGCCACCCCTCTTGTGTTAGGGAGTCAGCTGTGTGTGTTTGTCTAAAAAGAGAACATCGACTGGTGTTCTTAAGAGCTTAGTCCAGGGGTGCCCAACCAGTAGCTCAGGGGCCACATGTGGCCCGGGTAACCCTCTGATGTGGCCTGAAACCTCCTGCTCTGGGATGACAGGTTGGAAAGCCCATACCGTGGGTTGCCAACCCGCCATCCCAGAGCATCAGTGTTGTGAATGGAGCCGGCGGTAGAGGAAGCAAGCGGGTGTGGAGCAGAGCTTCATAAGCCTATGTTTCCTGTAAAGTGCCACTCCTGTCACAAGCGGAGTGATACCAAATGCACTCTGCCTGGGACAGCGACAGCCAGTGATAAGTGAATGGAAGACTGTTATTAAAGGTAAGTTTATTACAAAAATCACAGTGTATATATGGGCATATCTGTTCTACAGTGGTTACTGGGCTACTTTAAACCTGATCTGCAGGGTTAGCTGCACTGTGCCATAGACTTCTGTTATTACCTGTGGGTTTGGTGCACTTTCAGAAAGTGTGGCACACTTGCAGGATATAATAGAAGTCTATGCCAAAGTGCAGCTAACCCGCAGGAAATCCACGAGTGCACTGCACTGCACCGGCGGTGTGGGTAAACCGCAGCGCATCAGTGTGAAAGCAGCCTTAGACACTGTCACTGACTTTGGGCTTCAGGAGAACCATTGCCCGGAGAACCCTGTGTTTTAATGTGTTCTTAAGTTATCCAGACAGAGCTGGTCACTAATTGCTTTTGGCTTCTTCTGCATAAGGTATTCCTATGGGGGAGCCGGACTGTTTAAGGTGGTCATTGTAATGGTAATAGGATTAGCTCTACTGACTAAGGTGACCTTTGTCTAAGATAATGGGAGTAGCCCTTATCTGATAGTTTGCTGTGTAAATTCAGTGTGTTTCTAAAAATAAAGCAGTCTTATTTCTGGTGTACTCCAAGACTGGTGTTGCCGGGTTCTTGGGGGTTACTATAGCCAGATCCATTGGTCTTGTGTTCCAGGACTTGGGAAGCAGATTCTTGGCGGAAATACCCAACAGGGTGTCTGTCACATTTGGTGACAGTGGTGGGATCTCCTTGTATCCATATACTGGTCGGCTAGTTTCGCTGCTTTGTCTACTGTCAAGGGATTTTGGTCTTGGACCCACTGGCGAACTTCACTAGGGGATTGGTTGTAAAACTGTTCCAGTAGGATCAGTTGGGCAGCATCCGCTAAGGTAGTCACCTGACAGCCAGAGAACCATGCATCTACTGATCGGGACATCTGATGAGCCCATTCCGTATAGGGCTAGCCCTCTTTCCGTTGTAGGCTGCGAAATTTGGACCGATGAGCTTCGGGGGTGATTGCGTATCTTGCAAGCAGCCGCGCCTTGACTCGCTCATAGTCTTTTTTGTCTTCCCCAGGTATGGCTTCAAAAGCATCCAGTGCTTGACCAAACAGCTTGCTGATGAGGATTTTTTTTAATTTAAGTCCTTTTTATTTGAATTATATACTTGTCCAACAAGCGAGTAATGTTTACATCGCATATAAAAACTTCACATAAGAAAAGCAGACATACAAAAAAAAATCCCCAAACATTTTACCCTTTATCTCCCCTCCACACCTCCCCTCCCACCACCACACCATTCATTCCACCCTCCCCCCCTCCCCAACCCCCATCCCATATTCACTCCTCCTACTCTACCTAATACTCTTGTATCTATTCAGATCATTCATACTCCAGCCATAACTTCCATATATTCCTATATTTCTTCAAACTGCCTCTTTTCTTATACCAGAGTTCCTCCTTCATAATCATATCTTTAACCTCTTTCATCCATTCTGCCACTATTGGGGAATCTTTTGCCTGCCACTTCTGTGCTATTACCTTCCTTCCCTGAAACAAGCATCTTATAATTGCGGTCTGGGTGTCCTTCAGCATACCGTTTTTCTCCATCAAACTCAAAAGACAGGTTCTAGCCTCTATGTCTAGTGATGTCCAAAATACTGCGTTGATTTTCACCACTATTCCTTCCCAATACCTGTATAACTTGGGGCATCGCCAGAACATGTGTATCAAATCACCTCTCCTGTCCCCACAACGTTGGCATTTCGCATCATGCCTCCTTCCGAACCTGAATAATTTTTCTGGTGTATAGTATAGCCTATATGTCAAGTACAAGTGAGATATCCCTTGTGACGGTTACAGAGAGATCCTGGGCCCTAATGCCAGAATGTACTTCCACTGTTCCTCCGTTATTGTACCAACCTCTTCCTCCCATTTAGTTCTATTTTTAGACTCCACTACCCTCTCCTGCTCCGCCATATTTATACTCCTATACATCTCAGAAATCAACCCTCTAGAAAATCTGTTGTTTACCAATTTCCTTAGCAAAGGCATTTCATTCCACTCTATCCCCTTTCCTCTGAATTGTACCTCTAGGGCGTGCCTCACTTGCAAATAACTAAAAAATAATCTATTGGGGACTGCAAACTCCTCTCTTATCTCTTGAAATGATTTCAGCCTCCCTGCCCTGTACAGCTGCGCCAAGCAGTGGATACCTCTCCTGTCCCATTCCTCTATTTTCCCCATTACATTAAGCTCTTTTAAATTTTTGTTATTCCATATTGGAGAAAACTCAGAAAACCCTGTATACCCCAGTACGGCCTTAACAGTCTTCCAACTTCTAATCATTAACTGAGTTGTGAGACAGCTATACCCAAAAGATTCTGCCTCCACTGCTTCCACTACTGTATCATGACTGATGTTATTCATCCATATACTACTTCCTCCTACCCTTTCTTCAGGCATGTTACTACCTCTCATAAACTGCATTTGGGCTGCCAGAAAATAGCCCCAGGGGTCCGGTAGAGCCAGGCCTCCCGCCTCCCTCGGCCGCTGTAACACCTGCAAACCAATCCTTGCCACCCCGTTTTTCCAGATTCGTTTTCTGAACAAACTGTCCAGTTTTTTGAACCAGTGTTTTGGGATCCAGACGGGGGAGTTGTGTATTACAAATAAGATTTTCGGCATCCATATCATCTTAATAAGATTATATCTGCCGGCGACCGAGAGAGGTAGGCTACCCCACACCTGACTCTTCTGCTTTATCTTCACCATTAGTGGTACTACATTACCCGTTATGTACTGCCCCGGGTCTTTTGTTATATTTACCCCTAAATATCTCATTTGGTTTACAACTCTTATTAAATTTACCTGTCTCGGAAGAGGTTCTACAAGGGGGTCTATTGGCAAGAGTGCCGATTTTTCCCAGTTAATTGTTAGGCCAGAAAAATGACCAAATTCTTTAATCATTTCCATAGCTGCTAACAATGAGGTCTGTGTGTCTTCCAAAAATAACAGGATATCGTCCGCATACATTGCGACTTTCTCCTCCTCTCCCCTTCTTTTAAATCCCTGAAATTCTTGCGACGTTTTTAGAGCAACTGCCAATGGCTCCAGTGCGGGGGCAAAGAGCAGGGGTGATAATGGACACCCCTGTCTTGTCCCCCTCCCCAATTGGAACCATTCAGAGCACTCCCCATTGACCCTGACTTTGGCTCTTGGTTTATCATATAAGAGTCTCAGCCATTTCACAAAATTAGGGCCAAATTTAAACTCTGCCAGTACTTTCCACAAATAATGCCATTCGAGGCTATCGAAAGCCTTGACCACATCTAGTAATAAAATAGCTCTATTCCCCCCCCTTCTCTGTATGTAATTGTACATTTCCGTACACTCGTCTGATGTTCACGCTCACCAATCTATCCTGTATAAAACTGGTTTGGTCTGGGTGTACTACTTTAGAAATTATTCTTTTTAACCTATTTGCAAGGGCTTTTGCCAGAATCTTAACGTCTGTGCACAAGAGTGAGAACGGTCTGTATGAGGCTACCTCCAACGGATTTTTCCCTTCTTTTAACAAAATTATAATAGTGGCTTCTGTCATGGACATGGGCAATCTTCCTTCCACCACAGCCCCATTTAATACTTCCAGTAATTTTGGGAGCAAAACATCCCCATATCTCTTATAGATTTCTATAGGCAGACCATCGGGTCCTGGTGCTTTCTGATTCGCCATATCCATTACCACTCTTTGCAACTCTGCCAATGTTAACGGGGTTTCCAAGGCTCCCCTATCTTCACTAGATAAAGGGACTATTTTTAGTTTTTCAAAAAACTCCCACATTTCTCCCTCTACATCTATTTGTGGGGCATTGTACAAGCCTTCATAGTAATCTTTAAAAACCTCTACTATACCGGGGGTAGTTCTTATAATTCTCCCTTCCCTATCCCATATTGATATAGTGAATGAGGGACCATTTGCTCTAGCTATCAATGCCAAGGTTCTCCCCACTAATTCCCCTTCACCAAAAAGATTCTGCTTCTGAAACATTCTCCTTTTTTCCTCTTTCTCCAGTACTAGTTTCCTATATTCCTCCTGACTCTCTACCCAGACATCATAACTAGCTAAAGCTGGTTCCTCCACATATCTCCCTTCAGCCCCCCTCACCCTTTCCTTTACTTTATATTCCTTGGCCTGTGATTTCTTCTTGGCATAGGAGATTTTTTGTATAAAGACCCCCCGAAGAAACTCCTTCAGGGCGTCCCAAGTTATACCCGACGGGGCGGTTCCTAAATTCAAATTTATAAATTCTTTCAAGTTACCTACAATCACCCCATCATCCTCAATTACTTTGAGCCAAAAGGGGTTCAATTTCCAATCCCCCCCACCAAGGCTCAGCCAAGTTCTAACTGAGAAAACTACTGGTGAATGGTCTGAAAGCCCTCTTGGCTCGTAGTCTACCACTGCCACTATCTTTAGGGCTTCCTCATTGCAAAGCACTAGATCGATTCTGGATAAAGTGGCATGCGTCCTAGAGTGACACGACCCCTGTGTACCCCTCCAGAAACCACCCTTGTTGGGAACCTGTCTATGCTATTGTCCATGGCCATATTATTATTATTATTATTATTATTATACAGGATTTATATAGCGCCGACAGTTTACGCAGCGCTTTACAACAACATTAGGGCAGACAGTACAAGTACAATACAATTCAATACAGGAGGAATCAGAGGGCCCTGCTCGTTAGAGCTTACAATCTAGGAGGGAGGGTCAAGTTATACAAAAGGGTAATAGCTGTGGGGGATGAGCTAATGGAGAAAATAATGCAGTTGTTAGATGGAGGCAGGATAGGCTTCTCTGAAGAGGAAAGTCTTCAGGGATCGCCTAAAAGTGGATAAATTTGGAGACAGTCTGACAGATTGGGGTAGGGAATTCCAGAGGATGGGCGAGGCTCGGGAGAAGTCCTGGAGGCGGATATGGGAGGAGGTGATGAGGGAGCTAGAGAGCAGGAGATCTTGGGAGGAACGGAGATGGCGTTTAGGTTGGTATTTTGAGACTAGGTTAGTGATGTAGCTGGGGGCACAGTTGTGGATGGCTTTGTAACTTATTGTTAGTATTTTGAATTTAATTCGTTGGGCGAGTGGCAGCCAATGGAGGGATTGGCAGAGAGGGGTAGCAGACACTGATCGGTTTGTAAGGTGGATGAGTCTGGCAGCAGCATTCATGATGGACTGAAGGGGGGATAGTCTATTTAAAGGTAAGCCAATGAGGAGGGAGTTGCAGTAGTCGAGGCACACCATATTAAAGTCTCCCGTCACTATAACCGTCACCCAAGGTTTATCCGCTATAAAGCTTATAAATTCATTGAGTATCTCTGTGTTGAATGGTGGAGGTATATATACACTTGCAAGTATGCTGTCCCGACCCTCAATACTACAAAAAAAAACAAAACATACCGTCCATTCTTATCCAGTTTACTCTGCCTGCAGGAGAAAACCAGCCCAGAGCTTATCAATACACACACACCCCTTGAATACAAGGTGTGGGTTGAATGATACTGCTCCTGATAATTCCTATTTCTCAAGACGCTAACTGTACCTTTATCCAGGTGAGTCTCCTGAAGACAGAGTATCTTGACAGCCCCTGTCCTGGCCATAGAGAAAATTGCCTGTTTTTTACACACCTCCCTTACCCCCCGCACATTCCATGAACATATCTTAATGCACCTAAATATCCCTGGGGTTTTCTTCCTACCAACTTTGGTACCTAACATTCACTTGTTCCTGTATCTTAACTCCACTCAAAATAATTCTCGGTCCCAAAACCATTGTGTCTAATATTTGAAATTTTAGTGATTTTACTTTTTGTGTGCATTCAATACTTCTTACTTCATTCCACTCCACACCCTTACCACCCTCCTCCCCCCTTACACCCTTATACATACCTCAACCCCCAATCTTCTCCCCCCCCCATCCCAACCCTCCCTCCCCCCCCTTCCCCCTCTCCCTCTTGCCCAACCTTGGGCCCATACCAAGGGCTTCTAAAGTGACCGTGTTAACCCCCTAAATGTGAGTATTCCTCTTTTCCCCCTTTACGTTGCTACCTGAACCTTATAAAAGGGGTATTACCCCCAACATAACCAGTGTACAAAGGATTAGTATCTACTACCCCCCCTATACCCACACCTCTATAAATGCATCAGTGGAAGAGGAATAAAAAAAAAAAAAAATTCGTCAGTCCACTGAACAAGGACCCCAGAGTCTAATCTTGTCCCTTTTTTCTTTCCTTCCTTTCCTTTATGGCCCTTCACCATGCTGTAACCTTCCTTCATTCTTCTCCAACCATAAAAAAACTTCTGTAGGAGCATTAAAGAACTTCACCTCCCCATTTGCTATTACACGTAGGTGGGCTGGGTATAATAGCGCATAACCAATTTTGTGCTGCTGCAATCTCCATTTACACTCTATAAATTTTGCCCTCGGTCTCTGCAGCTCAGGAGAGAAATCTGGGTACAGGGATATTCTTGCGCCATTATAATGTATGTTTTTCATCTCTCTTGCTTTCTGGAGAATGGTGACTTTATCTCTGAAGAACAGGAATTTAACAATGAAAGGCCTTGGCTGACCCCCTGAAGATGGAACCCTAGAAGCAACTCTGTGTGCACGTTCAATTGCAAAAAATTTTGAAAAAGAGTCTTTACCAAACATATCCCTGAACCATCCCTCCATATATTCTGCGGGGTTGTTACCCGCACTTCTTTCGGGGAGACCCAGAACCCTCACATTCTTCCTGCATGCCCTGTTCTCATATTCATCCATTTTCTGTAAACACATATCCAATTGCTCCTTCATCATTTTAATTTCATGTCTCATTGGGTTCACATCATCCTCCACCTGACTGAGCCTCCCCTCGAGAGCGGTAGTCCGAGCACATACCTCCTGCATATCCTGTTTTAGGATAAAAAAAATCATCTCTAATGCCTCTAAGCTGATCTGATAGGTCCATTAAAGAGGTTTTACAGTTATTAATTGCTAGGAGAATGTCCTTTAAAGATGGTTCCTGCTCTAGTGTCCCTTTACCCTCTGTTGTTTCATTGCTCAATCCACTCTCCCTTTCCAGGTATGTTTGTGATGCAGATTCCGTAACTATGGGTACACATACTTTTGCTGAGCCTTGACTTTTCCTTCCCCCAGGGTGGTTGGTTTGCACCCCTTGATGTTGCGCACACCCGCCTGGCTACCTTTCTTGGGTGTGTGATTTGGCGTATGGGCAAAACGCTCCAGCCTCGCGGCCGCACCCTGACCTACTTTATCCTTAGGACCACGCGGGTTATGCGCCCCGGCTCCTTCCTGTGCTGCAGTCTCCTCTGACCCTTTCTTCCTTGTCATCTTGACTCCAATCACCCCTTGGTTCTTCAGAAATAAAGTAATTACATAGTCTCTGGCATACACTTCCTTCCCCTCATCAAGGAGTGTGCTATTAACCCCAGGAGAGAGCCGCCACCGACCGTACAGATGGAGCACTAGACCAGTGCAATCACCCTCCTTCTCTCAACAGCCACTCCATCCTTCAGTGTCCTCCTCCCCACACTCCACAGCAGGATCGCACCAGGGGACACACCAGGGGGGCAGGTTCCAGGATCCCATCCAAGGAGACCACAAGCGGGCTCGCCTACAGCATACTTGAGCGAGCTCTCCGCCCGGCCATCCGATCAGCTGCTCTACCCGTCAGCTTCCTCTTCCCCGCACTCGATTAGCGCAACCGCGCTGGTGAGCGTTCTGTGGGATGCAGGCTCCTATCTCCAAGGGAGCATAGACCAACGCACCAGCAGGGTCTATGCACTCGGCCAGCTGATTGGCCTCCCGGCGTCCGCAATGTCAGGCCGGCACAGGCATGGGAAAAGCCGATACAGCGTCAGAGCCACAAGCACGGGCATTGGGAGGAGCAGCAAGGTCCGGCCCCACAACGTCCTCCCCCTCACCTCAACCTCCGGTCATGCCCATCCCCCTCAACCGCCTTGCTGATGAGGATTAGGAATGAGCCGAACACACCCCGGTTCGGTTCATACCAGAACATCCAAACATGCCAAAAAGTTTGTTGCAAACACTGTGAAAGATCATGGGACACGAACGTGAAAAATCAAAAGTGCTAATTTTAAAGGCTTATATGCAAGTTTTTGCCCTAAAAAGTGTTTGGGGACCCGGGTCCTGCCCCAGGGGACATGTATCATGGCAAAAAAAAGTTTTAAAAATGGACGTTTTTTCTGGAGCAGTGATTTTAAGAATTCTTAAAGTGAAACATTAAAAATGAAATATTCCTTTAAATATCGTGCTTGGGGGGTGTCTATAATATGCCTGTAATTTAATAAAGCTTGTTTGTATCATCACTAGTGGTCTGATTTTGCTCTCTTAAGAGAACTTCATTCTCTTATTGTTTGTTTGTATGCCAATAGGGTGATTAGAACAGCGCCCCATGGTTATCCATGTGGATGAGATTGATTTCCAAACTAGGGACCGCACAATTGTCTCTAACAATTAATATTTTTCATATGGTGATCCAGGCAAATCCCCTTGTTTTTTATAGTATGCCTGTAAAGTGCCGCAGTTTTCCCATGTTTAGAACAATACCACAGCAAAATGACATTTCTAAAGGAAAAAAGTCATCTAAAACTGCTTGTGGCTGTAATGTATTGTCGGGTCCCGACCATATACATGAAAATCATTGACAAAAATGGCATGGGTCCCCCCAGCCCATTACAAGGATCTTTGGGTCTGGTATGGATATTAAGGGGAGCCCCGCACCCAAATTTAAAAAAAAAATGCCGTAGGGGGGCCCCCAGGCACTATATACTCAAAACAGAAGTATATATACTATACGGCCTGCCCTAAATACTCTGCAGAAAATTGGGTCTTAGGCGTTGGTGGTGCCAGAAGACTGTAACCCCTCACAGTTATGCTTGTTGGGCACAGGAACGGGCCCTGCTATGAAATATTATATCAAGAATTGTAATTACATGCCCCCGTTAAACAATGGGCAGCTAAATTGGCCTTGGGTGGTGGTGGTGCTACAACACTGTAACCCCTCACAGTTACGCTTGTTGGATGCAGAAACGGGCCCTGCTGTGAGATATTTGATCAAGAATTGTAATCACATGCCCCTGTTAAACAGTAGCAGAAAAATTGGGCCTTAGCCAGTGGTGGTGGTGCCAGGACACTGTAACCTCTCACAGTTATGCTTGTTGGGCGCAGGAACGGGCCCTGCTATGAAATATTTGATCAAAAATTGTAATTACATGCCCCTGTTAAACAATGGGCAGCTAAATTGGCCTTGGGTGGTGGTGCCACAACACTATAACCCCTCACAGTTACACATGTTGGGCAAGGGAACGGGCCCTGCTGTGAAATATTTGATCAAAAATTGTAAGTACATGCCCCTGTTAAACAGGGGCAGAGAAATTAGGCCTTAGCCAGTGGTGGTGGTGGTGGTGCCACAACACTGTAACCCCTCACAGTTATGCTTGTTGGGTGCAGGAACGGGCCCTGCTGTGAAATATTTGATCAAAAACTGTAATTATATGCCCCTGTTAAACAGTGGCAGAAAAATTGGGCCTTAGCCAGTGGTGGTGGTGGTGGTGCCACAATACTGTAACCCCTCACAGTTACGCTTGTTGGGCGCAGGAACAGGCCCTGCTATGAAATATTTGAACAAAAAATTGTAATTACATGCCCCTGTTAAACAGGGGCAGAAAAATTGGGCCTTAGCCAGTGGTGGTGGTACCCTAAATCAAAAATATTGCTGGTCAGCTAGCATCATCAAGATTGAGGAGGAATAGGATAATCACTCAGCATAGGCAGTCATCAAGGGATCCCACATCCATAGAAGAATCAATCAGTTACATCAGCATCAGGTGCTTGACAGTTGCTGCTGATCCAAGACTGATTGATTTTTATGAATGTGAGCCTATCAACGGAGTCTGTGGACATGCGCACTCCATGATCCATTACAAACCTTCCAGCAGTGCTGAATGTGCGTTCAGAAAGAACGCTAGATGCAGGGCAGGCCAGTAGCTCAATTGCATATTGAGCAAGTTCTGGCCAGTGGTCCATCCTCAAGACCCAGTAACCCAGTGGATGTTCTGTTGGAAAGGTCTCCAAGTCTGCTCTTGCCCCAAGATATTCCTGCACCATGTAATGCAGACGTTGGCGACGGTTGCTTGAACCTATCAGACCTTGGCGCTGAGGACTAAAAAATTGTCTAAAGGCATCGGTCAGCCGACCACCTTCTCCACCGCTCTTCCTCTGACTGACCGAAGCCTCAGCAACACGTTGTCCAGCACCAGGAAATTGTAACATCCCAGGGTCTGGAAATGCATTGCACAAACCTTTCTTCATGGCCTCCTGAAGATGTTTCATCCTCTGCTCCCTCTGTGAAAGCAGGATGAATTATCCAACCTTACACTTGTAATGTGTATCAAGAAGGGTTGCCAGCCAGTAATGAACCCTTCATACCACAAATCCTAGGGTGCTTTCGCAGGCTTAGCAGAATTAGAGAGGCCATGCGGTGTAAGTTTGCAGACGCAATCGATTGTGAGTCCTCTGGGTCACTGAGGATAACATTGTCAGAAACTACCTCCTCCCAAGCACGTAGAACTCCTTGGGTTTCTGGGGACTGAAAACCATCCCTTAAGACTACTGCTGAGTGTTATCCTCTACATCCATGCTGACACAATCCTCCTCCTCCTCCTCTTCTTCCTGTGTGTTTGGCGGGCCCACAGGAATGCTATCTGGATAAAGGGGGCCTTGAGAGGTAAGGAAGTCCTCCTCTTCCTCCCACTGTTCTGCATCAAGTGCCCTGTCCATTATTCCACGAAGCATGTGCTCCAACAGGAAGACAAGAGAGACAGTATCACTGATGCATGCATTGTCGCTGCTCACCATCCTCGTGGCCTCCTCAAATGGTGACAGGAAAATTCATGCATCCTTGATCAGTAGCCACTAGCGTGGCAAAAAAAAGCCAAGCTCCCCTGACCCTGTCCTGGTGCCATACTCACACAGGTACTCATTGATGGCCCTCTGCTGCGAGTGCAGCCACTGCAGCATTGCCAACGTTGAGTTCCACCTGGTGGGCATGTCACAAATGAGTCGGTTGGTGGGCAGGTTGCATTCCCTTTGAATGTCAGCCAGCCGAGTACTGGCATTGTATGAATGGCGGAAATGACCACAGACTTTTCTGGCCTGCCTCAGGAGATCCTGTAAGCCTGGGTACCTGCTCAAGAACTGCTGCACCACCAAATTCAGGACGTGTGCCAAACATGGGACATGGGTTAAGTGTCCCTGTCGGAGGGCAGAGAGAAGGTTGGTGCCATTGTCACATACAACCATTCCTGGCTGAAGCTGGCGTGGCGTCAACCACCTCTGAGCCTGCCCCTGCAGAGGTGACAGAATCTCTGCCCCAGTGTGGCTCCTGTCCCCTTGTTATGGAAATGATTAAGAGCTCCAATCGAGACCAAGGTTATCTGCTGCTGTCTCTAATTGAAAAATGTGGATATGCATGCATATAAAAGTAAACACTCTGAGACACGCTCAGCTCCGTTACTTCTTACACTTCTAATTTATTCAAGGCGGTGCTAATGTTTTATACACACAAATACGTCATTGCTATGTTAGTCTAATAGGTACATCTCATTGGTTAGGATAGAAAAGAAGATGGAGAATCTTCATAACGAGGTTTGGATGTCCTTGGTTTTATCTTCAGTTCCGCGTTCTTCTGATGTGTGGGATGTAGGGGGTACCCGCCATTTTGAGAAAATATAGGAACAGAGCAAATCTGTATACTTATATAATGAGTAAAGTAGAAAAATATGTATACACATAAGAAAATAGACATTTTCAGATTATTATTATTATTATCTACATCACATTCCTTCACAATCACCCCTAAAATGACTATTTTCTCTTTTCTGTCCCTAATACTAAAGGTCCTACTTTTAGCCTGGCCCTTCTCCTCAGCAACTCTTTTAGGCTGTATATAGAATTGGGCAGCAACTGTTCACTACCCTCCTCAATACAGCTGGAGAGGTGCAGTCAGGTGCTATCTATCCCTAAAACCCTATAGGATTGTGAGATTATGGACAGGGAGTGACTGTAGGGGAGTGAAGGGTTTGTCATCTTCCATCATAAGGGGGTCCTCTTCTTCTTGGTGGAGAAATGTAGGTGTGCTATTGTCTACAGCCTTGCTCATTAACTTTTTACGAAAGGTAGAATACAGCATACAATCAGGGCTAAAAGAACCAGGATTATTAATACCCTTACCCGTATCTGGGCGAGCACCTTCTGCCACCCACTCATCCAGCTAAAATATTGGTCCCATGGGTCTGTGATACCTGAGTTCTTGTTCAACTCCAATGACAGATCTTCTAATTTCTTTATAGCTAAAGTAACCTTACCATTTGGGCCAGTATTATCAGGAATGTATGTACAACAGGCTCCCGTTTTTTCCTATGATTTTACAAAACACCTTCTTTCCCAGCTAGCACCATGTCTAAGGCCATCCGGTCCTGGAATGTCATGTAGGAAGTGGGGGGCTAACTGGTCAGCAATTCCCTGGAGGGCATCTTTAGTGTAATTTACAAATCTCTGTTGGTTATAATATGTGTAGTGTCAGGTCACCTAGAGGCTGGGTGACAGATGCACACCGTTGGGATCAGGAGTGCACCGCAAGGTAGTGGACCCTACGGCTGACTGCTGTGGATTGAACCCTGGGAGGTTCAGGAAGCAGGTCTACTGGATCACTGACACAGATCCCACTGGGAGCTAGAGCATAGATTCCCCAGGGCGCGGAGTCTAAGAGCCAGCAGGTGTTCACCAGAGCCTTTAATGGTAAGGATGGACTGCGCTGCAGTCTGGCTCCAGGTCGCGGCCCCCAGGGTCTCACAGCTCACGCTCACGGTAGACTACAGGAGAAGAGGAAGGAGGCAGCTGGCTGGAACATCAGGGTCACAGGCAAACAGGGATGGTCGGGAACAGGCCAAAGTCGGTAACAGGAATCAGATGTAGGAAACACAGCAAGTACACATAGAGGCTAACACACAATGGTTGATCAGCACTGCTGGCTTGCAGTGCACAGGTTAATATAAGGTTCCCTGATAGGGCCTGGGGTGGGGCCATGCTTAGAGGAGAGGTTACAAAAGCAGTCAGGTGAGGGTCAGCTGGTCTCTAGAGATGAACACATGGAGACAGGTATGCTGATCGACAAACTCTATTGCATAACCATGACATGTAGTTAATCCAATCTACATTCTTGCTGACAGTTGTTATGGGGATCAAAGACTCAAAACCAGCTTTTACCTGGTCCCTGGCTTTAAACTCATCAGGGACCCCCCTTGTAACCCTTATGACATGTATGTATACATGAGGATCAAAGCTTCCGGAGAGAGCTGCTCGCTTCCTCCTCTGACTGTGTGCTGGGTCAGTGTATGTATCAGGGGTATCTTTGGTTAGGATATGGGGGGGGGGGCATAATGACCTTTGCAAGGGCACATTCACTGGTCCAGATTCCCTCTAGATCCAACAGAAAAAGGATATGCAGCACCCGAAAACACGCTCTCCTGCAGTGATAAGCGTGCATTCAGGTGTTCTTCCTGGCCAACTTGACTGAGGTGGCTGTGGTCAGCAAAACTTGGAATGGACCATCATATCTTGGCTCAAGGATCTCCAGACAGTAGTTGGTGTGTTCCTGTATCTAATTCAGGATCTGGAATGGAAGAAAACACCTGGACATGCATTCAGGTTAATTCTCGTGATAATGTGGTTACATAATTAGTCAACACATCAGACTGCAACTGTAACTGTTGTGGAAAGTAACAACCAAGTCTGGGAGCTGAACCAAACAAAATTTCATTAGGGTATAGGGCATGTTTCCCCCGGGGGTGTGTCTGACACTGAACAGGGCAATGGGCCAACTCATGTTAGTCTCTTGGGCCATCTTTAACATCCTGTTTTTAGTGTCCCATTCATCCTTTCTACCTTCCCGCTACTTTGAGGGTGGTATGGGATGTGTAGTGCCAACTGAACCCCCAGTGCTGCCCAAATCTCTTTAGTAAGGGTTGCTGTTAAGGCTGGTCCCTGATCTCTCAATATCACCTCTGGGACCCCAAATCTACATACTATCTCACTCAGTAGTTTCTTAGCTGTGGTCCTAGCAGTCATGACCACTTCCACTAGGGCGTTTTCGAATCTGCCACTTCTTGGCACTTGAGAATGATCAATTTGCATCCTCTGGAATGGGGTATAGGGCTTTTGCCAGGTGCTTCTTCTGTGTTTTTTCTGTGCGTCCTGGGTTACATTTGGTGCAGATAATGCATGATCTGCAGAAGTTGTCGGTCAGTGGAGTAACTCTTGGTGCAACACTTGTTGATAAGAGAGTTCATAAAAGTCTTTGTCAAGTGGGCAGCTCCATGTGCCCATTGCACCACGGCTGGGTACATACTCCTGGGTAGACAAGGCTTCTTGTTGCACTCGAATAGTCCGTTTCTGAGAGTTGCTCCTCTCTGTTTCCAGCTTTCCTTCTTATCCGGACTTGTTGTTTCCTGTAGTTCTTTTCGATAAACTCTGTCCACTGGGAAAGTCTGTATGGTAAGCACAGGGTGGTCTTCTTCTACCACCCTGCTGTCCACTTCCCGTGGACCACCAGCTGTCTGTTTGGCAGCTGAATTGGCTAGATGATTGCCTCGAGCTTCCTTTGAGTTCATTTTGTCGTTTGCTTTACTCAGAATAGTCACTTGGGTTGGGAGAAGCAAGGCATCAATCAAGTTTTCACAGGTGTTCCTGTAGCCGTCAGGAATCCTCTGTCCTAGATAACACCATAATCATGGGCAATGCTGAAAGCATATCTTGAGTCCATATGAATGTTGGCTCTTTTTCCCTCTGCCCATTTACGTGCTGTAGTAAGTGCTTACAGCTCTGCCTCCTGTGCAGACATCACCGGTGGTAAGGCTTCAGCTTGTAGAACAGTGTTTTCAGTGGTGACCGCGTGTCCTGTGTGGTCATGGGGTGACAAGTCAAGACTCTACTCCTCTTCCTCCTTTCCCCCCTCGAGAAGTGGAAGAAGGGTGGTAGGGTTCAGTGTTTGACAACTTAATAGAGTAATGCTGTTCAGTAGGAGGGAACACAGGAGTCTCAAGTGTCTGGTAGTGGACAAGTGTTTCGGCTGGATCTTGGTTGAATATGGCAACAACGTCATGGGGAGTAGGGATGAGCCGAACACCCCCCGGTTCGGTTCGCACGAACCTGCGAACGGACCGAAAAGTTCGCACGAACGTTAGAACCCCATTGACGTCTATGGGACTCGAACGTTCGAAATCAAAAGTGCTCATTTTAAAGGCTAATTTGCATGGTATTGTCCTAAAAAGGTTTTGGGGACCCGGGTCCTACCCCAGGGGACATGTATCAATGCAAAAAAAACTTTTAAAAACGTCCGTTTTTTCGGGAGCAGTGATTTTAATGATGCTTAAAGTAAAAAAAAAAAAAGTGAAATATTCCTTTAAATATCGTACCTGGGGTGTGTCTATAGTAGGCCTGTAAAGTGGCTCGTGTTTCCCGTGTTTAGAACAGTCCCTGCACCAAATGTCATTTTTAAAGGAAAAAATCTCATTTAAAACTGCTTGCGGGTTTAATGTCATGTCGGGTCATGGCAATATGGATGAAAATCAGTGAGACAAACGGCATGGGTACCCCCCAGTCCATTACCAGGCCCTTTGGGTCTTGTATGGATATTAAGGGGAACCCCGCACCCAAATTAAAATAAGGAAAGGCCCTATATACTCTGAACAGCAGTATACAGGCGGTGCAAACAAGACAGGGACTGTAGGTTTGTTGTTAAGTAGAATCTCTTTGTAATTTTGAACGGGTAAATTTTTAAAGCGTTTAGCTCCAGCCAAAAAATCTTTTTTAAGCTTTTTGGAAAACATAGGGAAGGGTTATCACCCCTGTGACATTTGTTTTGCTGTCTTTCCTCCTCTTCAGAAGATTTCACCTCACTTTTTGTCCCAATGAAAAATGTTTTTTGAAAATTTGGGTTTTTTGTGGAACAAGGATTGGAAAGCATCAGTGGAAAGGAGAAATTGTTTTCCCATATTAACTCTTACAGGAGAGAATTTCCCTTCCTAGGGGTAGATTTCATCTCACTTCCTGTTGTCTCCTTCCGTTTGCAAGTAGGAGTCGTTTGTAAGTTAGATGTTTGAAAGTAGGGTCCTGCCCTATATACTCAGCAGAAATTTGGGCCTTAGGTGTTGCTGTGGCCACAACACTGTAAGCCCTCACAGGGCCCTGCTGTGAAATATTAGATCAAGAATTGTAATTACATGCCCCTGTTGAACAGGAGCTGAAAAATTAGGCCTTAGGCACTGGTGCTGGTGCCACAACACTGCAACCCCTTACAGACACTCTAGTTGGAACGCAGGAACGAGCCCTGCTGCAAAGTATTGCATCAAAAATTGTAATTACACGCCTCTGTTAGACAGGGGCAGAAAAATTGGGCCTTAGGCACTGGTGCTGGTGCCACAACACTGCAACCCCTCACAGACACTCTAGTTGGAACGCAGGAACGAGCCCTGCTGCAAAGTATTGCATCAAAAATTGTAATTACACGCCCCTGTTAGACAGGGGCAGAAAAATTGGGCCTTAGGCACTGGTGCTGGTGCCACAACACTGCAACCCCTCACAGACACTCTAGTTGGAATGCAGGAACGAGCCCTGCTGCAAAGTATTACATCAAAAATTGTAATTAACACGCCCCTGTTAAACAGGGGCTGAAAAATTGTGCCTTAGGCACTGGTGGTGGTGCCCAGAACCAAAAATGTTCTTACAAGCTATCAGCGTGATGATTGAGGAGGAAGAGGATAATTACTCAGGGATAGTCACTCAGCATCAGCATAGGCAGTCTTTGAAGGGATCTGAGATTTCAAAAAAAATTATTCGGTTACATCAGCATCAGGTGCTTGGTAGCTGGTGGTGATCCAAGACTCATTCATTTTTATGAAGGTCAGCCGATCGACCGAGTCGGTGGACAGACGCACCCTGTGATCGGTTACCACGCCTCCAGCAGCACTGAATGTGCGTTCCGAAAGAACGCTGGATGCAGGACAGGCCAGTAGCTCAATTGCATACTGTGCAAGCTCTGGCCAGTGATCCATCCTCAAGACCCAGTAACCCAGAGGATTTTCGGTGGGAAAGGTGTCCAAGTCTGATCTTGCCCCTAGGTATTCCTGCACCATGTAAAACAGACGCTGGCGATGGTTGCTGGAACCGATCATACCTTGGGGCTGCGGACCAAAAAATTGTCTGAACGCATCGGTCAGACGGCCACCTTCTCCACCGCTCCTTCTTTGACTGACCGAAGCCTCAGCAACACGTTGTCCAGAAACAGGAGTTTGTAACCTCCCAGTCTCGGGGAACGCATTGCACAGACCTTTCTGCAAGGCCTCCCGAAGATGTTTCATCCTCTGCTCCCTCTGCGATGGCAAGATAAGGTCCGCAACCTTACCCTTGTAACGTGGATCAAGGAGGGTTGCCAGCCAGTATTGGTCCTTCTCTTTGATACCACGAATACGAGGATCCTTACGCAGGCTTTGCAGGATCAGGGAGGCCATGCAGCGTAGGTTTGCTGAGGCATTCGGTCCGGAGTCCTCTGGGTCACTAAGGACGACAACGTCTGCAGCCACCTCCTCCCAGCCACGTACAAGTCCATGTGTTTCTTGGGACTGATCCCTTAAAGACTGCTGCTGATGCTGAGTGCCAGGCTCCACCTCCATACTGACACAATCTTCCTCCTCCTCCTCCTCGTCCTCTTCCTGTGTGATTGGCGGGCACGCAGGAACACTGTCTGGATAAAGGGGGCCTTGAGAGCTAAGGAAGTCCTCCTCTTCCTGCCTCTGTTCTGCCTCAAGTGCCCTGTCCATTATTCCACGCAGCGTGTGCTCCAACAGGTGGACAAGGGGCACAGTGTCACTGATGCATGCACTGTCACTGCTGACCATCCTCGTGGCCTCCTCGAATGGTGACAGGACAGTGCATGCATCCCTGATCATGGCCCACTGGCGTGGGGAAAAAAAACCAAGCTCCCCTGACCCTGTCCTGGTGCCATAGTCGCACAGGTACTCATTGATGGCCCTCTGCTGCGTGTGCAGCCGCTGCAGCATGGCCAACGTTGAGTTCCACCTGGTGGGCATGTCACAGATTAGGCGGTTCTTGGGCAGGTTAAACTCCTTTTGGAGGTCCGTCAGCCGAGCACTGGCATTATATGACCGGCGGAAATGCACACAGACTTTCCTGGCCTGCCTCAGGACATCCTGTAAGCCCGGGTACCTGCCCAAGAACCGCTGCACCACCAAGTTAAGGACATGAGCCAAACAGGGCACATGGGTCATTTGTCCCTGTCGGAGGGCAGAGAGGAGGTTGGTGCCATTGTCGCAAACCACCATTCCTGCCTTAAGTTGGCATGGCGTCAACCACCTCTGAACCTGCCCCTGCAGAGCTGACAGAACCTCTGCCCCAGTGTGGCTCCTGTCCCCCAAGCACACCAGCTCAAGCACCGCATGGCATCTTTTGGCCTGCGTACTTGCGTAGCCCCTTGAACGACTACGGAGCACCGCTGGTTCCGAGGAAGAGGCCATGGAGGAAGAAGAAGAGGAGGGGGTGGAGGAGAGAGGTGTGTCACAATCAGCATTTTGGAGGTGTGGTGGCGGAACAACCTCCAACACTACTGCACCTTGTCCTGCATCCTTCCCAGCTGCCAGCAGAGTCACCCAATGTGCCGTGAAACTTAGGTAACGTCCCTGTCCATGCCTGCTGGACCATGAGTCAGCGGTAATATGCACCTTACCGCTGACCGCCCTGTCCAGCGAGGCATGGACATTGCCTTCCACATGCCGGTAGAGAGCCGGAATCGCCTTCCGTGAGAAAAAGTGGCGTTTGGGTACCTGCCACTGAGGAACCGCACATTCCACAAACTCACGGAAGGGGGCAGAGTCTACCAACTGAAAAGGCAGCAGTTGAAGTGCTAGCAATTTTGCCAAGCTAGCATTCAACCGCTGGGCATGTGGATGGCTGGGAGCAAACTTCTTTCGGCGGTGCAGCAGCTGGGGCAGGGAAATTTGCCTGGTACAATCTGACGTCGGTGTACCAAAAGCAGATTGCCCACAAGTACTTGGCTGTGACACACCTAATTCTACACCTTCATTCCTCTCACTGCAGGTCTCAGAGAGGACTGGAGGTCTAGTGGGGTTGGAAATCTCAGCTGATGAGGAGCAAGGAGAGATCCTCTTTGTTCTTTGGTGTGGGTCTTTTAGATACGCTTGCCAACGAACTGCATGGCAGGTCAACATATGTCTGGTCAAGCATGTGGTACCCAAGCGGGAGATGTTTTGGCCACGTGAGATACGCTTGAGACATATGTTGCAAATAGCAGCGGTGCGATCTGATGCACTCGTCTCAAAAAAGGCCCACACCAAAGAACTTTTTGAATAACGCGCAGAGACTGCAGCGCCCTGCACATGTGGAGCTTTGGGGTGTGATGCAGTCAATGTGCTGCCCTTAGGCTGGCCCCTGGAGGGCATCCTGCCTCGTTGGTGATGTGCCGCCTCCTCCTCCTCCTCCTCTCTCCTATCAGGCACCCACGTTGAGTCAGTGACCTCATCATCCCCTCCCTCCTCATCACTGGAGCAAACCTGGCAGTATGCTGCAGCAGGGGGAGCATGACTGCCAGATTGCTGTCCTTCTTGGGCACCCCCTCTGTCCGTGCTCATGTTACTGCCTTCATCGAGCTCAGTATCATCATCAGAGCCTTCCAAACGCTGGGCATCCTCCTGGAGCATGTACCCAACACTGTGGTCAAACAGTTCGAGGGAATCCTCATGAGGACATGGTGGAGCTAGGGAAGGAGTCACTGATGACATTGAGCTGAGGGAAGAGGCCGCTGCTTTGCCAGACAAAGCACCCTGGGCATGGGTGAGAGAGGATGAGGAGGATGAGGACGGCTTGGTCATCCACTCGACCAAGTCTTCCGCATGTTGCGGCTCAACACGGCCAGCTGCCGAAAAAAAGGCCCAGCATGTCCCATGGCCACGTGCTGATGAGGATGCACCGTCTCCACGACCAGCACTAGACACAGAGCCTGCTTGCCCTCTCTTATTGGCTTGTGACTGTCTGCCTCTCCTTCTTGGCCTTCCAGACATACTAATGGCCTGTAGCTGCACTAAGCTGGGATAGAACACCAGTAATTTTCTTCAGGTAGCTTTATATACTGTAACCAGACAAGCCTGCCTGTCAGTAGGAAGATAACAGGAACGGATCTAGCTGAACACTGTGAGCAGGACGCACTGTACTAAATGTAAATAGTCTAGCTGCCTGACCGTGGTACTAATAGGATCAAATAGAACACCAGTAATTTTCTTCAGGTAGCTTTATATACTGTAACCAGACAAGCCTGCCTGTCAGTAGGAAGATAACAGGAACGGATCTAGCTGAACACTGTGAGCAGGACGCACTGTACTAAATGTAAATAGTCTAGCTGCCTGACCGTGGTACTAATAGGATCAAATAGAACACCAGTAATTTTCTTCAGGTAGCTTTATATACTGTAACCAGACAAGCCTGCCTGTCAGTAGGAAGATAACAGGAACGGATCTAGCTGAACACTGTGAGCAGGACGCACTGTACTAAATGTAAATAGTCTAGCTGCCTGACCGTGGTACTAATAGGATCAAATAGAACACCAGTAATTTTCTTCAGGTAGCTTTATATACTGTAACCAGACAAGCCTGCCTGTCAGTAGGAAGATAACAGGAACGGATCTAGCTGAACACTGTGAGCAGGACGCACTGTACTAAATGTAAATAGTCTAGCTGCCTGACCGTGGTACTAATAGGATCAAATAGAACACCAGTCATTTTCTTCAGGTAGCTTTATATACTGTAACCAGACAAGCCTGCCTGTCAGTAGGAAGATAACAGGAACGGATCTAGCTGAACACTGTGAGCAGGACGCACTGTACTGAATGTAAATAGTCTAGCTGCCTGACCGTGGTACTAATAGGATCAAATAGAACACCAGTAATTTTCTTCAGGTAGCTTTATATACTGTAACCAGACAAGCCTGCCTGTCAGTAGGAAGATAACAGGAACGGATCTAGCTGAACACTGTGAGCAGGACGCACTGCACTAAATGTAAATAGTCTAGAAGATAACAGGAACGGATCTAGCTAAACTGAATACAGTGTATATATATATATGCAACACCTGGGATGCATATATATACACAATACACTGTAAGTGCAGCTAACTGACTGACTGTTCTGCCTAATCTATCTAACTCAAATCAAATGACACTGTCTGTCTCTCTCTCTCTCTCTCTCTCTCTCAATGAACGCCGGAACACACACTACACAGGGCCGCCGTGCAGGCGTCCTTATATAGTGTGGGGCGTGTACTAAATCCCCTGAGCCATAATTGGCCAAAGCCTCCTTGGCTTTGGCCAATTATGGCTCTTTGTTCAGGCGGCGCTGTGATTGGCCAAGCATGCGGGTCATAGTGCATGCTTGGCCAATCATCAGCAAGCAATGCACTGCCATGCCGCAGTGAATTATGGGCCGTGACGCGCCACACGAATTTGGCGCGAACGGCCCATATCGTTCGCAATTCGGCGAACGGGCGAACAGCCGATGTTCGAGTCGAACATGGGTTCGACTCGAACACGAAGCTCATCCCTAATGGGGAGCAAGCAGAACGAGGCACTGTCCGAGGACCAAGTTCAAAGTTTTGTCAAGCAAGGCTTGTGTAGCAAATCCAGCTCACAGACACAATAGGCCTCCTCTTGCTACCGCATCCAGCCGACAGGAATAATATCCTATGGGGCGTAGGCTGATGCCGTGTGATTGGGTGAGTACACCTGCAGCATGTCCCAGACGTTCGGATACAAAGAACTTGAGCGTTTTGTCGTAGGCTGGGAGCCCTAGCGCCGGGGGTGGCGCACTTAAAGGCTTCAAACTTTAGATATTTCTTCAGGAGACATCTGGAAGGGGTCTGATTGCAGAGCATCAGTAGGAAGGCTTCTGTAATCCATGCTCTGCACTAGGAAATTAGTCCAAGGAAAATGACAGGTGTTGAGCACCACTGCAATTTGGGCTTTGAGGCTCTGCAACCCTGGTTGGCAAGATAGCACAACAGGCTTTCTGAGGTGACTTCAACAGGGGGTAAGTCAGCTGCACAAAGGAGAAGGTCATCAACATGTTGGAAGAGAATCACTTCCGGGTGTTCCTCTTGTCATGTGTCAAGGATGATAGCCATAGCTTTTGCAAACTGGCTTGGAAAGTTCTGTGCCCCTTGTGGCACAACTGTTTAGGTATGTTGCGTGGATGAATGCAAAAAGGTACCAGCAGGAGGGGTGAGGGTGGACACTGAAGAAAGCGTTTGTAAGGTCCACCTCTGTGAGGTATTTTGCAGTCAAAGGCATCCACAGCAGGTACCTGGTTCTTCTTTAGGGGTTCTTTTCTTGGGGTTATTGTGGTTTCCGGGGCAATGATGCGCCCTCTTTTAGCTTGACTGAAACTGGTGGCACATTTAAATGACCGTTGTCTTCCGGTCCTGTGGACCATAGGCACGCAGGGATTCTGTCAAGTACTTCCTGCAGTATTGAACTTGAAGTTTTTGCTTCATTAAGTGTCATCAGGAGAGGCAAAAAAAACAAAGCAGATGAGTCTTCTAAAGATAGGGGAGTATGTAACTTCATCCCCCCTTCAGGCGTGTCCTGATTGAGGCCTGTAGTCCGGACAACACATCAGCTCCTAGTAGATTCAAGGGACATGTAGAGGATGTCACAAATCTGGCAAGCAAATCAGGAAATGTCCCCACTTGGAGTGGCTCTACAAATGGACTGGAGCGGGGCAACCCATCCACTCCCACACAGGAAACGTGTGTGTCTCTTTCAATAGTGGGAGAAACTCAGATCATCAAAGGCCTGTACTAGTCTAGTATGATACTTCTTCAGACTCCCCTTTATCTTGGGTAATATCTTGGATTGTGGTCTTCTGATCCGTCAACTTCTCCTTTGCCCAGTCGTGGAGTTGTGCACAGAACTCCACTCCTGAGGCGTAGGAAGTGGCACTTGTCAGGCTGGCATCATTGAAGGCCGTCTACATGACTGGCCAAAAGACATGTCCTGCTTTGATTTGGCATAGGCTGATCAAGTCTCTCCAGGCAGCTGAGTAAGTTTCTTGTATCTGCACTATCCTGTGGTAGAAGGGAATTGGCTGCTTCTCTGGGTCAGGCAGACTTGTCACTAAGGCCTCCGCTTGTGATGGAGTAAAAGCGACATACATCACTGGTGCCCCTTCTGGTAACTGAGACTGTTGTTGGGGGGCTGGCAAGGGGCACTGTTCTTTACAGTTGCCAGCATGTGTTTGAGATCCTCTCGGAACTGTGAGTCCGGAGCCGGATTGGGGGTTAAATCAGTGGGTGGCCTTGCTGCCTGTTGTTGGGCTTCCCACTCAGACGCTTCTTCATCATTAACATATCCGGCCTGGGAATGTGATGCTTCCGTATTGGGGAAGACAGGTGTGTGGAAGGAACCATCCCTGTTTAAAACAGGGAGGACTGGGTACAGGCGATGTTTGAGCTCACTGGGTGTACCAAGATGGCCTCCGGCAGGAAGTGCACTGGGCTGGGCAGTGAGTGAAGGCATGGGTGCACCAAGATGGCCGCCGGGCGGAATTGTCACAGTGGGCTGTGCTTGGGCTGGGAGGGAGAGAAGGGAGTGGATGTCAGGTGGAGGGCAGGGTTGTCCCTCCCTTCTCTCAGTCCAGGTTTTTTGATAGGGGGGTGGTTTAGGCACATTATCAATTCTGTGATAAACATACATAATACAATTGGCATCTTTCTTGATTTCCTCTTCAATCCAACCCTCGTTGTGCAATGCCTTTGCAAGCTTCTGCCACAGCCAACAAGCCGTTATCACACAAAACCCCCCTTTGTTCTCTTATCAGCACACGCCATTCCTCTGCTTATAGCCTAGCAACGTAATCTGTGAAACCACAAACTTTCATTAATTTGGAAAACCGTTTAACTGCTTCACTGCCCTCCCTCCTCTTCACAATATCACAAGCTAGGATTCCTTTCTCCGGTTTAGTGTTCTTCTGACCCATCTCCCCCTCCTCTCTCAGGGCCTCCTAACACGTAACCAAGGTCTCTAACTCTGTTTTGTTCGTCTGCCGCAGTCTCGGCTGACGGTTTGAAGGGGGAATGAGGACAACTGATGGTTTGATGACCCTCCTCTCTGGCTCTCTGTTCTATCTCTTCGAGGGTCTGCCCAAACCCCCCTGTCACCGGGTAATGTACGTTTAATCTCAGTACAAGCACGTCAGGGGTAGTAGGGAGCAACGGCTTGTGACCCAACAGATCCTTCGGGTAGCCTCCTTCTCTGACTCTGCTATCTCATGTATAGCAAACAGTAAACCACAAATACACTCACGACAGGACATTACACCTGCCACTCTTCGAACTGCAAAATTTCAGCAGGCTAAGATAACCACAAGGGCAGACCACCCTTCAAAAATAAACCCGTTTATAGACGTTTATTACAGCTCTACACCAAGAGGCCGACAACTCGTCTTGGGGTGAGACATCTGTAACACTTTCAGACTGCAAAGCCAGCAGCTGAGATAACCCTCAAAGGTTCGTTAAAACCCAGAGTAACCCGTCTATAAACGTTTGCTACAAGGGAAACAATCTCATTCCAGAGGCCGACAGCTCATCTGGAGATGAGATCACACATTCACACATGTAGCACTTTTAGACTGCTGAGTTTCGTAGCCCAAAGAATGGCAGACAGTGAACAAAAAATACAGTCAGCAGAAACCCATTGGCAGGTTCGTTAAAACAACCTCAGGCGAGGAAATACCTGCCTCTAAGACAGTCTCAGCATACCGACAGAATCCAGCCGTCAACCGAAAGATAAGAAAGTCGTACAGTGGTAAGAATATAAATAAGACTTACCGGTACTGTCAGGGCTGCGCAAACCCCCGTCTCATCAATCAATTAATGCCCGAATGCTTATCGCGGTATGGCTTCGACTGTAGCCTGAGGTCCCGGGTTTCGGCACCATCTGTTATGAAAATGATTAAGAGCTCCAATCGAGCCCAAGGTTATCTGCCGCTGTCTCTAATTGAAAAATGTGGATATGCATGCATATAAAAGTAAACACTCTGAGACACGCTCAGCTCCGTTACTTCTTACACTTCTAATTTATTCAAGGCGGTGCTAATGTTTTATACACACAAATACGTCATTGCTATGTTAGTCTAATAGGTACATCTCATTGGTTAGGATAGAAAAGAAGATGGAGAATCTTCATAACGAGGTTTGGCTGTCCTTGGTTTTATCTTCAGTTCCGCGTTCTTCTGATGTATGGGATGTAGGGGGTACCCGCCATTTTGAGAAAATATAGGAACAGAGCAAATCTGTATACTTATATAATGAGTAAGGTAGAAAAATATGTATACACATAAGAAAATAGAAATTTTCAGATTATTATTATTATCTACATCACATTCCTTCACACCCTAAGCAGACCAACTCAAGCACCGCATGGCATCTTTTCGCCTGAGTGCTTGTGTAGACCCTTAACCACTTATGGAGCACCTCTGGTTCAGAGGAGAAATCAGGAGAAGAGGCCATAGAGGAAGAAGAAGAGGATGGAGTGGAGGAGAGAGCTGTGGCAAAATGAACACTAGCATTTTGGAGGCGTGGTGTTGGAACAAGCGCAAACAATACTGAACCCTGTCCTGCATCCTCACCAGCTGCCAGCAGTTACCCAGTGCGCCGTGAAGGAAAGGTAACTTCCTGCCCATGCCTGCTGGACCATGAGTCAGCAGTAATATGCACCTTACTGCTGACCGCCCTATCCAATGAGGCCAAAACATTGCCTTCCACATGCCAGTAGAGAGCCGGAATAGCCTTCCATGAAAAGAAATGGCTTTTTGGAACCTGCCACTGAGGTACAGCACATTCCACAAATTCACGGAAGGGGGCAGAGTCTACCAGCTGAAAAGACAGCAATAGCAGTGCAAGCAATTTGGCCAAGCTAGCATTCAGACGCTGAGCATGTGAATGGCTGGGACCGAATTTCCAGTTTAGCAATTGGGGTAGGGAAATTTGCCTGCTAAAATCAGATGGAGATGTACTGATAGCAGATTGGCTGCAAGTACTTGGGACACCTATTGCTATACCTTCATTCCTCTCAGTGCAGGTTTTTGAGAGGACTGGAGGTATAGTGGGGTTGGAGATTCCAGATGAGGAGCAAGGAGAAGTCCGCCTTTTTCTTTGATGTGGGTCTTTCAAGTGCTGTTGCCAACAGACTGCATGGGAAGTCATCATATGTCTGGTCAAGCATGTGGTGCCCAAGCGGCTGCTGTTCTGGCCACGCTTTATCTGCTTCAGACATAGGTTGCAAACAGCAACGATGCGATCTGCTGCACACGTGTCAAAAAAGGGCCACACCAACAAACTTTTCAAAATCAGCGGGGAGTCAGCAGCGCCCTGCACCTGCGGAGCTCTGCGGTGTGATGCAGTAGGGTGGCTGCCCTTAAGCTGCCCCCTAGAGGACATCCTGCCTCGTTGGAGTTGTACCTCCTCCTCTCTTCTATCAGGCACCCAATTAGAGTCAGTGACCTCATCATCCCCTCCCTCCTCATCACTGGAGCAAACTTGGAAGTATGCTGCGGCTGGGGGAACATGACTGCCAGTTTCTAGTCCTTCTTGGGCACCCCCTCTCTCTAGGCTCACGTTACTCCCTTCCTCAACCTGGGAACCAACATTGGAGCCTTCTAATCGCTGCGCATCCTCCATCAGCATGTACCCGACACTATGATCAAATAGTTCGGGGGACTCCTCCGTGCATGATGGTGGGGCTACGGAAGGAGTGACTGTGGACAAGGAGCCGGTGGAATAGGCCACTTGGCAGCTGCATTGGAAGGCAAATTACTCTGAGCCTGGGTGACAGCAGATGAGGACGGCTTTGTCATCCACTCCACCAACTCTTCTGCATGTTCTGGCTCAATAACACGGCCAGCAGCAGGAAAAAAGGACAAGCGTACCCCACGGCCACCTGCAGAGGATGCACCATGTCCGTGACCAGCACTGTTGACTGTAGACACAGAGCCCGCTTGCTCTCTTTTAGTGGCCTGTGAGTGTCTGCCTCTCCTTGGTGGCATTCCGGACATGATGTATATTTTGTTTGGCAACACCACACTGCATTGTATTGTGTGCTCTGTACATCAACAGAAAAGTAGGAGTAACTGCACTACGGTTGCACTATTTTGTGTGCTGTGTACACCACCAGAAAAGTAGGAGCAACTGCACTACGGCTGCAGTGTATTAAGTAATGTGTACACCACCAGAAAAGTAGTAGCAACTGCACTACGGTTGCACTGTTTTCTGTGCTGTGTACACCACCAGAAGAGTAGGAGCAACTGCAATACGGTTGCACTGTTTTGTTTGCTGTGTACACCACCAGAAAAGAAGGAGCAACTGCACTACGGTTGCACTGCTTTGTGTGCTGTGTACACCACCAGAAAAGTAGGAGCAACTGCACTACGGTTGCACTGTTTTGTGTGCTGTGTACACCACCAGAAAAGTAGGAGCAACTGCACTACGGTTGCACTGTTTTGTGTGCTGTATGCCAGCAAGTATTTGTCAGCATAATTTTTCTCCTCCCAGGCACTCAACAGCCAGTTGTATGACTGTGTAATGAAGTCATAGGTGCTGGGGAAAAGAACAAAAATAAGAAGTGCAAACAACCTGATGTCAAGTGTACACAATTGCAAGAAAATTGTAAACTGTGAAAGGATTTAAGATTAATGGTGTTAATGGGTTTAAATCCACAGTCCCATCAGGGAATAACAGCACAATAAAAAGTAACTGTAGTAACCACTTGTTCAAGGAACCTGCATCATGATCTCTGTGCGACTGGTAAGGAAAGAATGACATCTTCTATTACTAGTGAATTAAAACACCTTTAATGAAAACAGATCCATTCACGTTAAAAACTGTAGCTGTGTAGTGGGATGCCCTTTTGTCCAGATTCTGGTGCAGGTCCCTTTAACTCAACTCCCCACAATCCTCTGAGCCCGGGGGATATAAAAGTCAGCTCCACCCAGCTTCCTGTGCTCAGAGAGATCCTGCCTGATGGGACAGCAGTGACTGGGCAAGGAAGTGAGCTGTTCCCAGGTGCTGGGTCCTCCCCTGTTAAGTCTGGTGTGCGGGCCACCAGCAGTGAGCACAAGAGCACGCAGTATCTTTCCAATCCCCAGTCACTGGAGAGGACTCTGTTACAGTCCATTGGTGGAAGCTGTCCATGAAGTGAATTGGCCCTATCTCCAGCCACCAGAACCCCCTGACCAAAGCAAGTAGAGAGCAGTGCCAGTGTGAAGTTTGTGTCAGCAGGAGGTCCACTCAGCTCACAGACTGTGGAATGAACGATTACTATGTTGGAACATGTGAGATTCTTAAGTTTACATTTCTATCTGTAGATTGGACTCAGAACACGCTGCTGCCACCTTGTGGACATTAGTTGAAAGGCAGTGAAATTGTTATATCCTCTTCCTTTATGGTTCATGTTAATGTTCTGTACTGTATACCCAGTTTCACACGATTTCCGGTACAATTTATGTTGAACTTCACTGTTAAGTAAAATAGAGATTGCACATCACCACTGGTCTGATTATTTGGCTGTGACCGTTACACTACATTTGGCGTCACGAACAGGATACAGCCATGTCAGACAGTGATGAGGAGAACAGCACAAGGGCAGAGCCAGCCCACAACGGCACTGAGGGAGTTAAACAGTCTGCCATAGCTTCTCTACTGCTGGCAGGATTGCTACCACAACAGCTGCCTAAGTATACAGGACCGGATCAGGACTTAGATGATTGGATTAGGAGGTTGCGGGGCTTGATCTGGTCATATGGGGTCCCACCTGCACAGCAGGCAGACCTGGCCATTAATGCCCTTGAAGGGGAAGCAAGGAAGTTGATCCTACACCTTCCAGCAGAGGACCAGGACTCCCTAGACAAGATAATCAGCCGCTTGGAAGCAGTGTACACCCAGACGGTTGCATTAGGGGATCTTAGAGCACGCTTTATCAGTAGAAGGCAAAGAGTGGGAGAACCCATTCTGCAGTATGCCCTGGAACTGCAGGATATAGCAGCCGAGATCCGCCGCAAGGAGAGGAGGCGAGCAGGACGTGCTGGCTGGAGTGATACAGATGGGTGGCTGAAGGATCAGTTTGTGGATGGGCTTCTGTCTGACAAAGTCAGGGAGAAGTTACAAGAGAAGGACAGAAGTAACCCAAACTTAAAATTCCACGAAATTCTGGAAGCAGCTATACTATATTCAGAACCCAGATGTGCCAGTATGGACGTCCTCATGGCCAGCACAGGTGATAAACCATGTAAACCGCCACAAACTGGACACACAGCTCTGTGGGAGGTGGCCATCCACAAGCTGACAGAAGGAATGGCCCAGCTCCAGACAGAACTTGCCATGCTGAGACGTGAGCGAGACAATCCAAGGGAACACACCCCTTCATGCAGAAACCGATCACCGCCCCGCAGACGACCAAGACGGGAGAGGTCACCCTCTCCATGTTGGGGCTGTCGACAAAAGGGACATCGCTTGAGGGACTGTCCTGATCGAATACCGAGGGAGCCATTAAACTCAGAGCGCCCCGCCGCTAGGAGTCAAGCAGTGGGGCGGCCCAGCAAAACGACTCCCCCGTCACACACGGAGGGCGTGGTGGTCGATTGCCCTGTGGTACACGGGTACTTCGATGGCCAAGAGGTCGAATGTCTTTTCGACACGGGGTCCCAAGTCACCATTCTACCAGAACCCTTGTTCCAGCGATACTTCCCAAAGAAGAAAATGAGTCAGGATACCCCCTGGATCTCACTGACAGCTGCCAACGAACTTCCTATAGAAGTGGTCGGGATTACCTGGATGAAAGTAGAACTGTGGGGACAGGACCTTGGCCAAAAAGGTGTTGTGGTTACACAAGCATCCGGAAAAGGTCGACTGCAGGTGATATTGGGCATGAATATCATCCAGGGGATGAGGCCTGAGCTGTTAAAACGGTGTCCTACACACCTGGGACCACCTAAAGAAGTTAGAAAGCTGCTCCTTACCTTGGCAGCACTAAAGGGCTCTGACGCAAGGATCGCAAACATTAATGAAAAGGCTGGTGTCGTGAGGATTCCTTTTGGGACAGAGATTGTAATACCTCCCTGAAAAGAACTTGTACTCCCCATGAATGTTGGATCATGCCATAGACTGCAGGGCGTCCCAGTGCTAGTGGAACCCTTACCCTCAGATATGGCCCCGTTTGTTGCTAGAACTCTCACAGTAGTTCGTCAAGGCACCGTGCTAGTTAGGATGCGGAACAGCAAGACGATCCCACTTCACTTGCCCCCAGGGACACCAGTGGCGGAACTGGCCCTGATTTCAGGTGTGATTTCTCCCAAAGTGGACCACATAGAGCTCCAGAAATTTCACGGACGACGCTATGTAGCTAAAGTGAATGTTGCCAAATGTTCAACAGGAGCAGACCCAGCATGGGTAGGAGAACAGATACTTCCACTTCTACAGCTGTCCACTGAGGAACTCACACCCACCTAGATAGAAGCAGTAAGGCAACTGGTGGATAAGTGGTCAGAGGCGTTTTCCCAGGGGGATTTTGACCTGGGCTGTAGCAATGGAATTGAACATGAGATCTCAACAGGAGGAAATCCACCCATCCGGGATCGCTACAGAAGGATACCCCCTCACCTTTATCAGGAAGTCAAGCAGATGTTGGAACAGATGATGCAACAAGGCATAATTGAAGACAGCAAAAGTCCATGGACAGCTCCCGTTGTATTAGTGCGGAAAAAGGATGGCACCCTCCGCTTCTGTGTAGATTATAGACGATTGAATGCTGTCACTACAAGAGACGCCTATCCCCTGCCGTGGATTGAAGAGTCCCTAACAGCTCTAGGGAAAGCAAAGTTCTTTTCCACGCTTGATCTTGCCAGTGGGTATTGGCAGATCCCTGTGGCCAAAGCCGATCGACCAAAAACTGCTTTCATCACCCCTATGGGACTATGGCAGTTTAAGAGAATGCCTTTCGGACTGAAAAATGCACCTGCTACCTTCCAGAGGACAATGGAGCATTGTCTTGGGGATATGAACCTGGATAGCATCTTGATTTATCTTGATGATATCGTGGTGTTCTCTGCCACCTTCGAGGAACACCTCGCCCACCTCGATGCTGTTCTAGCCAGGCTACATCAGTATGGGCTGAAGCTTAAGCCAAAAAAATGCCACCTGTTCAAAAGTGAGATTGAATATTTGGGACATGTTATTTCAAAACAGGGTGTGCTCCCCAATCCAGAGAAAATCAAGGTACTACAAGAATGGAAGGCACCATCAACCGTGACTGCGGTTAGAGCCTTCCTAGGGTTAGCGGGGCACTATCGACGCTTCATCAAGCACTACGCCCATCATGCTGCTCCAATTCAGAAGTTACTACATGAAGTAGACCAGAAAGGAGGTCACAGGAGGGTAGAATGGGGACTGGAACAGCAAGAGGCATTTGACTTCTTAAAGCAACGGTTGGTGTCAGCCCCTGTATTGGCCTTTGCTGATTTCTCCCTTCCCTTTAGGTTACAAACTGATGCCAGTAACCAGGGCCTGGGGGCCGTGCTCTCACAAATGCAAGATGGTAAGGAACGGGTTATTGCTTATGCCAGCCGCAGCCTTCACCCAACCAAGAGAAACCCTGCAAACTACAGCTCCTTCAAGTTGGAACTGTTAGCGCTGGTGTGGGCCGTCACAGAACGGTTTCACCGAGTATTTCACAGGGTCTAAGTTCGAAGTCTGGACGGACAATAACCCCTTAGTACATCTCCAGACATCCAAACTTGGCGCTCTGGAACAAAGATGGGCAGCACGTCTGGCAAAGTTTGACTTTTCCCTGCATTACCACCCAGGAAAGGGGAATCACGTGGCTGATGCCCTATCACGGTACCCTTCAGCCCAATCACAGCGAGATGCGGATGAAGAGGCCGAAGACGAAGAAATCCCACCCTTAATGGGGGCTAGACCTAAGAGTAGACCATGGGTGGACCCCATCCAGGTATTGGAAGATTGTAACTGGGCAGAAACGCAGAAGGATGACCCTGTGATTGCCCCAGTCATAGAGGCAATGCAGTTACGGCGCTGGCCCAGTAGAATTGAAAGGTCACAACTGCTACCAGAAACACAAAAACTGCTGAACGAATGGTCACGCCTCCTCTTGAGAAATGGCATATTGTATCGCAGAATAATGTTCCCCCATGACTCTTCGGTAACTTGGCAGGTCTTACTGTCCTGGGCCAGAGCTCGACCAGTGGCAGAAAGGATCCATGTGGAAGGAGGACATTGGGGTGTCCACAAGACATTCGCCTGGTTCAAAAGGCAAGCCATGTGTGTGGGGCTGTTCCAGTTGATTGATCAGATATGTTGGCAATGTGCAGTATGCTCGTGACCAAGGGGGCTGAGGTCCTGGTGCCTCCCATGACTTGGAACACGTCTGCCCCATTGGAAGTATTGACAGTTGACTTCCTCACCCTCGACATGTCGGAAGATGGACATCGCCATGTCCTTGTCATGGTGGACCACTTTACCAAGTTTGCAGTAGCTGTACCAACTCGTGACCAAACTGCAAAGACTGCAGCTCAAGCAGTGTGGAAGCACTTCTGTCTCCCTTATGGTTGCCCTCAGAAGATACATTCAGATCAAGGGCCCTGCTTTGAAAGTGAGTTCTTCCAGGAGTGGTGTCACTCCTTAGGTGTCAAGAAGATGCATACGACCCCATATCACCCACAGGGTAACGGAGCCTGGGAGAGGTTTAACCGTACCCTGATACAACTGTTGAGGGGACTGGCCCGTGAGAAACGAACCAGATGGACCCAGTACTTGGCCGAAGTGATTTGGAAGTATAATCATACTGTGCACTCAGCAACAGCTCGGTCTCCTTACCACGTGATGTTTGGCCGTACTCTTGGGGGACCCACAGATCTATGGGGTGCTGTCCCCACTGAAAATCTGGAGTATACTCCAGCAACCTGGATTCGAGAGTGGAGGCGACGCCTGTCAGAAGTCCAACAGTTTGTAAAGGAGCGAACTTGGGTGGAACAAGAAGAGTCAGGAATGGAGGTCTATGACCTGAAGCCGGGAGACAGGGTCTTGATCAGGCGCAAAGGTGCACATCAGCAGGGCAAGCTACAAACTCCATGGGAGGAAGTGCCCAGAGTGGTGCTACAGCAACCAATTCCAGGAGTGCCAGTCTATGATGTCCAGAAGGAAAATACACAAGATAGGCCAAGGAGGCTACACCGCCGGCTCCTCAAACCTATTAGAAATTACGTAGAGGTGCCTGAAAGCTTATCTAGAGAGCCGGAGGAACAGGTTTCCAAGCCACCCGTAGCAGTTCCAGCAGAGAATCAGTGGTGGTTACTCCCTGTCCCTTCACTGTTGCCTCCAAATCTCCAAAGAGAGATTACAGACACAGACAATGCCAGGCAGCCCAATGATTGCCCAGCTCGGATTCCTACTCCTGCTGTGGAGCCCTCTGACCCACTGTCCACTGAGATGCCTGAAAGTGAAGATGTACCTTTGCCTGCTCCTGAAGAGGAGCCTGAACCTCAACCCTTGAGATGCTCTCAGAGACACAACTTTGGGAAACCACCTGAACGTTTTGCACAGGAGGACTTTGTCTGGTCGGTAAACTTGCCTGGAATCGCAAGTTCAAGCGGGGTGGAGTGTAGTGGGATGCCCTTTTGTCCAGATTCTGGTGCAGGTCCCTTTAACTCAACTCCCCACAATCCTCTGAGCCCGGGGGACATAAAAGTCAGCTCCACCCAGCTTCCTGTGTTTAGAGAGATCCTGCCTGATGGGACAGCAGTGACTGGGCAAGTGAGCTGTTCCCAGGTGCTGGGTCCTCCCCTGTTAAGTCTGGTGTGCGGGCCACCAGCAGTGAGCACAAGAGCACGCAGTATCTTTCCAAGCCCCAGTCACTGGAGAGGACTCTGTTACAGTCCATTGGTGGAAGCTGTCCATGAAGTGAGTTGGCCCTATCTCCAGCCACCAGAACCCCCTGACCAAAGCAAGTAGAGAGCAGTGCCAGTGTGAAGTTTGTGTCAGCAGGAGGTCCACTCAGCTCACAGACTGCGGAATGAACGATTACTATGTTGGAACATGTGAGATTCTTAAGTTTACATTTCTATCTGTAGATTGGACTCAGAACACGCTGCTGCCACCTTGTGGACATTAGTTGAAAGGCAGTGAAATTGTTATATCCTCTTCCTTTATGGTTCATGTTAATGTTCTGTACTGTATACCCAGTTTCACACGATTTCCGGTACAATTTATGTTGAACTTCACTGTTAAGTAAAATAGAGATTGCACATCACCACTGGTCTGATTATTTGGCTGTGACCGTTACACTACAGCTGTATACACCAGGAATCATCAGATCGGTAGTAGAGTGTCACAATTCCTCACTCTGTTGTCAGCAGTAGAAGGTAAGGTGCAAGATCCAAGAGGGAAGCTGACACAGTGCTGTGTCCTGTAAAGCAGCAAGCTGGCAGGGTGCTGAACACATATACAGAACCGGAATCTAATCCAACAAACAGCTCAAACAGGACAACCAGGTTAGATAGAGCATGTCCCTGTCTTCAAGGCAACACATTTTAAGGTCCTGCTTCTTTATCAAGTCATATAGAGACTGGAGCACTGGACTTAAATACTGATATTATTGACAAGGGGACAGGGGTGGAGGAAGGAGAAGATGCATACTCCACAGTTTACTGACCACAGTGATGCCAGCCATGTTAACCCTTTAGTGACTGAGGGTAAAACAAATGTTAATGCCTAAACACAATTTTGCAACTTTGACATGAGTTAGTAAAATGTACATATCATCATAACTACTTTGTGTATCCAAGTGGATTATACATTGTTTTTTAGGATAAATTAGGCTTTCTTTTGGTAGTACTGTAAATGGTAACAGATATCTCACTGGTTAAGGATGCCGGCAACTGCTGGCTTCTTAACAACCAGCTACTTCCTGGTTGGTAAGTATGCGGTGTATGTCGGCATTAAAATACCACATATTTTCACTACTAAAGTACTTCATCACTTCAAGAAATAGTGCATGTGGTATTTTAGTAACATTTTTTAGTGAATTGCAAAAACATTTTTTGAAAAGCACTATGAACTATTTTACCGCTGACTTTAAAGCAGTAAATAACATTTAGTGAATTGAGTCCTAGTTCCCTTAGGGCCAGGGGTCAGCAACCTTTTTCCACTTAAGGGCAGGATTCAATGTATGTGAATGCATGGAGGGGCACATTCACCTGCTAATACATGAAGATAATAATCCTAACACAGTAATAATAACAGTACAGGTTTACCTCACTTTAGGGTGCTTCACTAATACAAAGCCAGTTCACCCTGAGGGAGAATGCAGGTTCACTCCCTCGAGGCTCTGGCATCGCTGCAGGGACTTTCACCCACCCCCCCTTACATTCCCCTTCCCTTACATTACACAGCCCTACACCTCTTTACATTACACAGCCCCTGCACCTCTGGACCCCTTTACATTACACATCCCGCACCTCTGGTTCCCTTTAAATTACACAGCCCCCACACCTCTGGACCCCTTTACTAATACAAAGCCAGTTCACCCTGAGGGAGCATGCAGGCTCACTCCCTCAAGGCTCTGGCATCGCTTCAGGGTCTCCCACCCATCACCTTCCCTTACATTACACAGCCCCACACCTCTGGTTCCCTTTGTATTACAAAGTCCCCTGCACCTCTGGACCCCTTTACATTACACAGCTCCCCCCGCACCTCTGGACCCATTTACATTACACAGCCCCGCACCTCTGGTTTCCTTTACATTACACAGCCCCCTGCACCTCTGGACCCCTTTACATTACACACCCCTGCACCTCTGGTTCCCTTTACATTACACAGTTGTCATGAAT
Source organism: Aquarana catesbeiana (assembly GCF_042186555.1). Taxonomy (NCBI): domain Eukaryota; kingdom Metazoa; phylum Chordata; class Amphibia; order Anura; family Ranidae; genus Aquarana; species Aquarana catesbeiana. The sequence goes on from NC_133328.1 coordinate 77,542,544, forward strand.
TATCAGTAATACCTTCATGTCAGCTTTGGGCCTGCACTCTCACACCTGCATGGTTAAGTAATCTTCCCTCAGCGTGGCTCCACCCTAGCCTCTACAGGATACACTAATTAACACTGTGTTGTCCAAGCCTGCCTTGCCCGAGCAATATTGTGTATTTAGTTTCCTGTCTCCTGCTTGCCATGTGCTCTACATTGGTTTCTGTTACCGTTATTGTGGCTTGTTCTTTGGCTATCCCTGCCTGCTTGTCACCCTGACTTTTGGCGTGTTTTCTGTCTATCCTTGTTGCTAGTTGCCCCGACCTTTGGCTTATCTCTTGACTATCCCTTGTTGTCCTGGGCTGCTGCTTCCTCTCTATCCTCCTGTAGCCTACCTTGAGCTTGAGCTCGGAGACTCTGGGAGCTGCGACCTGGAGCCAGTTGCAGCACAGTCCATCCTCCCCACTAGAGGCTCTGGTGAACACCTGCTGGTTCTTATACTCCGCACCCTGAGGAATCTTATGCTCTAGCTCCCAGTGGGATCTGTGTTGGTGCTCCAATAGACCTGCTTTCCTTAACCACCCAGAGTTCCATCTGCAGCAGTCAGCCATAGGGTCTACTACCTTAGCAGTGCACTCCTGAACCCAACAATGTGCATCTATCACCTGGCCTCAGGTGACCTGACAACAGTCCCCTCCGCCTCTGGACCCCTTTACATTACACAGCTCCCTGCACCTCTGGACCACTTTACATTACACAGCCTGCACCTCTGGTTCCCTTTACATTACACAGCCCCCTGCACCTCTGGACCCCTTTACATTACACAGACCCCTTTACATTACACAGCCCCTGTACCTCTGGACCCCGTTACATTACACAGCCCAGCACCTCTTGACTCCTTCACATTACACAGTCCACACCTCTGGTTCCCTTTACATTACACTGCCGCCTGCACCTCTGGACCCCTTTACATTACACAGCCCCCTGCACCTCCGAACCCCTTTACATTATACAGCCCGCACATATGGTTCTCTTTACATTACACAGTTCCCTGCATCCCTGCACCCCTTTACATTACACAGCCCCTTCACCTCTGGACCCCTTTACATTACACAGTCCCGCACCTCTGGTTCCCTTTACATTACACAGCCCCCTGCACCTCTGGATCCATTTACATTACACAGCCCCCGCACCGCTGGGCCCCTTTACATTACACAGTCTCCTGCACCTCTGGTACCCTTTACATTACACAGCCCCCATACTTCTGGATGCCTTTACTAATGCAAAGCCAGTTCACCCTGAGGGAGCATGCAGGTTCACTCCCTCAAGGCTCTGGCATTGCTGCAGGGTCTCCCACCCACCCCACCTTCCCTTACATTACACAGCCCCACACCTCTGGACCCCTTTACATTACACAGCCCCGCACCTCTGGTTCACTCTACATTGCACAGCGCCCTGCACCTCTGGACCCCTTTACATTACACAGCCTTCGCACTGCTGGGCCCCTTTACATTACACAGCCCCACACCTCTGGACCCCTTTACATTACACAGCCCCCGTACCTCTAAACTCCTTTACATTACACAGCCCCCCTTGCATATTACACAGCCCCCTACACATACCCCCTGCATATTACACAGCTCCCCTCCTCAGCTCTGCCCTTTCCTACCTTGCCTCATGCAGAGAGGTAGACAGAGCAGAGTGGAGCGGGAAGCTGAATGAGAACACGGGAGAGACACACAGCACTGCTGATAATACAGTGGGAGCTTCTAGAGTTAATTTTTCATATTAACAAGCTGGTGATTGGTTGCTAGGACCACCTAGCAACCAATCACCTGGAAAGGTAACTCCAGAAGCTCCAGCTGTCTTATCAGCGCTGCTGTGTGTCTCTCCCGTATTCTCATTCAGCTGCCTGCTCCCTGCTCCACTCTTACTTAAAATTCCGTGGGCTGGGTGCATGTGAATTCATCACGTGCATTAACAGGCCAGACAAAGGTTGCCGGCCCCTGCCTTAGACACCAAGGTAGCCAAATTTATAGATCTGGTATGTTTCTTGTTTACATAATTTCAAGAATATCTCATTTTCTGGCAGGTGGACAGAAATCACTTGGTAGGTGAATAGTTTTAGGTCCTTTGTGTTTTTATTGTTTGTACAAAAAAGTATCAAGGGATTAAAAGTATCAAAAGTATCAATGTTCATCTGATCCACTCTCTATGAGTCTATGGTGTTTCACCAGTTTTCTTACGTAGTGTTCTTATTGCACAACCTACCCTGTTTCCCCGAAAATAAGACCTAGCGTGATTGTCGGTGATGGCTGCAATATAATCCCTACCTCCCAAATAAGCCCTAGTTAAAGTCCTTGTAGGTCTTATTTTCAGGGTAGGGCTTATCTTTGGGGAAACAGGTTAGGGCTTATTTGGGGGGGTAGGGCTTATATTGCAGCCATCACTGACAATCACGCTAGGTCTTATTTTCGGGGAAACAGGGTATATATAAAAAGTGGCACGGACAAGAAAGATAGTAAATCACATATTCACTAGAGCATGTAATGAATTGAATAATGAGGTAACCATGCAAAATCATGAAACCTGGCCTGTCCATGCATGATGAATTGACAAGACATTTGGGCTTCTTATATTTAAACTCCCCTACTCTGTTGTCAAAGAGGAACTTAGAACATGGTTTATGATTATATGTCACTAACTTTCTAGGTGCCACCATGTTCCTCATATTGCAAGCTTTTTTAAAAATTATATCAGGGACTTCCAGTAGCACAGAACAGAACAGAACTTGGGGTCATTGTAAAATGTGCCTATTCTTTCTTATAATGTGTGTAATAGCTCTATAAATATTGTTTAATTTAGTAATAAAATGTACACTGTTTTAATTGTCCATCTTTCTAGTTCTATCCAATTGGGGAATTAGATATTTGTTGTAAGACATCATTATTGTGCCACCTGGATGACCCTTCTCATTTAACATAACAGTACTCTAACATGTATAGTTCTCTGTTTTACTGCAATTTTTGCCCATAGGTAGGTTGTTCTTCCTTAACAAGTGGTAAGAAATGTCAAAATGTTACATAGTTACATAGTAGGTGAGGTGGAAAAAAGACACAAGTCTATCAAGGCCAGCCTATATGTGTAATTATATGTCAGTATTACCTTGTAAATCCCTGTATGTTGCGGTCGTTCAGGTGCTTACCTAATAGTTTTTTTTAAACTATCGGTGCCCCCCCGCTGAAACCACCGCCTGTGGAAGGGAATTCCACATCCTTGCCGCTCTTACGGTAAAGAACCCTCTAGTTTAAGGTTAAACCTTTTATGCTAATTTTAATGGTGTGGCTACGTGTCTTAATAAACTCCCTTCCGCAAAAAAGTTGTATCCCTATTGTGGGGTCACCAGTATGGTATTTGTAAATTGAAGTCATATCCCCTCTCAAGCATCTCTTCTCCAGAGAGAATATGTTCAGTGCTCGCAACCTTTCTTCATAACTAATATCCCCCAGACCCTGTATTAGCTTTGTTGCCCTTCTTTGTACTCGCTCCATTTCCAGTACACCCTTCCTGAGGACTGGTGCCCAGAACTGGACAGCATACTCCAGGTGAGGCTGGACCAATGTCTTGTAGAGTGGGAGAATGAATCGCTTTATCCCTGGAGTTAATTCCCTTTTTCATGCATACCAATATTCTGTTTGCTTTGTTAGCAGCAGCGTGGCATTGCATGCATTGCTGAGCCTATCATCTATTAGGACCCCCCCCCCCCCCCAAGGTCCTGTTCTTTCCTAGGATAAAAGGTAAAATAAATAAGAACAAAAAAAATGTAAACGCGCCCCACCCTGCCGAGCTCGCATGCAGAAGTGAAGGCATACGTGAGTAGCGCCCGCATATGAAAGTGGTGTTCAAATCACACATGTGAGGTGTCCCCGTGATTGGTAGAGCGAGAGCAATAATTCTAGCCCTAGATTTCCTCTGTAACTTAAAACATGCAGCTGTAGAATTTTTTAAACGTCGCCCATGGAGATTTTTAAGGGTAAAGGTTTGTCGCCATTCCACGAGCAGGCGCAATTTAGAAGTGTGACATGTTGGGTATCAATTTACTCGGCGTAACATTATCTTTTACAATATAAAAAAAAAAATTGGGCTAACATTACTGTTGTCTTATTTTTTAATTAAAAAAAGTGTATTTTTTCCAAAAATAGTGCGCTTTTAAGAACGCTGCGCAAATACGGTGTGACAGAAAGTATTTCAACGACCACCGTTTTATTCTTTAGTGTGTTAAAAAAAAATGAATAATGTTTGGGGATTCTAAGTAATTTTCTAGCAAAAAAACTGTTTTTAACTTGTAAACAACACATCTCAAAAAGAGGCTCGATCCTTAAGTGGTTAAAGAATTTCTTGGCATTTTTTTTGCTCTCCTTTGCTATGTGTCTTTCGTGTTCCATCTTAGCCGCCGTAATTGCACCCTTACATATCTTGTTGCATTCTTTGTAAAGTCTGAATGCTGATGATTTTCCCTCAGCCTTGTATTTTTTGAAGGCCTTCTCCTTTGCTTTTATATACATTTTTACATTGGAGTTAAGCCATCCAGGACTTTATTTTTCATTCTTTTAAATTTATTTCCCAATGGGATGCACTGGCTAATGCCCTTTTTTAATATGCACTTAAAGCAAACCCATCTCTCCTCCATGTTCTTTGTTTCTAAGATTTTATCCCAATTTATATTTGTTGTAAGATATTTGTTGTAAGACATCATTATTGTGCCACTTGGGTGACCCTTCTCATCTAACATAACAGTGCTCTGACATGTATAGTTCTCTGTTTTACTGCAATTTCTGCCCATAGGTATGTTGTTCTTCCGTAACAAGTGGTAAGAACTGTCAAAATGTAAGTATGAATTACCACCCCTTAGATTTTAAAATGGTTGCTAGTTATGATGGACTCTCCCTCATTGTTTAACTCCAGGTCAAAGCATTAACAACATATGTAAATGTTAACTTAAACGTATTCGCATTGCAATATTCCAAAAAGGGAATTAGGGTGCTCTCATTCACATCTCATCATCTATATTTCTTCCCTAATACATCATGTGTTTGTCATAGAGGTTGTTGTGCCAAATTGAAAGCTCCTCCCAGAGGTTCATTGTTAAAGCAGTAGTAAACCACAGCATTTAAAAAAAATCCCCTGCAAGGCAATGACATAATGTGCTTGTATGCATCATATACTAGCACATTATGAAATACTTACCATAGAACAAAGCCCTTCAGCGGTGCGCTGTCAACACTGACAGGGTGTCAGGGCTGGGCTCAGCCCTTCCTTCTTTGAGCTAGCCACTCAGCTGTCGGCTTAGTGCCAGCTCCTATCTCCCCACAGTGACTCACCTGTTGATGATATCCTGCTCGTCAGTCCTGCCTACTTAAGCCATCCAGACCAGATGATCTCTGCCTTCACCTTGGTCACATCTCTAGAGAAGCTCTCCTGTGTTCCTGTTAAAGACTTGCTTGGCTGACATTCATTCTGGCTCCAGATCCTGCTTGCTGTTCTGCCAAGCTCATCTCTGGCTCCCTGATGTTTTGGCTTGCCTGACTATCCCTTCTGAACTCTGGCTATGTTTTTACTACGTTTACTCTGTTTACCTTTTTTTATTATTATTAAACAAGTGTGATTTAACTGTGCTTCTGTCTCAGTCTGATTCATGGTTTCTAATACAGGTCTTCCATATTCCCCTGCTCTTCCTTCCAGGTTCGTGGGCTCCAGCTGTATGAGTGGCCGGGGCCGTGATGACATCACTCCCACGCATGCGTGTGGGAGCCCTCAGCTGCGGCACGGAGCTCTGAAGGTCCGCCATACTGTGCATGCGCCAGTGACGTCACCAGCTGCATCCAGTGTTAATATCTCCTAAACACCACAAGTTTAGGAGATAGTAAATTTTTTCGTCAAGAAATGTTGGAGAGCACGGCATGAGGAATAGACCTGCAGTGTGAAGTCATGTCTGGGGGATGCCCAAAGATGACCTGGATCCCAACTGTAATCACATGAAACTTTGATCAAATGTCTTTTATAAATGAAGGTAATGCAAAAAATAACGGCTTTAATGGTAGCCTAATCAAATAGCAAACAGGCTGCTTCCTTTAGGTAATCGATTATATTTTGGATAACTAGGCTGCCACCGTTATCAGCCTGTTTAATAATGATGTTCCTATTTGCCTCCAATTGTTTCAGGGCTTTGATGTCAGCAATGGTGAGGTTCCTCTGCTTTTTAACAGATCAAATGTGTATCCAGATCATCAAAGGGTAAAATGGCAAATCTGTTGTTTCAGGCATCATTGAAAATAACATCAAACCAAGCTTTGGTTACTTTCCTATGGACACAGAAACTGCCCCGGTTAGCACAATCTACCTTGAGATTACCCAAACTCAGGGGTGGTATGGCCTTCCCGGGTGCTAACCTTTACCATGTGGCATGCCATCTGACCAGGGTCCTAGACTGGTGTCATCATGGTGAACTTAAACAGTGGGTCAAGTTGGAGCGTGCTCTTTCAGGCCTGCCACTCGAGTCCCTACCATGGTGCCAAACAGACCTACCATGGCAGACAACGGATCACCCCATGATAGGAGAGACTAAGAGGATCAGCCGGAAGGCGTTCCAGGACTTCTCGTTAGCGACTCTGCCGATGCCGCTCTTGCCCATAGTGGGGAATCCAGCTTTTACCCCTGGACTCTAAGACCCCAGATTTCTGGTTTTGAAAATAACAGAGCCGTCACAGGCTTGAAACTTCACCACAGGCGGACGCTGGATGACGAGACAACAAATTATGGCCAACACAGGCCTGTCAGGGTTGCCCTTCTGGCAAAAGATCCAGCTATCACACTTTCTTGAATCTCTTCCTCCCCTGCATTGTTTCCGAGGTCTCTCACTACCTTCGAACAGCTCTGCCAATCTACATTCCCCCACATGGTCTCTCTAACCTACCAATTGTTAACATCACCGCCAGCAAAACATAGACCTTCATATATCACAGGGTGGGAGAGGGAGTTAGGGTTAGAACTGACTGAGAAGCAGGTGGACAGACTCTACCTATTTTCCTACAAGACTTCGATCTGTGGTAAACACCAAGAAGCGGGTTTCAAGATACTAACCCGGTGGTACCACACCCCTGTAAAAATCCATAAAATGTTTCCCCAATATTTGGATTTATGCTGGAGATGTGAAGAGGAGACTGGCTCCCTCCTCCACATTTTTTGGTCCTGCCGACTCATGCAACCCTACTGGACAGAAGTTCATCGAATCATCCAAAAATTTACCGACAGAGACATTCCAAAAGATCCGGCCTTTTTTCTCCTGCATCACCACAACATTCCCAGTAAAGCATATAGAAAGTCTATTCTGCCCCTCCTGATCACAGCTGCCAAGGGTTGCATCTCACTATACTGGAAACAGACGCAGCCTCCATCGATTGCCACCTAGTTGAAGAAGGTTGCCGATATAAGTTCGATGGAAGACCTGGTAGCTACTGAGAAAGGCTTCCACGAGAAATATACTAAAAATGGTTCTACTGGTGTAAATTCGTGTACTCTGAGGGGTATGCAGGACTAGCTCTAAATCCCCCATGAAGGGAGGTCACAACCAAAGAACTCCTTCGCCTGGATGGTGGGTTAGACGGCTGGACTCCTACCCCCCCTTTTTTTTTTTCTTCCCACCCCCCTTTCTTTCTTTCTCTTCTTTTTTGGACCCCCTTGGGCCATCTCTGACTCTTTGAACTTTGTATAACATGGGTTCCCCACTGAAAAATGGCACACAGGGTACGGAGACTCTTCGATCTAGACGTTAAGCGTTTGCATCTATGTGAAAAGTCAAGACTAGAAGTGCATTAATTCAGATGTAATGATAACCTCTTCTGTATTGTTGTGTAAGTCTACTGATCCCAATATCTGGGGTATGTCTCTGTGCTATACCGTGTGTTTCTCTCCTTTTGCAAAAATAAAGTATTGGGAAAAAAAAAAGAAAATAACATTATCATTGACCATGTCCAGTGCTTCGCTATGTCAAAGGATTAGCTGAGTGGACCATTATTTGGTCTCACTCGCATGGGCACACGGCTGCCTTCTCCAATATAAAATAATTACATTTAAACTAGTTAGCATGGTAGCTTATTAGTAATAGGGTACTGTCTCTTTAAATATTTCCACCTCACCTGTGGGCTCAGGTAAAGTGACCAATCAGGTGAGGTGGAGAATTCTGGAAGTGGTGTGAGACTGTATATAAGGATGCTGCATCCCTAGGGATTTTCCTGATTATTATCCAGCAGAAGAGCTTCAATACAGGAGAGAATGGAGTCCCTGCTGAGGAAAGTTCTGGAGAAGGCACAGGCAAGCAGGACTGGCTAAAGCAATATTTGCAGCTTACCACAGAAGAACAGCAGCCAGAGATGGAACAGGTGCCGTTTGAAGAAGAAGAGGCAGGCTTTCTCCAAATCTTCAGCTGGGAACAGCAGGGAGAATATTTGTAAAAAATGCAACCTCAAGCTAGAAAAGGTGCACCACCCTCCAGCTCAAGAGAAGTTTGTAGGCAACCTATACAGTGGTCTAGGCTAGGAATTTAGCCTGAAAGAGAACACATACAGCGGACAACTTATAGTGCTGTTTTACCTTAGCTGCAGCCACAGCTGATTGAGGAGTTAATGGGATCCTCTGCGTTGCAAGAGGGTGAGTCGTGCAAATTAAACAAACTGTCTGAACTTGTGGGTTCTTTAGCAAAAAATTGTGGGTTCTCTTGCAGGTTCATCCCCTAATGTTGTTTCTCAATCAGCCAGAGAATGGGCAGATGTTAGAATTTCAGAACTGGGGCCTAAAAATAAAAATGGTACTTCAGGGATCTTGCTGAAACTTTGGTGAGTTCATTTGTTCAAAAATCTAAAACTAATCAGTTAGGAAAGGGAACTTGGCTCAATCTTAGCAGTTTGGGTAACTCTGAAATTTTCCCAATTTTGGCAGTTCGTAAATTTTTGGGCATACCACCTGTCGGTCCACTGGGTTTAGAAAACGTTTTCATCCATATATATGGTTCCCCTCTTACACAATTCCAGTTTAATGCAATTCTTAAGAAGTGTTTGACATATTTGGGTTTAAGTCATCTCCACTTTACATCACAATCCTTTAGAAGTGGGGCAGCTTCTGAGGCTGCTAGGATGGGTCTGGATGAGGATTTAATAAAGAAGTTGGGTAGATGGGGATCTCAGAGGTATCAGTTGTATATTCATCTTAATTTGTATGTTTCAATCTTTCAGATTTCAAATGCTGTATTTGGATTGTCGGACACTCATACGTTTATTGGGCCTTTAAAGAGGAAGTAAACCCTGAAGTAAACCGTGTATGGTTTTACTTCCTCTTTATTCCCCTGAAAAGTAAAAGCATAATGGGCTAGTATGCATTGCATTATTGCACATAAAAATAACCATGGAAACCCTACTAACTCCCAGGCACAGCCCGGAAATGACCTGATACTTTGAGTCAGATGTAAACAAAAAGGTCCATGGCAGAAATACTTTTCAAGGCAAGACTAGTGTATGTTACTATGTCCTTCCTAACGAGATAAAGGCACAAGGTACCTCCCACACAGTTATCAAAACCGATAGTGAGAAGCAGTGCATCTGAATCGCGTTTTCAGACTGACACTATGATACACACTAATAAAAAATTCATACTACTGAATATGATAAAAATATTAATAAAATATAAATACTAAAAATCAACCGTTATGATTGTATATTAATTGTATCCTAACCCGCGTCTTCGTTGGTCCTTATAATCTAATACACATATATGCATTTAACATAATTTACATAAATTTAACGATCAGAGATAAAACAGTTTACATCAAAATCAATGTTCAAGCCTGCTGGTACTAAAAGTTTGGTCTCATGTATCCAATGAGATTCCCTGCGGCTGAGTTGGCGTATGAAATTACCTCCTCTCCAATGTTTTGTGACTCTTTCAATGCCCCAGAACTTCAGACCCCTAGGGTTCTGATTATGGACCAATTTAAAATGCCGAGAAACATTATGTGTTTTTAATCCTTTCTTGATGTTGTTTACATGCTCCCCCAATCTGACATGGAGAGGACTAGAGGTCCTACCAATATATTGTAGGCCACATTCACATTCGAGCATGTAAGTAACACCAACGGTGGCACACATAATCCGTTTTTGAATATAATATTTTTTATTTGTTACTGAAGCCAGAAATTATTTCCGCTTCTTGATGTTACATTTAGAATGCCTACAGGCAGTACACCGCCCGCAGGCATAAAGTCCAGAGAGGAAGGAAAATAACCGACTTTCCGACTGAGTCGGTGGGTCGACAACTCCTGGTGCTAAACGATCTCATAGGGAGGGGGTTTGGTTATTTTGGACAAAACATATTATCAAGTAGAGATGAGCCGGCTATTGAGTGACCATGACACTTATAATATTTTGACTAAGGATCCGATGTTGGATTATAAGGATGAACTACATATGTTAGTTGAGGAAGGCAAGGCCATGGGTGTTCTAACAAAGAAGGAGGCTACCTATTTGGACCCCTTGTTTTGTAGGACTCCCATAATATACTGTCTAGCGAAGATCCATAAGTACAGTGTCAATCTGCCAGGTAGACCTATCTTAAATGGAATTGACTCTCTTCGAGAGTAGGACAGTATATTGACTCTTTCCTTCAGCCATTAGTCCTTAAGACAGATGCATTCCTCAAAGATACAAAACATATTATACAGGTTCTTGAACAGGTTAGTTGTACATCTTCCACCATGCTTGTCACTGCCGATGTCAGCTCATTGTATACTGTTATTGGGCATGAGGACGCATTGTCCTCAGTACAATGGGCTTTATCCACCTCTGACCACCCTAGGAAACACAAAAAGTTCCTTCTAAAAGGCCTAAGTTTCTGTTTGTCTAGAAACCATTTTTGGTACGATCGTCAGTTCTACCTGCAGAAAAGAGGGGTCGTGATGGGGGCCCGTTTTGCTCCCAGTGTGGCCAATTTGTTTATGGCCCACTAGGAGGAAGGGGCTGTTTTCAAAAATCACCCCCTCAACTTGCCTGCTATAGGAGGTTTATTGATGATCTTATCCTTATTTGGGAGGGAGATCGATCTAGTCTGGATAGTTTTATTCAAACTTTGAATAATAACACCAAGAATATACAGCTTACTTGGAATATAAGTAAAGAACGTATGGTCTTTCTTGATCTTGAGATTTTTAAAGATGGTGATCTCTTCCGCCTGTGCAATTACTTCAAGCCAACAGAGCGGAATTCCTACATACCCCTTGGGAGCTGTCACCATAGGTCATGGTTGTGCAACATCCTCAGAGGTCAATTCATCAGGCTTAGGCGGAATTGCACCCGCGAGGAAGATTTTGTATCACAATCTCAGATTCTTTCATCTAGGTTCCAACAAAAAGGGTATGAAAAACCTATCTTGGATAGTGAAATAGAGAGAGTACGTACTATGGACAGACAGAAATTGGTCTCTAATCAAACTAGAGAAGTCAGTACTGAGGTCTCAAACTTTAAGATGGTATTAAACTATAATGTCCAGAACAAAAAGTTTGAGAAGATAGTTTTTAATAATTGGTCCATTCTAAAACAGGATAAGGTACTGGGCCCTCTCTTACTGCAGCGACCATCATTCATTTACAGTGGGAACCGAAAGTATTCAGACCCCCTTAAATTTTTCACTCTTTGTTATATTGCAGCCATTTGCTAAAATAATTTAAGTTCATTTTTTTCCTCATTAATGTACACACAGCACCCCATATTGACAGAAAAACACAGTATTGTTGACATTTTTGCAGATTTATTAAAAGAGAAAAACTGAAATATCACATGGTCCTAAGTATTCAGACCCTTTGCTGTGACACTCATATATTTAACTCAGGTGCTGTCCATTTCTTCTGATCATCCTTGAGATGGTTCTACACCTTCATTTGAGTCCAGCTGTGTTTGATTATACTGATTGGACTTAATTAGGAAAGCCACACACCTGTCTATATAAGACCTTACAGCTCACAGTGCATGTCAGAGCGAATGAGAATCATGAGGGCAAAGGAACTGCCTGAAGAGCTCAGAGACAGCATTGTGGCAAGGCACAGATCTGGCCAAGGTTACAAAAAAATGTCTGCTGCACTTAAGGTTCCTAAGAGCACAGTGGCCTCCATAATCCTTAAATGGAAGAGGTTTGGGATGACCAGAACCCTTCCTAGAGCCGGCTGTTTGGCCAAACTGAGCTATCGGGGGAGAAGAGCCTTGGTGAGAGAGGTAAAGAAGAACCCAAAGATCACTGTGACTGAGCTCCAGAGATGCTGTTGGGAGATGGGAGAAAGCTGTAGAAAGTCAACCATCACTGCAGCCCTCCACCAGGGAATGGCAGAGGATCCCGAAATCCAGGTGTGAAAAACTTGTTGCATGTTTCCCAAAAAGACTCATGGCTGAATTAGATCAAAAGGGTGCTTCTACTAAATACTGAGCAAAGGGTCTGAATACTTAGGACCTTGTGATATTTCAGTTTTTTTTTTTAATAAATCTGCAAACAATTCTGTGTTTTACTGTCAATATGGGGTGTTGTGTGTACATTAATGAGGAAAAAAATGAACTTAAATGATTTTAGCAAATGGCTGCAATATAACAAAGAGTGAAAAATTTAAGGGGGTCTGAATACTTTCCGTCCCCACTGTATAAAAAAGCCCCCTCCCTACGAGATTGTTTAGCACCAGGAGTTGTTGACCCACAGACTCAGTCGGAAAGTTGGTTATTTTCCTTCCTCTCTGGATTTTATGCCTGCGGGCAGTGTACCACCTGTAGGCATTCTAAATGTAACATCAAGAAGCGGAAAGAATTTCTGGCTTCAGTAACAAATAAAAAATATAAGATTCAACAACTGATTACGCGTGCCACCGTTGGTGTTATTTACATGCTCGAATGTGAATGTGGCCTACAATATATCGGTAGGACCTCTGGGCCTCTCCATGTCAGATTGGGGGGGCATGTAAACAACATCAAGAAAGGATTAAAAACACGTTATGTTTCTCGGCATTTTAAATTGGTCCATAATCAGTACCATAGAGGTCTGAAGATCTGGGGCATTGAAAGAGTCACAAAACATTAGAGAGGAGGTAATTTCATACACCAACTCAGCCGCAGGGAATCTCATTAGATACTTGAGACCAAAGTTTTAGTATCAGCAGGCTTGAACCTTGATTTTGACGTAAACTCTAATCGTTAAATTTATGTAAATTATGTTAAACACGTATATGTGTATTAAATTATAAGGACCAACAAAGACGCAGGTTAATATACAATTAATATACAATCATAACAGTTGATTATTAGTATTTATATTTTATTAATATTTTTATCATATTCAATAGTATGAATTTTTTATTAGTGTGTATCATAGTGTAGGGTGACCAGACATCTCCGGTTTCTGGGGACAGTCCCCGGATTGAGGACACTGTCCCCGGAACAAGTCTGTCCCCAGTTTTGTCCCCGGATTGGATCTGAACAGGGGCTCGGGCAAATTCAAAGACAGCCCGTGCAGAATAAATAGAAAAAAATCTGAATTGCACCCCCCCCCTCCTCTGCCGCTCCTACTAGCTTATGGGGGTTTATTTTTTTCCATTATCTGTGCCCCTTTCTGATGATCATGTGCTGGTCGGAGCGGAGGGACTATTTCTACAGTTTCGGGCGCATGCCCATTCAGCTCCACTCGCATGTTCTGCTTATCTCCTTGTCTTCCCTGGTGGAGTGATCTTCCTCTGCTCCCCACCCAGTAGTAGCCGGGGCCCAAAGAGTAAAGCCCCATACACACTATCAGATTTTCTGCTGATTTTTGTCTTCAGATTTAGTAAAACCATGTAGTGCAAGGGCCTGCCTGATTGCATACAAATTGAAACTCCTAAGGTTTGACCTCATATTATATGGTTTTGGTAAATCTGAAGGAAAAAAATCAGCAGAAAATCTGATAGTGTGTATGGGGCTTTAGACTTGACAGGCTGTGAGGCAGGCGGTGGCGGTGGAGACGGGCAAAGAGTCATTGATTGCTACCATTACTAGTAAAAAAAAAAATATGTCCCCGGATTTCATTTTAAAAATCTGGTCACCTTATCATAGTGTCAGTCTGAAAACGCAATTCAGATGCACTGCTTCTCACTATCGGTTTTGATAACTGCGTGGGAGGTACCTTGTTCCTTTATCTTGTTAGGATGGACATAGTAACATACACTAGTCTTGCCTTGAAAAGTATTTCTGCCATAGACCTTTTTGTTTACATCTGACTCGAAGTATCAGGTCATTTCCAGGCTGTGCCTGGGAGTTAGTAGGGTTTCCATGTTTTTTTTTATGTGCAATACCTTTAATGGCCTGAGGTGTCAGCGCACGATATATATAGCGGGTGTCTCACGTCATTCCATCATCACTAATGAAGTCCCACCCCCTGGGACGTAACGCGTACGGAACCACGTGACTAGCGTGACATAACCCGTTTGATACTACCTTTGTATCAAACGGAGAGCACTATAGTCTGCTGCTTTTATTCTATCTACGTGTGTACCGGAGCCTATGATCAGGATACAAGGGATATAATACACTCAGTATGCATTCATCTGCAGCATCCAGTGGCCCAGCTATCTTACCCTTGTGAGGGAACTGCTTGCATGACCTGTCTGATTTACTCAGGGGTCCACGTCGTGAGGTGAGCGGCTAGGATTACTGCTGGTGGAGGTTGTCACACGATCACTTTATGTAGCATCCATAGGAGCACTTATTCAGACACTTGTTGCTTTATTTGAATATGAACATTATGGAATCTTTCATCATTTAATATTGAAGTTTATTGATTGTGTCATTGTATGTTTATGCGCTGCACTGCTTTTTTATTATAAATATTATTTTGCTTGAGTTTTTGATAATTAAGCTATTACTGTTATTACATGATGGTTTGATATGAAAGTTTGTTTATGGTTATTATATATTTGTTAAACGAAAATAAAGTGCCGCGGCCAAAATATTGACAAAACTTATGTGTGGTATTCGATGTTCCCTTCCCCCCACCCCCTTTTCCATGTCCCTCATCATCCCTTTCCCCTTTCCTCTTCCCCCCCCCCTTCCCTTGTTCATCCCTTTCATAGATTATATAGACCCACACTAGCATATTTTTTACAGTGCATCAAACTGTGCCATCTGGTGCCCTTTCTTGGGCTTCCACTGGTAAGCTATGCCTGACTATAACACTCCAATATTATCTAATTTATTGTATCTATGTAAATTGTACTCCTTGTCTTTTTTACTGTTCATATTATCTGTGACTATATAATTATAAGACTGTATTTTTCTATAGATGTTTATGGTCGACTCCTCCTGAAGAAGCGACTTTTGTCGTGAAACATGTAGAGGATTACGTTTGGACCTACATCTTTACTCCCCATATACCAGTGGGGTTTACCTGTTCTCTTTCTGAACCACCTGTAACTGTATGCAATAACCACTGTATGTATTGTTGTATTTAATCTCTTTTATTCATGTTCTCTTTTTCAATAAATTTTTATTTTTATATTTACCTTGTCTAAATCCCTGGGTACCGAGATAGTCCACAACAAATTTTGTTGTCGTGGGGTATTTTTTGGAGAAGCCCCTGACACACCCACTTTGCACTATAACTTGTATACTTACCTGAATCCTATCCCATCCAGCGCTGTGCCCGTTTGTAGCACTGCTGGTCTCTTTCTTTCTCCTCAAAGGCAGCAGCGGAAAGCCATTGGCTCCTGCTGCTGTCAATCAAATCATGTGAGGAGGGAGCATACCCAGCCCTGCTGTGTGTGTCAATGGATGCACACAGCTTGGCAGCGAGCCCACACATGCTCCCCTATAGGAATCAGTTTCCTATTGAAGGTGCAAGGAGAAGAGGAGGAGCCAAGAGTGCCTCCAAAAGGACTATAAATATTAATATCTAAAATATTTAGTGTGCTGTATGTGATATCTTCATTTGTGGTCCCACTACTCATAACGTGTTCATGATCCAAGTAGTCATTAGTTGGACCCAAAGTATATTTATCATTATTCTTATGTTGATGTGTATTGGTGGACATTGATTGGTGGCTTGATTCACTAGCCATGTGTTTCTTTTTAGAATTTTGGCAAACATTACCAGCTGCCCTGGGGACTGAAAGTAGAACCAGTGGGAAGGGATTGGGGAAAGGGGAATGACCCAGGAGACTTTTTGTTACTTGAACTTAAGACCTTACCCGTCTTTTTTTATCTCTATCTAGCTTATCTATTTTCTTGGTAACACTAATATTGTCAAATTTCTGTAAATTATTTTTTTGTTTGTTGTTGCAATTTTTTACATAAACATAAATATTTGTCTAGAAGAGGAGAAGCCAAGAGCGCCAGTAGAGGACCCCAGAAGAGGAGTACCAATACCATTGTACAGAGCAGGTAAGTATAACATGTTTATTATTTTAATTAAAAAATTTCCCTTTACAACCGCTTTAAGGTATGACCATTACCTTACAATGAATGCACCATCCTCTTAGAGCACCTTTATGGACAGTACAGCCAGGGTCAAAACTAGGATGGGGGGGCAGGAGGGTCATGTGCCCCAGGCACCGCATTGAGAGAGGTACCGACCCTCCTAAAGCAGCTGAAAGCACGCTGCATCTCCTCTCCCTCCTGTCAGCATTCAGCTGCTGTAGCGGATCGGTATCAATAAATGCCTCCTCTGCCACCCCCCCATCCATTCCCCTTCTTCTTCTGCCGCTGCCCCCCACATGCTCCCCTTGTGCCCCCGCAATGCTGTCAAATCCCTTCCTCTTCTCTCCTGCCAGATACTGCAGGGATGGAGAGTGGAGGAATCCCACATTCTACTCTCCCAACCATCTCTCGTTAACCCTCCCCCCCACCCCCGGTTGGTGTTGGGTGTCTTCTTCCTGGGCACTGAATGACCTTGTCCCGACACTGAGTCCCAGCACAGTCAATTGATCTAATGTTATCAAGTATGTATGGAAAGGATTATATTACAATTTGTATGTGCATGTCAACATGCTTATCCTGCAGTTCTGACAAGTAAATGAAAACATTAATTACAAAGACAAGTGTCTGAGTCGGTTTCTGAGGAATAATTAAATGCACTGTGGGAACAAGGTGTATCCAAAGTATAACAATGATGTATTATAAAGAACATCAATACTTGGATAGAAGCCATGTTAACCCTCCGGGTTAAGCAGAGACAGTCACACATGCAAGTTAACCCTTGCGGTTAGGTGAAGTGAGTGTGTAGTGCAGTTAACCTTTTTGGTTATAGAGTGTAAAGTCAAGAAGGAGTGCAAGACTGGGAGGATCTTGTGTAGTGTATTGTTCCTGACGTCATCATGCCCATAGAGCAGCTCTGGATGTGAAAACGTCAGGAACATTCCACCATTGGATGTGGGGGGGAGTGAAGTTTCCTGGAGGATCAAAGGATCGGGTGAGTATGGGCTCTGTGTTCACCCCTAGACAAAACGAGCAGTTAACCCATGCAGTGCGGGTACAGCTCCAATGCACGGGGGAAAAAAGATTTGTCCAGGGGTGGGCTTTAATAATAGCATTTAAACAGTGGTTTCCCATTTGTTTGGCTTCCTGTGTGAATTCCATTACACAAGAAAACAAAAATCTAAACCAATGAAAACTCTTATAAATGGATGCTGTAGACCATCAAAAGAGCTGTGGCTGACAAAAAGATTTCAATACATGTCAAAAGAGTCCGCCCAGAACCCTTTACATAAGACAAAACCAAAACAGTAGACGTATGTCCCCAGGATCCATATATCTGTAGATATACAGAGAGAACATAGAGCTTGGACTTTGTAGGCACAACAGTACACAATATAATAAAATATAATATCTTTAATATAAAAAAGAAAAAAGAAAAAAACAATGAAGTTTAAGATTCACGATAGTAATCTGTGCATAGCGTAGACAGCTCTAACATAAACCTTCTGCACTACACAGAATATAGAATGATTTATATATGCAGAACGAAAAAATTTGTTTCGTTTTGTTTCAATTCATTATTTACATTAATTCGTTTAGGTAAATTTGTTTAATTCGTTTAATTCATTTACACATCATCAATAAATACAAGAGAACCATTGGCAGCCATACATACCCACACCATGACACTACCACCACCATTCTTCACTGATGAGGTGGTATGCTTTGGATCATGTGCAGTTCCTTTCCTTCTCTATACTCTTCTCTTCCCATCACTCTGGTACAAGTTGATCTTGGTCTCATCTGTCCATAGGATGTTGTTCCAGAACTGTGAAGGCTTTTTTAGATGTTGTTTGGCAAACTCTAATCTGGTCTTCCTTTTTTTGAGGTTCACCAATGGTTTACATCTTGTGGTGAACCCTCTGTATTCATTCTGGTGAAGTCTTCTCTTGATTGTTGATTTTGACACACATACACCTACCTCCTGGACAGTGTTCTTGATCTGGCCAACTGTTGTGAAGGGTTTTTTCTTCACCAGGGAAAGAATTCTTCGATCATCCACCACAGTTGTTTTTCACGGTCTTCCGGGTCTTTTGGTGTTGCTGAGCTCACCGGTGCATTCTTTCTTTTTAAGGATGTTCCAAACAGTTGATTTGGCCACACCTAATGTTTTTGCTATCTCTCTGATGGGTTTGTTTTGTTTTTTCAGCCTAATGATGGCTTGCTTCACTGATAGTGACAGCTCTTTGGATCTCATATTGAGAGTTGACAGCAACAGATTCCAAATGCAAATAGCACACTTGAAATGAACTCTGGACCTTTTATCTGCTCCTTGTAAATGGGATAATGAGGGAATAACACACACCTGGCCATGGAACAGCTGAGCAGCCAATTGTCCCATTACTTTTGGTCCCTTAAAAAGTGGGAGGCACATATATAAACTGTTGTAATTCCTACATCGTTCACCTGATTTGGATATAAATACCCTCAAATTAAAGCTGAAAGTCTGCAGTTAAAGCACATCTTGTTCGTTTCATTTCAAATCCATTGTGGTGGTGTATAGAGCCAAAAAAAATAGAATTGTGTCAATGTCCCAATATTTATGGACCTGACTGTATATTGGTAAAATGAATTAAACCAACAAAAAAATGATTTCTGCTTCAGGAGCCAGATAGAGATTGGTAAAAAGTGTACTTTCAGACAACAACTACAGCAGAATCAGCACAAGGAACACAAGTAACAGTCAGTACATAGGATGTGTCTCTTGCTGATGCATCTTTTTTAGGTGAAATCCTCCTCTGCCCATGCCCCCTTCCACCCCCACCAATGCAGTTTTCTGGTCCATTGTGGGTTAATTGAACTAAAGGGCTGTCACAGGCTCTCATCAAAAGAGTCAGACTATGCCCATCCTTTCTGCCCAGCTGCACCATTAACCCCCCTGGCGGTATTCCCAAGTCTGGCTTGGGGTGGATTTTCAGTACCAAAAGTGGTAACCCCGAGCCAGACTCGGGAACCCATTGCAGGATCCATGTAGAAGTTACTTACTTTGTCCCCTGGATCCTGCGATGTCTCCCTGCTGTGATCTGCGAGCTGCCGTATCTCGCTCGATTCAGAGTGTCGAGCTCCGTTCCCTGCGAGTGTTGCGACGCACAGGGACGGAGTTCAGCGCCAAATTCAAAAAGTAAAAAAAACAGTATAGGTACAGTATACTGTAATCTTACAGATTACAGTACTGTATCAAATAATTACACATCCCCTTTGTCCCTAGTGGTCTGCCCAGTGTCCTGCATGAAGTTTTATATTATAAATATTATTCTTTCTGCCTGGAAACTGGTGATTGTGCATAGCAACCAAAAAGCCATTTCAGCATCAAAAATCTGAAATAATCATACCGCCAGGGAGGTTAAGAGAAGCTGTACTAAAGCTTACATGAACAAAACATGAACTATGAATAAAGAAGCCAGACCTATCAATCATCCACCCATCCTCCATTCATAGATCCTGTTTGGAAAAATATATATATCTGCGCTATAAAACATACAATAAAAAAACATGTGGCTGCCCTTCCTATGTTCCTGCGGTTGGGCTTCCAATGTATCATACTATATACTCTCAGATTGCTCAGATGTGACCTTCTTGTGTTGTATGGTTTTCAACACACTCTATTTCTCTATGGGAGGATTCCAAATCTATTTGAAGAGTATTAGGCTTTAAACGTGCTCTAGACACATTATAGACTTACTTAAAGTGGTGTTCCGGCCAAAATTATACTTTTTAAATAAAAATACCCATATAATACACAAGCTTAATGTATTCTAGTAAAGTTAGTCTGTAAACTAAAGTCTGTTTTGTTCGATTATAGCAGTAGTTTGTTATTTTATAAACTTACAGCAGGCCGTGGCCATCTTAAGTGTGGGCATCTGAAGCCAGACTGTAGATTCTTCCTGAATCTCATACTTGCAGATCTCGCACATGCTCAGTGCAGCACAAGCAGTGTAATAGGTTTCAGGTCAGGTTTCCATAGCAACGGCAGTGTCAGAGGAAGTTGCCGCCCCTTCCCAGAAGGCATTGCAAACAGGAAATGATGCGATGAGCCACAGCTAGGGAGGAGGAAGTAAAAAATAAATACAGCAGATATACAGTAGGTGCTGAGAAAAAAAATAATAAAATATCCAATTCGTTTGCAGTGCACAGTTTAGTGAGGGATGCTGAAGAGTTGTAAAAGTGGGTGGAACTCCACTTTAAGTGAGCCTTATTGGAATATTTCATATTATACTAATGATTTTTCAAATGGTTTTTGCCTATGACCTTATTCTGCCTCTGTTTTTTTCAATTTATGATATCACAAATTTTAGTAGAGAAATTATACACAGTTTCCTGAAGAAGTGGTTCCCGCAAAACATGTAGAGCTTGCTCGATTGCTATGTACCTTTCTATAGCCGTGTCCCTTGTATCCGGGCTCATTGCCTCGATACTTCTGATACCAACGGCTATCATTGGAGATATCTATGTCACATACCTGGTAGTAGAGCCCAGAATGCAGGGAACGGCCTCTCATATACCTCTGAATCGGGAACCCCTGGTAGTGTTGACAGGGACTCAGGAGTACAAAGGGGCACAAGTGCCTGACTGGAAGGCTGATGAAGAGGGCTGGGTCCTGTAGTGGGCAGGGAGGTGCACAGTAGTCCAGCAGCAAGGTGCAGGCAGAAGACTGGATGCAGTAGACAGCAGGAAGGTGCACTGTAGTCCAGCAGCAGGATGCAGACAGGAGGTTGGATGCGGCTGACAGCAGGAAGGTGTACTGTAGTCCAGCAGCAGGATGCAGACAGGAGGCCGGATGCGGCAGACAGCAGGATGTAGACAGGCCGGGTCAAACACAGTCGGGCAGATCAGGTACAGAAGGGCAATCCAAAGAATAGTCAAAGTCCAAGCCGGGATCGGGGCAGGCAGCAAGCAGAGAAGTCAGGAACAGGCCAAGTCAGATAATAGATCAAGTAACAAGATAACAGGGCAGCAGGGGTCTTCAGGAAACGCTGTAGACCGGACAGCAAGGCATCGGTCCCCTTTAAATAGCGCATCTTGGCGCCAAGTGCTGTCACAAGGAGCGCACGCACCTCTATTCGCTCTATTGCGCATGCGCCAGACGGTCTTTCTGCGCACAGGCATTCTTCTAGCAGCCAGATTGCTAGAACGTTTGCTAGAAAGCCTTTCCTGACAATCTAGTTTTCCACTGCAGATGGCTAAAGTGTTGCTTTTAAATCTTATTTTAAATCCTGTGTATAAATTTCTATAAATAAAAGTTGTTTTTTACCAGTGGTGCCTAGAAAGTCAATTTTTAAACTTCCAACCTCTATTGTTCAGTGGTTGTACAGTATGTAAGCAGCTTGGCTAGGCCACAATAAAAATGACAGTTTATTATTATATTATTATTTACAAATATTGTATAGGGGCTGGACAGTGTAGCTATAGACTGCAGTGGGCATAAGCTGCGAAAACTAGCTGCACTATACCTCCAAGTCTAGCAGCCCCACGTTGTCCAAGCTATTTAGACTACAGCCCCTCCTCTATATAATCTATTGGAAGTTTTTTATATATGTATTTATATCTTAAACACGTGAAAATATGCAGCCAGCTTAACTATGCCAGAAAATATTTGTCAACACATCTTTTTTTCCTCCCAGGCACAGGTTGTATGACTGTGTACTGAAGGCATAGTTGCTGGGAAAATTAACAAAAACAAGAAGCGCAAATAACCTGATGTCACGTGCACACTGTCACAAGTGTAGTGGTACCCCTGTAGGGGCTGCTGGTTGTTGTGGTCCGTCTGTTACCCTGCCCAGCCAGGCACACCATCTTCAGACATTCAGTGCGTTACTACAAGTTTAACACCGTATATTTCAGTGCGTTATGTGCCATTTAACACAGTATAATTCTGTGCGTTAGTGCTCGTTTAACGCAGTATACTTCAGTGCGTTACTGCAAATTTAACGTCGTATATTTCAGTGTGTTATCTTCCGTTTAATGCAGTACAGTTCAGTGCGTTACTACAAGCTTAACAACATATATTTCAGTGCTTTACTGCAAGTTTAACGCTGTGTATTTCAGTGTGTTACTGCAAGTTTAGCAC
Organism: Aquarana catesbeiana; assembly: GCF_042186555.1. Lineage (NCBI taxonomy): Eukaryota > Metazoa > Chordata > Amphibia > Anura > Ranidae > Aquarana > Aquarana catesbeiana. Next base: position 77,565,163 of record NC_133328.1, read on the forward strand.
CGTATATTTCAGTGTGTTACATGCCATTTTACGCAGTATATTTCTGTGCATTAGTGCACATCTAATGCAGTATATTTCAGTGCGTTACTGCAAGTTTACCGCCGTATATTTCAGTGTGTTACTGCAAGTTTAACTCTGTATATTTCAGTGCATTATGAGCCATTTAACACAGTATATTTCTGTGCATTAGTGCACGTTTAACGGAGTATACTTAAGTGCATTGCTGCAAGTTTATTGCCGTATATTTCAATGCATTACCTTCCATTTAACCCAGTATAGTTCAGTGCGTTACTGCAAGTTTAACGCCATGTATTTCAGTACGTTACTGCAAATTTATTGCCATATATTTCAGTGCGTTACTGCAAGTTTAATGCAGTGTATTTCAGTGCATTACTGCAAGTTTAATACCGTATATTTCAATACAATACGTGCCATTTAACGCAGTAATTTTTCTGTGCGTTAGTGCACGTTTCACACAGTATATTTCAGTGCCTTACGAGCCATTTAACACAGTATATTTCTGTGCATTAGTACACGTTTAACGGAGTATACTTAAGTTTAACTCTGTATATTTCAGTGCATTACGTGCCATTTAACGCAGTATATTTCTGTGCATTAGTGCATGTTTAACACAGTATATTTCAGTGCATTACTGCAAGTTTAACACCGTATATTTCAGTGTGTTACCTTCCGTTTAACGCAGCATAGTTCAGTGCGTTACTGCAAGTTTAATGGCATATATTTCAGTGCGTTATGTGCCGTTTAACACAGTATATTTCTAGGTGCTAGTGCGTGTTTAACGCAGTATATTTCAGTGTGTTACATGCCATTTAACGCAGTATATTTCTGTGCGTTGGTGCACGTTTAACACAGTATATTTCAGTGCGTTATTGCAAGTTTAACGCCGTATATTTCAGTGCGTTAGTGCACATTTAACGCTGTATATTTCAGTGTGTTGCTGCAAGTTTAACACCGTATATTTCAGTGCATTACTGCAAGTTCAATGTTGTATACTTCAGTGCGTTACCTTCCATTTAACGCAGTATAGTTCAGTGCGTTACTGCAAGTTTAACACCGTATATTTAGGTGCGCTAACACAGTATAGTTCAGTGCATTATTGCATGTTTAATGCAGTATATTTCAGTGCGTTACTGCAAGTTTAATGCAGTATATTTCAGTGCATTACTGCAAGTTTAACACCGTATATTTCAGTGTGTTACCTTCCATTTAACGCAGCAAAGTTCAGAGCGTTACTGCAAGTTTAATGGCATATATTTCAGTGCGTTACGTGCCGTTTAACGCAGTATATTTCTATGTGCTAGTGCTTGTTTAACGCAGTATATTTCAGTGTGTTACATGCCATTTAACGCAGTATATTTCTGTGCGTTGGTGCACGTTTAACACAGTATATTTTAGTGTGTTACTGCAAGTTTAACGCCGTATATTTCAGTGCGTTAGTGCACATTTAACTTTGCTGTGCGTTACTGCGCATTTTACACAGTATATTGCAGTGCGACAGTGCAGTTTTACTGCAGTATATTGTAGTGTGTCTGTGGATTGTGTCTGTGTAATGAGTACTCAAGTTAAAGTGCACCAAACACCCCTTTCCATTGATTAAAGTGCATCCACGTACACATTTCCACATCTTTGTTACATTTTGTTAATAAGCCCTCCCCCCATTATGTCTGGGAGGACAACAAGGAGAGACAGACGTTCCCATGTGAGAGGGCAAGCAGCCTATGTGGCAACAGGCAAAGGTGGATGTGGTCAGTCCTCAGGTAGAGCATCATTTCCTCTGTTTAGGGATGTTTAACAGCATATATTTCAGTGCGTACGTGCCGTTTAATGCAGTATATTTCTGTGCGCTAGTGCATGTTTAACGCAATATATTTCAGTGTGTTACATGCCATTTAACGCAGTATACTTCTGTGCGTTGGTGCACGTTTAACACAGTATATTTCAGTGCATTACTGCAAGTTTAACGCCGTATATTTCAGTGCGTTAGTGCATGTTTAACGCTGTATATTTCAGTGTGTTACTGCAAGTTTAACACCATATATTTCAGTGCGTTACTGCAAGTTTAACGTCGTATACTTCAGTGCGTTACCTTCCATTTAACGCAGTATAGTTCAGTGCATTACTGCAAGTTTAACAGCGAGGAAACAAAGTATATCCAAAGTATAACAATGGTGTATTATAAAGAACATCAATACTTGGAGTGCAGCCATGTTAACCCTCCGGGTTAAGCAGAGACAGTCACACATGAAAGTTAACCCTTGCAGTTAAGTAAAGTGAGTGTGCAGTGCAGTTAACCTTTAACCTTTTTGGTTATAGAGTGTAAAGTCAAGAAGGAGTACTGGCCAGCCCACAGAGGAAAGAGGTGACGGTGGCAGGTGAAGGGAATCACAATGGTGTGGGTCAGGTGTATTTCATATCCCCTACCTAGTGATTCTTGCATCTTAAAGCCTGCTACAGTACAAGGTTTGCCTAGGGACCCGGCCTGGGGTCATGTTACGCTAGGTCTTGCTAATAAGAAGTACGATGGCTTACCTGTGTGCCTAGTGGGTAATGAGTCAAGTCACATGTACAGTGAAGGTGTGAGCAGGCTGGTGGTGTATAATACATGCTCAGCATGAAAGGAGATGTTTGGGGATCACAAAAGAACAAACATACATACTCAACCCATGCTGCAGCATCCGTCTGTCCCCCATTGGCTCTAAGCCCTGAGTGATCACATGACCACAGATCATTCGGTTATCAGTCAGCTCCGAGTAGAGAGCAGTGGCTGTCAGTCACCGCTCTCTCCTCTGCCCCCACCCCCACCCCCGCACTGGAGCACAGGACTGGGAAGAGGGCTTCGGCTCTCAGCAGCGCACTGAAAGCTGGAGCCAGTTGTCAATCAGGCATCTGGGTGGATCCTTACAAAATGGTTGGGATCCTTCTAGAGCCTGGAGCAGCTCTGTGACATTAGCTGACAGTGGACTTCAGCCCACTGTTGGCTGATTCTTGGTCGTGGGAGAGCACATGTAAGTACACTCCTGTGACTCCCAAGAGAAATATGGGCAGAAACCCTTTGGCCATACTTCTCTTTTAACTAATCAAAGCGCTATGGGGTCTGTGTGTTAGGGCAGATAGGAACAGATCCAGCCGATGGCTGAAGAAGTGGGATGCAGCCATTTTGTGCGTGAGTGTATGGGGCACAGGTGTAAAAGGGGCCTCTGGCCTGAAAGTGTAATGCCCACATGAAGTAAGGAGTTAGAGTGTTACTTTAATAGTTTGCAGTGGCCCTAGGGGGCAAAACAATCTCTCTTACCATCAAAAGATGTGTGTTAAAGCTGAACTCCGTGCAGATTTATTTTTTCCCATGCAGTGGGGCTGTACCCGCACTACACTGGTTAACTGCTTGTTTTTGTCTAGGGGTTCGGAGAGCTGAGATATACACACCTAATCTTCTGATCCTCCCAGTGCAAGACTGGACCCTTCAGCCCCTGCACCCCCCCCCCCCTGCGGTCCAGCGATCTTGTGTAGTGTATTGTTCCTGACGTCATCATGCCCATAGACCAGCTCTGGATGTGAAAACGTCAGGAACATTCCACCACTGCACGTGGGGGGGGGTGCAGTTTCCTGGAGGATCAAAGGATCGGGTGAGTATGGGCTCTGTGTTCGCCCCTAGACAAAATGAGCAGTTAACCCATGCTGTAGACCATCAAAAGAGATGTGGCTGACAAAAAGACTTCAATACATGTCAAAAGAGGCCTCCCAGAACCCTTTACATAAGACAAAACCAAAACAGTAGACGCATGTCCCCAGGATCCATATATCTGTAGACAGCTCTAACATAAACCTGCTGCACTACACAGAATATAGAAAGATTTATATATGCAGAACAAAAACATTTATTTCATTTTGTTTCAATTCGTTATTTACATTAATTCGTTTAGGTAAATTTGTTTAATTCGTTTAATTCACTTTCGGAATTCGTTTTGTTTATGCGTTTTCAAAACGATTCGAAAAGTTTTCAAATCAATTTCGAATAGTTTTCAAATTCGAGTAGTTTTGCAATTTCCAAAAAGAATAAAATAGAATAGAAAATAAAGGAATAGAAAAAAAAATTTCTCTTCTATTCCTTTATTTTGTATACTATTGTATTCTCTTTGGAAACTGTAAAACTATTTGAGTTCGAAAAGTTTTCAAATTCGAATCTGAAAACTATTCGAATACAAAAAGTTTTTGAATTCGAAAAGTATTCGAAAACTAATTTGAAAACGATTCAAATTCGAATTTCGTTTGAATTTTTTTTTTGTTATTTCGGATACGTTCAAGTTTGGATACATTCGAATTTCTAATGCCGCGTACACACGGTCGGACTTTCCGGCATACTTGGTCCGGCGGACCAGAGTGTGCCGGACAATCCGCCCGTGTGTGGGCGGCGGCGGACTTTTCCGGCGGACTTCTTCCCAAAAGCCCGCCGGACCTAGATTTTAAACATGTTTGAAATCTTTCCGTCGGACTCAGTTTCGGGCGGAAAGTCCGCTCGTGTGTGTGCTGGTCCGACGGAAAGCCCGCTCGTGTGTAGGCTGGTCCGACGGACCAAATACGACACGAGGGGATGGTATTGCATCTCGCGCTCGCTGCAATAGGAAAAACAAATCTTCCTATTGCGGCGAGCGCGGGGCATACCAGGCCCTTAGGTCTGGTATGGATTATAAAGGGGAACCCCGCTACGCCGAAAAAACGGCGTGGGGTCCCCCTAAAATCCATACCAGACCCCGATCCGAGCACGCAGCCTGGCCGGTCAGGAAAGGGGGTGGGGACGAGCGAGCGCCCCCCCCCTCCTGAACCGTACCAGGCCGCATGCCCTCAACATGGGGGGTGGGTGCTTTGGGGGAGGGGGGCGCCCTGCGCCCCCCCCCCCCCAAAGCACCTTGTCCCCATGTTGATGAGGACAAGGGCCTCTTCCCGACAACCCTGGCCGTTGGTTGTCGGGGTCTGCGGGCGGGGGCTTATCGGAATCTGGGAGCCCCCTTTAATAAGGGGGCCCCCAGATCCCGGCCCCCCACCCTATGTAAATGAGTATGGGGTACATGGTACCCCTACCCATTTACCTAGGAAAAAAGTGTAAGTAATAAAACACACTACACAGGTTTTTAAAATATTTTATTAAACAGCTCCGGGGGGGGATCTTCCTCCGGCTTCGGGGGTCTTCTTCCGGCTTCGGGGGTCCCTCCGCTTCATCTTCTCCCGGCGTCCGGTTGGTTCTTCTCCGCTCTCCGGCCTCTTCTCCCGGTGTCGCAGGTCTTCGGCCGGCCCCTCCGCTCTCTTCATGTAGCTCTATTGCGAGCGGAGGTCCGGACTTCTGGGCTTCTTGGCTTCTTGGCTTCTCTTCTCTTCTCTTCCCCCAGATGTTGACACGACGCTCTCTCCGGCTGGACTGGTCTCTGAGGGCTGCGTTGTGACTTATATAGGCGGAGACCCCGCCCCCATATGATGTCACAGTCCCTGGGCATGCTGGGACTGTGACGTTTTAGGGGGCGTGGTCGACCACGCCCCCTAAAACGTCACAGTCCCAGCATGCCCAGGGACTGTGACATCATATGGGGGCGGGGTCTCCGCCTATATAAGTCACAACGCAGCCCTCAGAGACCAGTCCAGCCGGAGAGAGCGTCGTGTCAACATCTGGGGGAAGAGAAGAGAAGAGAAGCCAAGAAGCCAAGAAGCCCAGAAGTCCGGACCTCCGCTCGCAATAGAGCTACATGAAGAGAGCGGAGGGGCCGGCCGAAGACCTGCGACACCGGGAGAAGAGGCCGGAGAGCGGAGAAGAACCAACCGGACGCCGGGAGAAGATGAAGCGGAGGGACCCCCGAAGCCGGAAGAAGACCCCCGAAGCCGGAGGAAGATCCCCCCCCGGAGCTGTTTAATAAAATATTTTAAAAACCTGTGTAGTGTGTTTTATTACTTACACTTTTTTCCTAGGTAAATGGGTAGGGGTACCATGTACCCCATACTCATTTACATAGGGTGGGGGGCCGGGATCTGGGGGCCCCCTTATTAAAGGGGGCTCCCAGATTCCGATAAGCCCCCGCCCGCAGACCCCGACAACCAACGGCCAGGGTTGTCGGGAAGAGGCCCTTGTCCTCATCAACATGGGGACAAGGTGCTTTGGGGGGGGGGGGCGCAGGGCGCCCCCCTCCCCCAAAGCACCCACCCCCCATGTTGAGGGCATGCGGCCTGGTACGGTTCAGGAGGGGGGGGGGGCGCTCGCTCGTCCCCACCCCCTTTCCTGACCGGCCAGGCTGCGTGCTCGGATCGGGGTCTGGTATGGATTTTAGGGGGACCCCACGCCGTTTTTTCGGCGTAGCGGGGTTCCCCTTTATAATCCATACCAGACCTAAGGGCCTGGTATGCCCCGCGACGGGGCTAGCAAGGTGTCAATCTCGCCGATAAAAGCGGCAAGATTGACATCCTTCTCTAGTCCCGTCGCACCTGAGTCACGTTCAAAATGAACGGACTTGTCCGTGTGTGGGCAAGTCCGTTCATTCTGAAAGTCCGCCGGAACTCCGGCGAAAGTCCGTCGGAAAGACGGGCGGACTTAGCCCGCCGGAAAATCCCGGCGTGTGTGGGCAAGTCCGTTCGTTTTAAAGTCCGGCGCACCTGGCGGACAAAGTCCGTCGGAAAGTGTGCCAGACCAAGTAGGATAGAAAGTCCGCTCGTGTGTACGCGGCATTAAAGACATCCGAAATACATTTGAATTTCTGAATAACGAAAATTTGTCAGAATTTTATTTCGGAGCAAAACAAACTGCACATGTTTAATTTCTATAGTATGGTTGATCCCAGAGTGCTGGTTATGATGTAGAGTAGTGTCATAACTTGCTCTTGCTCTACATGTTACGTGCCAAGCGCTTCTTCTACAGTACATATATTGGCAAAATTAATTAAACCAACAAAAAAAATGATTGCTGTATCAGGAGCCAGATAGAGATTGGTAAAAAGTGTAGTTTCAGACCACAACTACAGCAGAATCAGCACAAGGGACACAAGTAACAGTCAGTACATAGGATGTGTCTCTTGGGCTGATGCATCTTTTTTTTAGGTGAAATCCTCCTCTGCCCATGCCCCCTTCCACCCCCACCAATGCAATTTTCTGGTCCATTGTGGGCTAATCGAACTAAAGGGCTGTCACAGGCTCTCATCAAAAGAGTCAGACTATGCCCATCCTTTCTGCCCAGCTGCACCATTAAGAGAAGCTGTACTAAAGCTTACATGAACTATGAATAAAGAAGCCAGACCTATCAATCATCCACCCATCCTCCATTCATAGATCCTGTTTTGAATAAATATATATCTGCGCAGTAAAACATACAATAAAAAACATGTGGCTGCCCTTCCTATGTTCCTGCGGTTGGGCTTCCAATGTATCATACTATATACTCTCAGATTGCTCAGATGTGACCTTCCTGTGTTGTACGGTTTTCAACACACTATTTCTCTATGGGAGGATTCCAAATCTATTTGAAGAGTATTAGGCTTAGAACGTGCTCTAGACACATTATAGACTTACTTAAGTGAGCCTTAGTGGAATATTTGATATTATACTCTTGATTTTTCAGATGGCAAGTTTTTGCCTATGACCTTACAAGAGTAGGGATGAGCCAAACACCCCCCGGTTAGATTCGCACCAGAACCTGCGAACGGACTGAAAATTTGCGCGAACTTTAGAACCCCATTGAAGTCTATGGTACTGGAACGTTCGAAATCAAAAGTGCTAATTTTAAAGGCTAATTTGCATGGTATTGTCCCAGAAAGAGTTTGGGGACCCGGGTCCTGCCCCAGGGGACATGTATCAATGCAAAAAAAAGTTTTAAAAACAGCCGTTTTTTCGGGAGCAGTGACTTTAATAATTCTTAAAGTGAAAAAAAAAAATTGAAATATTCCTTTAAATATCGTACCTGGGGGGTGTCTATAGTATGCCTGTAAAGTGGCTCGTGTTTCCTGTGCTTAGAACAGTCCCTGCACAAAATTACATTTTTAAAGGAATAAAAGTCATTTAAAACTGCTTGCAGCTTTAATGTAATGTCGGGTCCTGGCAATATGGATGAAAATCAGTGAGACAAACGGCATGGGTACCCCCCCCCCCCCAGTCCATTACCAGGCCCTTTGGGTCTTGTATGGATATTAAGGGGAACCCCACACCCAAATTAAAAAAAGGAAAGGCATGGGGCCCCCAGGCCCTATATACTCTGAAAAGCAGTATACAGGTGGTGCAAACAAGACAGGGACTGTAGGTTTGTTGTTAAGCAGAATCTGTTTGTAATTTTGAACTGGTAAATTTTTAAAGTGTAGCTCCAGCCAAAAAACCTATTTTAAGCTTTTTGGAAAACATAGGGAAGGATTATCACCCCTGTGACATTTGTTTTGCTGTCTGTGCACCTCTTCAGAAGATTTCATCTCACTTTCTGGATTGTTGATAAAGCATCAGTGGAGAGGAGACATGTTTTTCCCATATTAACTCTTACAGGAGAGAATTTCCCTTCCTAGGGGTATATTTCATCTCACTTCCTGTTGTCTCCTTCCGTTTGCAAGTAGGAGTCATTTGTAAGTTGGATGTTTGAAAGTAGGGGCCTGCCCTATATACTCTGCAGAAATTGGGGCCTTAGGTGTTGGTGTTGCCACAACACTGTAAGCCCTCACAGTTACTCTTGGTGGGCGCAGGAACGGGCCCTGCTGTGAAATATTAGATAAAGAATTGTAATTACATGCACCTGTTGAACAGGGTGAGAAAAATTGGGCCTTTGGTGGTGGTGGTGCTGCTGGTGTCACAACACTGTAAGTCCTCACAGTTACTCTTAGTGGGCGCAGAAATGGGCCCTGCTGTGAAATATTAGATCAAGAATTGTAATTACATGTCCCTGTTGAACAGGGGTAGAAAAATTGGGCCTTAGGCACTGGTGCTGGTGCCACAACACTGCAACCCCTCACAGATACTCTAGTTGGAGTGCAGGAACGACCCCTGCTGGAAAGTATTGCATCAAAAATTGTAATTACACACCCCTATTAAACAGAGGCTGAAAAATTGGGCCTTAGGCACTGGTGCCACAACACTGCAACCCCTCACAGATACTCTAGTTGGAGCGCAGGAACGAGCCCTGCTGCAAAGTAATGCATCAAAAATTGTAATTACACGCCCCTGTTAAACAGGGGCTGAAAAACTGGGCCTTAGGCACTGGTGCCACAACACACTGCAACCCCTCACAAATACTCTAGTTGAGTGCAGCAATGAACCCTCCTTGCAAAATATTGCATCAAAAATTTTAATTACACGCCCCTTCCCGAAGATGTTTCATCCTCTGCTCCCTCTCTGCTCCCTCCCTCAAGATAAGGTCCGCCACCTTACCCTTGTAACGTGGATCAAGGAGGGTTGCCAGCCAGTAACGATCCCTCTCCTTGATACCACGAATACGAGGATCCTTCCACAGGCTTTGTAGGATCAGGGAGGCCATGCAGCGTAGGTTTGCTGAGGCATTCGTTCCGGAGTCTTCTGGGTCACTAAGGACGACATGATCCGCAGCCACCTCCTCCCAGCTACGTACAAGTCCATGGGTTTTCTGGGATTGTAAATGATCCCTTGAAGACTGCTGCTGATGCTGAGTGCCAGGCTCCACCTCCATTCTAACACAATCCTCCTCCTCCTCCTCCTAGTCCTGTGTGATCAGCGGGCACGCAGGAACACTGTCTGGATAACGGGGGCCTTGAGAGGTAAGGAAGTCCTCCTCTTCCTGCCTCTGTTCTGCCTCAAGTGCCCTGTCCATTATTCCACGCAGCATGTGCTCCAACAGGTGGACAAGGGGGACAGTGTCACTGATGCATGCACTGTCACTGCTCACCATCCTCGTGGCTTCCTCAAATGGTGACAGGACAGTGCATGCATCCCTGATCATGGCCCACTGGCATGGGGAAAAAAAACAAGCTCCCCTGACCCTGTCCTGGTGCCATAGTCGCACAGGTACTCATTGATAGCACTCTGCTGCTTGTGCAGCCGCTGCAGCATGGCTAACGTTGAGTTCCACCTGGTGGGCATGTCACAGATTAGGCGGTTCTTTGGCATGTTAAATTCCTTTTGGAGGTCAGCCGGCCGAGCACTGGCATTATATGACCGGCGGAAATGCACACAGACTTCCCTGGCTTGCCTCAGGACATCCTGTAAGCCCGGGTACCTGCCCAAGAACCGCTGCACCACCAAGTTAAGGGCGTGAGCCAAACAGGGCACATGGGTCAGTTGTCCCTGTCGGAGGGCGGAGATAAGGTTGGTGCCATTGTCGCAAACCACCATTCCTGGCTGAAGCTGGCGTGGCGTCAACCACCTCTGAGCCTGCCCCTGCAGAGCTGACAGAATCTCTGCCCCCGTGTGGCTCCTGTCCCCCAAGCACACCAGCTCAAGCACCGCATGGCATCTTTTGGCCTGCGTACTTGCGTACCCCCTTGAACACCTACAGAGCACCGCTGGTTCCAAGGATAAAGCATAGGAAGAGGCCATGGAGGAAGAAGAAGAGGAGGGGGTGGAGGAGAGAGGTGTGTCAGAATCACCAGTAGTAGCATTTTGGAGGTGTGGTGGGGGAACAACCTTCAAAACTACTGCACCTTGTCCTGCATCCTTCCCAGCTGCCAGAAAAGTCACCCAATGTGCCGTGAAAGATAGGTAACGTCCCTGTCCATGCCTGCTGGACCATGAGTCAGCGGTAATATGCACCTTACCGCTGACCGCCCTGTCCAGCGAGGCCAAGACATTGCCTTCCACATGCCGGTAGAGAGCCAGAATCGCCTTATGTGAGAAAGTGGCGTTTGGGAACCTGCCACTGAGGAACAGCACATTCCACAAACTCACAGGAGGGGGCAGAGTCTACCAACTGAAAAGGTAGAAGTTGAAGTGCTAGCAATTTAGCCAAGCTAGCATTCAACTGCTGGGCATGTGGATGGCTGGGAGCGAACTTCTTTCGGCAGTGCAGCAGCTGGGGCATGGAAATTTGCCTGGTACAATCTGACGTCGGTGTACCGATAGCAGATTGCCCACAAGTACTTGGCTGTGACACACCTAATTCTACACCTTCATTCCTCTCAGTGCAGGTCTCAGAGAGGACTGAAGGTATAGTGGGGTTGGAGATCCCAGCTGATGAGGAGCAAGGAGAGGTCCTCTTTGTTCTTTGGTGTGGGTCTTTTAGGTACGTTTGCCAACAAACTGCATGGCAGGTCAACATATGTTTGGTCAAGCATGTGGTGCCCAAGCGAGTGATGTTTTGGCCACGCGAGATACGCTTGAGACATATGTTGCAAATAGCAGTGGTGGGATCTGATGCACTCTTCTCAAAAAAGGCCCACACCAAAGAACTTTTGGAATAACGCGCAGAGACAGCAGCGCCCTGCACTTGCGGAGCTCTGCGGTGTGATGCAGTTGGTATGCTGTCCTTAAGCTGGCCCCTGGAGGGCATCCTGCCTTGTTGGTGATGTGCCTCCTCCTCTCTCCTATCAGGCACCCACGTGGAGTCAGTGACCTCATCATTCCCTCCCTCCTCATCACTGGAGCAAAGCTGGCAGTATGTTGCAGCTGGGAGAACATGACTGCCAGATTGCTGTCCTTCTTGGGCACCCCCTCTGTCTGGGCTCAGGTTACTGCCTTCCTCTAGCTGAGTATCATCATCGGAGCCTTCAAAACGCTAGGCATCCTCCTAGAGCATGTACCCAACACTGTGGTCAAACAGTTCGGGGGACTCCTCAGGAGGACATGGTGGGGCTAGGGAAGGAGTGACTAATGTCATTGAGCCGAGGGAAGAGGCCACGTTGGCAGCTGCTTTGCCAGACAACGTACCCTGAGCCTGGGTGAGAGAGGATGAGGAGGATGAAGACGGCTTGGTCATCCACTCTACCAAGTCTTCCGCATGTTGCGGCTCAACACGGCCAGCTGCCGAAAAAAAGGACAAGCGAGTCCCACGGCCATGTGCTGATGAGCATGCACCGTGTCCACGACCAGCACTGTTGCCTCTAGACACAGAGCCTGCTTGCCCTCTTTTATTGGTTTGTGACTGTCTGCCTCTCCTTGTTGGCCTTCCAGACATACTAATGGCCTGCACTGCAGTGAGATGTAGCTGCACAAAACTGGGATGTATATATATACTGATTATACAGAAGCTAGCAGAATGCCTGCCTGTGGTATTAATAGGATCAGAAGAAGCACACCAGCACTTGTCTTCAGGTAGCTATAGGTGCAACTGTGCAGGGTACACAGTACACTAACTGTAAATACATCAAGCTGCTTGCCTGTGGTATTAATAGGATCAGAAAAAGAACACCAGCACTTGTCTTCAGGTAGCTATACTGCAGGTGCAACTGTGCAGGGTACACAGTACACTAACTGTAAATACTGTCAAAACACCTGCCTGCCTGTCAGTATATTAGGAAGAGAATAACAGGAACAGATCTAGCTAAACTGAATACAGTGTATATATATATATATATATATATATATATATATATATATATATACACACACACACACACACACACAAAACATCTGGGAGATTATATATATATATATATATATATATATATACACACACACACAACCAAAAAACTGTGAGTGCAGCTAACTGACTCGACCTGCCTACAATCAAATGACACTGTCTCTCTGTCTATCTTTCTCCGCCATCGCAACACACTACACAAGGCCACCACGCAGGCGGCCTTATATAGTGTGGGGCGTGTACTAATAATTGGACAAAGCCACTTTGGCTTTGGCCAATTATGTCTCTCTGTACACACGGTGCAGGTTATAGTGCATGCTTGGCCAATCATCAGCCAGCAATGCGTGGCGATGCTGCTGTGAATTATGGGCCGTGACGCGCCACTCGATTTTGGCGCAAACGGCCCATATCATTCGCAATTCTACGAACATGGGTTCAACTCGAACTCAAAACTCATCCCTAAGCAAGAGCCTTCACACATGCTCTTCAGCCATTTAATATTTGTACTGTGATTCTGCCTTTGTTTTTCCATTTATGATATTACAAATTTTAGTAGAGAAATTATACACAAGCTCCTGAAGAAGCGGTTCCCACGAAACATGTAGAGTAGTTATTTTTTACCAGTGGTACCTAGAAAGTCAATTTTTCAATTTCAATCTCCAACCTCTATTGTTCAGTGGTTGTACAGTAAGTAAGCAGCTTGGCTAGGCCACAATATAAGAGGGAGAGGAGAGACTAGTTTTATCTTAAAATAAAAATGACAGTTTATTATTATACTATTAGGTACAAATATTGTATAGGGGCTGGACAGTGCAGCTATAGACTGCAGTGGGCATGAGCTGCAAAAACTAGCTGCACTATACCTCCAAGTCTAGCGGCCCCACATTGTCCAAGCTCTATTGGAAGTTTTTTATATATGTATTTATATCATAAACACGTGAAAATATGCAGCCAGCATAACTATGCCAGAAAATATTTGTCAACACATCTTTTTCTCCTCCCAGGCACAGGTTGTATGACTGTGTACTGAAGGCATAGTTGCTGGGAAAATGAACAAAAACAAGAAGCGCAAATAACCTGATGTCACGTGCACACTGTCACAAGTGTAGTGGTACCCCTGTAGGGGCTGCTGGTTGTTGTGGTCTGTCTGTTACCCTGCCCAGCCAGGCACACCATCTTCAGACATTCAGTGCATTACTGCAAGTTTAACACGGTATATTTCAGTGCATTACATGCCATTTAACACAGTATAATTCTGTGCGTTAGTGCACGTTTAACGCAGTATACTTCAGTGCGTTACTGTAAGTTTAACGTTGCATATTTCAGTGTGTTATCTTGCGTTTAACGCAGCATAGTTCAGTGCGTTACTACAAGCTTAACAACATATATTTCAGTGCATTACTGCAAGTTTAACGCTGTGTATTTCAGTGTGTTACTGCAAGTTTAGCACCGTATATTTCAGTGCATTACATGCCATTTTACACAGTATATTTCTTTGCATTAGTGCACGTCTAATGCAGTATATTTCAGTACATTACTGCAAGTTTACGGCCATATATTTCAGTGTGTTACGAGCCATATAACACAGTATATTTCTGTGCATTAGTGCACATTTAACGGAGTAAACGCAAGTGACTTGCTGCAAGTTTATTGCCGTATATTTCAGTGCATTACCTTCCGTTTAACCCTGTATAGTTTAGTGCGTTACTGCAAGTTTAACGCCACATATTTCAGTGCGTTACTGCAAGTTTAATGCCATATATTTCAGTGCGTTACTGCACGTTTAACACAGTATATTTCAGTGCGTTACTGTAAGTTTAACGCCGTATATTTCAGTGCGTTACGAGCCATTTAACACAGTATATTTCTGTGTATTAGTGCACGTTTAACGGAGTATACTTAGGTGTGTTGCTGCAAGTTTATTGCCGTATATTTCAGTGCATTACCTTACGTTTAACACAGTATAGTTCAGTACGTTACTGCAAGTTTAATGTCATATATTTCAGTGCGTTAGTGCAAGTTTAACGCAGTATATTTCTGTGCATTAGTGCACTTTAACACAGTATATTTCAGTGCATTACTGCAAGTTTAACACTGTATATCTCAGTGTGCCTTCCGTTTAATGCAGCATAGTTCTGTGCGTTACTACAAGTTTAACGGCATATATTTCAGTGCGTTACGTGCCGTATAACGCAGTATATTTCTGTGTGCTAGTTGCACATTTAATGCAGTATATTTCAGTACATTACATGCCATTTAATGCAGTATATTTCTGTGCATTGGTGCACGTTTCACACAGTATATTTCAGTGCCTTACTGCAAGTTTAATGCCGTATATTTCAGTGCGTTGGTGCACGTTTAACGCCGTATATTTCCCTGCATTACTGCAAATTTAACGTCATATATTTCAGTGCCTTACCTTCCGTTTAACGCAGTATAGTTCAGTGCGTTACTGCAAGTTTAACACCGTATATTTAAGTGTGCTACCTTCCGTTTAACACAGTATAGTTCAGTGCATTAGTGCATGTTTAATGCAGTATATTTCAGTGCGTTACTGCAAGTTTAACGCCGTATATTTCAGTGTGTTAGTGCAGGTTTAACACAGTATACTTCTGTGCGTTACTGCGCATTTGACACAGTATATTGCAGTGTGCCAGTGCAGTTTTACTGCAGTATATTCTAGTGTGTCTGTGGATTGTATCTGTGTAGTGACTACTCAAGTTAAAGTGCACCAAACACCCCTTTCCATTGATTAAAGTGCATCCACATACACATTTCCGCATCTTTGTTACATTTTGTTAATAAGCCCTCCCCCTCCATTATGTCTGAGAGGACAACAAGGAAAGGCAGACGTTCCCATGTGAGGGGGCAAGCAGCGTATGTGTCCACAGGCAAAGGTGGATGTGGTCAGTCCTCAGGCAGGGCATCATTTCCTCTGTTTAGGGATGTTGCTCGTGCTATCCAGCCACAGCATGCAGAAGAGGTGGTGAACTGGCTTACTAAACCATCCACATCCTCCATCACCCAAGCAGAGACTAGTGTGCAGTCCACTGCAGCTGCCAGAGTGGCTAAACCTGCCTCCTTGTCCACAGCTATTCCTGCCATATCCCCAGCATCAGGCATGGAGGAGTCCGCTGAGTTATTTGAACACAGCATAAGCCACTTGCTCCTTGACGATGCACAGCCATTACTTGATTCAAATGTTGGTTCTGAGGTTGAAGGCAGGAACATGAGCCTATAGAGAGGGGAGAACACTGGTACACAAATTGGCAGTCATGTTTCCTCAGCCACAGCGTATTGCC
This sequence comes from Aquarana catesbeiana, assembly GCF_042186555.1. Classification (NCBI taxonomy): domain Eukaryota; kingdom Metazoa; phylum Chordata; class Amphibia; order Anura; family Ranidae; genus Aquarana; species Aquarana catesbeiana. The sequence goes on from NC_133328.1 coordinate 77,580,976, forward strand.
AAGTTGTCTCCAGTGGTAAGGAGGATGGAGGAGATGATGATGATGAGGTCACTGATGTGACTTGGGTGCTGGATAGAGAGGAAATAGAAGGTGAAGGTAAGGCACAACCCCAACGTGGCAGCCATCATGGAAGAGTAGAAAGCAGCCACCCTATTCCATCACATTGTGGAGCCGTTATCTCCCAGCCCACGTCCCACAGCTCAGCTGTCTGCTCCTTTTTTAGCACAAGTGCAGCCGATGGCATTGTTGTAATTAGCAAAAACACCAGCCATTTGGGTACCAAATGCTTGACAGGGCATTTAACCTCCCACCACTCAACCCGTTGGCAAGAGCACCTGAAAGCCACACAAAAGGGGCTCAATTCTGTTCCTCCCCCTTACTCACCTCAGTCTGCCCCCTCTATACCTCATGACCTGTCAGCAGTCTCCACTGACAGGAATGATGGTATAGCGCAGGGTGTCCCAGGTCCTTGCAGCACATCTGCCAGTAGCACACCACCAGCTTTAGACTATAGCCGGCAAATTTATCTGCCCCATCTGCTGCAGCGGAAAAAAAAAAAGATCTGCTAAACAGGCCAGAAGAGTCTGAAGCCAATTAAGGTAGTCAAACAAAGCCAGTGCTCGGTTGGCTGACATTCAGTGGGAATTCCACCTACCTCTAAACCGCCTGATTTGTGACATGCCCACCAGGTGGAACTTGACTTTGGCAATGCTACAGCTTCTACACATGCAGCAGAGGGCCATCAATGAGTACCTGTGTGAGTATGGCACAACGACAGGCTCAAGTCGGCTCGGCTTTTTTTCCTCACAGCTGCTCATAAAGGATGCATGCACTGTACTGTCACCATTTGAGGAGGCCACAAGGATGGTGAGCCGCGACAATGCATCCATCAGTGGCACAATCCCTGTTGTGTTCCTGCTGGAGCAGACTCTGCGTGGCATTATGGAAAGGGAACTTGAGGCAGAGCTGCAGGAGGAAGAGGAGGACTTCCTTTCCTCTCAAGGCCCACTTTATGCAGATACCATTCTTGCGATGCCACACAACACACAAGGGGAGAGGGAAGAGGATGAGGAGGATTCTAGTTTTGGAGGCATTGAAGCAGAGGAAGACATAGGAAGACATACATCAATCCTTAACAGATGGTTTTCCATCCCTAGAACCCTTGGGAGTTGTACGTGGCTGGGAGGAGGTAGTTCCAGATACTGTAATCCTGCATAACCCAGAGGAGTCTGCGTCTCATGCCTCCGCAGATTTGCAGTGCATGGGCTCCCTCATGCTTCAAAGCCTGTGAAAAGAGCCAAGAATACATGGCGTAAAGGAGAAGGATCACTATTGGTTGGCAATTCTCCTTGACCACCATTACAAGGGGAAAGTCTCAGAACTCATCCCGTCCCCAGGTAGATTGCAGAAGATGAAATCTCTTGAGGACACCTTAAAGAGCAGTTTATCTAATGCTTTTCCTGACTCTGGTAGGTTACAGTGTTGTGGAAAATGTAGTTTGGAGGCTTCTTTTGGTCAGGAGAGGAGCGGTGGAGAAGGCAGCCACCTAAGTGATGCATTTTACAGTGTTTTTAGTCCTCGCCGCCCAGGGCTGTCAGCTTCCACATCCCATCGGCAGTGTCTGCATCACTTGGTGGACAATTATCTAGGGGCGGAGAGCAGAGATGGAGAGCTTTCCAGTCGACGATCCACTAGCTTACTGGGTCATGAGAATAGACCATTGGTTAGAATTTGCTCGGTATGCAATTGAGCTGCTGGACTGCCCTGCATCCAGCGTGCTTTCCGAACGGGCATTCGGTGCTGCTGGATGTTTTGTTACTGATAATAGAACACGTCTGTCCACAGACTCCATGGGCTGTCTGACATTTATCAAAATGAATCTGTCCTGGATTACCAGCAGCTATGAAGCCCCTGATGCTATCGCTGATTAAATGTTTTTGGCATGTGGAATCTCTGCAGGACTTCTAGGCTGCCTAGCGTTGTGGGTGTTGATTTCATCTGGAAGAATTTTTTTGGTGTAGGTTTTTTCGGGCACTGTTAAAGGGGTTGTAAACCCTCGTGTTTTTTCACCTTAATGCATCCTATGCATTAAGGTGAAAAAACTCCTGACAGTGACCGGCCCCCCAGCCCCCTGTTTTACTCACCTGAGCCCTGGGATTGGTTGGCGTAGATGAGCTGTACCTCTCTACCCAGGGTTTTCAGCTCTTGATTGGATAGCTTGATAGCAGTGCAGCCATTGGCTCCCACTGCTGTCAATCAAATCCATTGACGCGGGCGCCAGGGGGCCTGGCCGAGTCCTGCATTCTGCATCCATTCTGCAAATGCTGGACTCGGAAGTGCCCCCGGAAGATAACCCCCCGGGAGAATGCCTCTCCTAGGGGTTATACGATGGGGGAGGAGCTGATAGCACCACTGGGGGACCCCAGAAGACGATGATCGGGGCCACTCTGTGCAAAACGAACTGCAGAGTGGAGGTAAGTATGACATGTTTGTTAGTTACAAAAAAAAACAAGCCTTTGCAATCACTTTAACACCCAAAGACCAATTTTTCCACACCTGTTTGACAGGTGCATATCATTGCAATTTTTGACAGTATGGCCAATTCTTTCTTTCTTCAAGAGTACCTCAAAAGTGTTACTGTGTGAAGGCGTCACCGACACCCAAAGACCAATTTTTCTGCACCTGTTACTTCTATCCTAAGTCTGTGGAAGAGACACCAGAATTTATGCAAAAAATCTCTACTCTTGTTCCCAGTGCACTACATTGTGGCCTCAATATACAGACTGGCTTGCAGGGAAAAAGAAAGCTTACAGGGAAAATGTCATTTGTTTGGCTTTATAAATGCAATTATTGCTGCAGCAGCTTCTATACACAGTACAGATGTGCCCCTTTACAGGTAGACTAAGAGGACCCCAGTCCCCAGGCACTATATTGAAAGGAATTTTTCATTTTCATGCTTCCACTTTAAGCATTAATAGATCACTGTTCATTTAAAAATTACGTTTTTACAAACTTTTTTTCATTGATACATGTCCCCCAGGGCAGTACCCGGACACCCATAACCATTGTATGCCCAATTACTTGCATATAAGCCTTCAAAATGGGCACTTGATTTTTCCAGTTCGGGTCCCATTGACTTCAACGGGGTTCATTATTCGGTTCCAAACTTTTGCAATGTTCGAAAGTTCTGGTGCAAACCAAACAAACGGGATCGTTCGGCCCATCCCTAATCAGTAGTAAACCAAAACAGTAGTGGAGTGTCACAATTCCCCTCTCTGTGGCCAGCAGTGGGAGGATAAGGCACAAGATCTAGGAGAGAAGCTGATATATGTCCTGTAAAGCAGCAACCTGACAGGCCACAAAGTGCATATACAGAACCGGAGTCTAATCCAATGAAATGACAGCCCTAACAACGTACCAGAGCTTGTTCCTATCCCCATGGCAACGTGTTTCAAGGTCCCGCCTCTTCACTGCTGGTGGACAACCTATAACTGTAGGCTGCCTGCCATTTCACAATGCAGGGAAAGGCATGCAGCAGCAAAAAAAATAGAATCCTGTGGAATAGAATCCGAAAATAAGGAACATTAAAAAAAAAATGGCAATTGGTGCCAGAAGAAGGTAGTGGATGGCAAGCCTTTGCTAATATGATCTATTTCTCCTCCCCCTCTCCTCTTTCTCTTACAATGTGATAATGGCACAAGGAAACGCTCTGGGGAGCAGAGATTTGTATTACCCTGCCAGTGATTCATCACACAGGACATAGTAAAATGGCTGACAAAGCTTTTCTCTTTTAGTCCTCCCAGGCACAGGGCAGCCACATGCCTACATATGCGGCTAATGCATCCTTTTCCTCCTCCTCTTCTACAAATCCTGCCAGAGACCCAAAAAGTTACTAGGAGTCACATTGCAGGGCCAGTCCAAAAAGTTCTGTAGTGTGGGCATTTTATCAAAGCATCTGTACCTGGAATTGAATAAATAAAAATTAGTCCAAAGACCACTGATCATTCTCAGGTCTGCTCTAAACACAGAGTGGTGGTTGTCAGTCAGCACTCTGTGTCTTCTCCCCCTCAGCCCTTACTGGGGTGCTGGACTGTGGAGGGCGGTGGGCGTGGCTGGCTCAGGCTCTCAGTGGTGCACTGAGAAGCTAAGCCAACTGTCCTTCAGGCATCTGGATGAATCCTGACATCATTGCTAGGATCCCTGCAGAGCCTGGACAGGCTCTACCCCGCTGTCAGCTGGATTTGATCCACAGGAGTGCAGAACTAAGTTCATTCCTGTGACCCACAGTAGAAGTATTGCCAAAAGACCTTTGGCCATACTTCTCCTTTGATAACATCACATGGAAAGCCTATTTGTATTTTAATTGCTAGTTTTCGTGAAAATAACAGCTGATGATGCTGATATAAAGGTCCTTGTTTTGGACACCAAGGAGTCTAACAAATAAATTGCAAAGCCATTCAAGGCTGCAGGACATCAGCAGATGTTACAAAGGATAAAAAAGGTACCCCCCCCCCTTTCCCAAATTCTGCATACACACCCCTTTGCTATCTACAGGACATCAAGTAAAGGTTACATGTACTTTAAACTGTTCCTGCCATCCGTATGCATATATGCAGCCATTGGGCAGGTAGACTTTAACGTCGAGTGGCTGCATATATTATGTATCTATGAGGAACAGTTTTTCTGTGCTGAGAGATCACTCACTGCACACTTCCACCACAGTACCTACAGTAATATGCCACTGAGAGGGGGGACGTGACCAAGCAGGGCATGTGAGCAGCCACTTTCACAGAGCTCCAGCATATCACCCTGATATCATCCAGTTTCCAGCGGCATAAACTTCCTTGTTTGGCCCCAGCACAACCCTGTACACCCGCGGCAGTTACTGGACCACTTTTCAGCAGCTAAAGGAGGATGTTGACCCAGGGAAACATAGGAGTAGGTACGAGTTGGATTCCCAACATGGAGCTACGGTGGCTCCCACACAGCGCAATCGCGGACCAGAAAAGTACAGGGAGAACATGAGTAAACCGCCCAAAGCCCTTAAAGAGCAGGAGGGGGACCCCCCAAAGGACATGAGGTAATATGCCCTAAAAATGGCAGAAATATATGACCGCGTCAGATCCTCAGACACTGACAATGTTGTAGAGACCCCAGTGCAGAGATGGCAGATGAGGGGGAGGAGCGGGGGGCTGCAGCCCTGCTTATTAATGCTGATGACTGCCCTGATGACATGGAGGAGGCTGACGAGCCTGGTGAGGAGGGAGAACAACCAACGCTGGTGGCAATTTTAATAAGTGCACTGCCTCAGTGAACACCCTGCAAGAGTGCTTTGGGGGCCTGAGAGAGGAGGTCAGCTTAATAAGGCAGGATCTGCAAAATAATAAGGGAGAGAACCACTGCTGCAGAGAACAGGATCAGCGACATACTCCCTGCTCTCACAAGAGACACTCAGTCTACTGCCCGCTTAGCCAAAGCCACTGACCTGAGAGCTGAGGACTTTGAAAATTGCCACAGGTGCAATAATGTACATATTGTGGGGTTACCCGAAAAGGTGGAGGACCGTGACCCCACAGAATTTTTGGAACAATAGCTGACCGATATTTTTGGGAAGGAGGCATTCTCACACCTATATGCAGCGGAAAGAGCTCATAAGTTTCCCCTGCGCCCATTGCCACTGGGATACCAGCCGCGTCCTATCCTGGCACGATTACTGAATTACAGGGACAGGGAAATTATCCTGTGGCTGGCGCAAGAAAAATGAAACATCCAATTTAATGGCACAAGAATTTCCATTTACCTGGACTTCTCTGCAAAGGTGCAGAAACTTAGGTCACATTTCACGGATGTCAAAAAACGGCTGCAGAAACTCCAGGCCTCATATTCTATGCTATACCCAGCAAAATACCCATCATATCCAGGGGGCAGGCATGCTTCTTTGAGTCAGCAATGGAGGCAGCAGCTTGGATTGATGCAAACGAGCAGACTCTTCGCCGCGCCCAGGGGCCGGCAGCTAAGAAAGACTGAGAATTCAGCTCTATGGCTATCGTAACCTGCAAATACATGATGGGGTTGACATTACCTGCTCAGACTTTTAAAGGAATGAAAGGAAACATACAGTGATTTGATCTAAAAAATGTGAGTTCGGAACTGAGTTTGCTATCTAGCAATGATTTCATTCACACCTGATCAAGCCTTGGAAACCGCAGTTGGCGGTCAGGCAAATGGGGAAAGGGGCCTGTTGTCCAATACAGTTCAAATGTTTTTTGATTTACTTTGTGCCTATCTATGGTTGCTAATCTGGATATAAAAGATACATGCTAGTCAGGGCTTACTTTGAAGCTCATTCAAACGTGGGCATTATACCACGTGAAACTGCATTTGTTTAAAGCATCATTGTGCTCCCTAGTTAAGGACTTTTTGAAAATTCTCAACAGAGCATTAGACATTTTCAGCTTAACTCCTGAGGGGTCTGAGGGGTATTGTTTCCCCCTGGACTGTATAGAACTCAGAGGACTTCAAGGATAGTGGGACTGTACAAGGATAGTGGGACTATATGTCTTGCTACTTTCAGCTCTGATAGGAGCACCTTCTTGTCACATTGCAATGCCCATGGGTATCCTCTTCAAATGATGATGGTACCGGTGCTAACATGGAACATTAGGGGGTTACAGGAGTGGACCCTTTAAAGCGCACCATGGTTTCGACTTCAATGCGCACATGCTTACCTGCCATATGCGCCTTGCAGGAGATGCATCTTACAAGGGAGACAGTCTCTAGCTTGAACTTTGCCTGGGTGGGGAGGGCATACCACTCCACTCAGACTTCGCATTCCAGGGGGGTGAGTGTATTGGTGCACAGCTCATTGGATTATGAAGAAACTAACTGCATGCTGGATGATAAAGGGAGATATGTGTTTCCACTATGCCAACTGTTCTCATTAAAATGCGTAAAACCCTTAGGGCACTTCTTGAATATCAATTGAGATACCCAGATGTACCTCTGTATGTGATGAAAGATTTCAATTGCTATTTGGACCCTGCGATGGATAAACACATTTCCACTAAAGCGGGAGGCGCGCATCTTCGTACCAGCCTGAAAAAATGTATAGATGAAGTGTGAGGTGGATGGATCCATAGCGGGTGAGACACCCAACAGACACACAATTCTCATGCTTTTCTAAGACCCACTCTTCCTTATCCCGTATAGACCTCTGCTTATGCTCATTTGCTGCAGACAGATATATTACAGAGGTCAAATATGAAATTAGAAGTATCTCTGATCACTCACCAATAATTATACAACTGGAGGTTCGTCCACCATCTACCTTTGTAAAGGCCCCATGGAAATTTTAAGCTTTTTGGTTGCATCTCATCCCTTCTCATGACCGCTTAGTATCCCAAATTACAGAGTTTTGCAGGTACACGCAGGGGACTCGAGTGCATGTAATAATTGGGAGACCTTTAAGGCCTTTACTACCGAGGTTGAAGCTATTAAGCAAAATACAGGGGCTCAGAAGGAGGGACTGGTGCGATTGGTGGGTGACCTAGAAGCTGAATACATTGCTGACTCCACTGACGGCTGCAGGGAGGCTGGGGAATCTGCACAGGAGGCTCTCAACCGCATCATCACCTCGCGGCAGAACGATAAAGGTTTTTTAACAAGATGACCTTCTATGAGGAGTGTGGGAACACTGGTCGCCTACTGGCAAAAATTGCGCACTCTCAACAAACGTTTCCCTCCATTGGAGCATTGAGGTTACGCACAGGAAGGGTGACGAATTCGCCCAACCTTATTATGTCCACATTGGTGGATTATTACTCTACCCTTTATCTGTCCAAACAAAACTACTCGACATAAACACTGAGTGCTTACCTTGGCAATGTTAACTTGCCCAGTATGTCTACTGCACCTAGTAGACAGCTGGACACTCCTCTGACTCTGGAGGAACTGCAAATGGCGACAAGCTTGTTCCCCAATTCAAAGGCCCCAGGTGAAGATGGAATACAAAATAAAAAAAAAAAAAACATGAATCCAATTGGCCAAGTGATGAGTGTACTCAATCGCTTATAAAAAATGGTGACCGATTCGTCCTTAAGGACGGGATACCTCCAAAGCTTGGTGATCACAATACAAAAAAAGTGGGGGAGGATGGAGCAAAGAAATGCCCCTGGATAGCAATAAGGAGGGTCAACAATGGTATACCTTTTAAAAAAATAGAAAATAATTTTATTGTAATCTTAAAGTAGTGGGTAAAAATTATCCAACAGGGTGGAAAATAACATCAATTGTAGATTATTTTCCCAAATAACCCATAATGTAAAAAACACACACACATGCAATATTGACAACGTTGTTACATATAATACACTGGTACCGAAAGCTTCATGCATACATACCCATGTATACCCAGACCAATGGACCTAAATGGAGCTGCTATAAATGGAAAGATATAGCCAGGAAGCTGATCATAATTAATCTGTAAACATATGGCTTTTCTAAAACAGAATTGATATTGCTGCAAATGTTCATTGATTAAAAAGGTTCCAGGTAAAAGTAAAGATTACTGATTAAACCAAGTCCGTAGTGAAAAAAACGCACACTATTAGGCCTAATGTTGTTCATGATTTAGACCTATGTCCTGATATAAAGTTAGTAACTGACCAGTAAAGAGACTGAGTATCCTGTTGGAACACAATGATTAGCTTTATTTCAAAGCTGCAGCATCATGCGACTTGGTTAGCATGGTATAATGCACTATGAATTGAAATACTCACTTTCTGCAGTATATGGAGAGGAACAAACAAATGGAGATGGTATCATTTATTACATAGCCCAAAGGCTCTCACCAATCCGTCATGGGAAATGGAACCATCAAAATGCTGTCCAGTCCATGCTTGCTCAGGTGATCTTTTCACTGTGTGTATCCGTGCTGCCAATACTTATAGGACGTGGAGAGTGTCAAATTGATATACACTCATAGTCCAGTGTGTCTCTGCTGTGTTCCAAGATTTTTTCGGTCATGTGATCAGGACTCCCACTACAGTGGCTCATCTAGTCCAAACAGTCCAAGCTTATCCTGGTAGGGTCAGGGGAGGAGAGGTAAGTGCGGGAATACTACGCACATAAGCTGGTATGCATTAGTAGAGCACGATGCTTGTCCCATGTTGTTGCATTTTGTGCACTCGATCGTGCACTTCTTCAGAAGCTGGAATACCCATAGAAGTCTATAAACAATATGCAGAGCTTATTCTGCCTAAACTACTAATGGTGTTCAATGCAGCGAGGAGGTCGGCATGTCTCCCTTTATCTATGACGAAGGCCAATATAGTGTTGTTGCTGAAGCCAGACAAGGATTCCCTTGACCCAAGGTCATATAGACCAATATCTCTCCTTCAGACTGATATAAAGATTCTGGCGAAAGTGTTAGCTTTAACATTGAATACAGTTATCTCCTCTATTATACATTCTGATCAATCAGGGTTTATTCCCAAAAATCTACAGCTATTAACTTACGCAGGCTTTTACTTAATATACAGACCCCGATCCGATAACATGGGGGATCGAGCATTGCTGTCCCTGGATGCCCATAAGGCTTTTGATAGCATTGAATGGGAATATCTTTGGGCAGTTATGCATAAATTTGGCTTTAGGGACGGCTTCATATCCTGGGTCCATTTATTGTATAATGCGCCTGTAGTGGGAATACGAGAGTCAGGAAAGTTGTCTCCGAGCTTTAGTCTACATAGAGGCACAATGCAGGGGTGCCCTCTGTCCAGGCTCCTGTTTGCCCTAGCCATAGAGCCTCTGGCTGCCCTTATTCGAGATAACAATTTAATACAAGATTTCATTATGGGATGCTCCACTAAAAATTAATGATGTATGCCGATGATACTATGTTGTCCCTGGGAGACACATCTACCTCCCTGCAGGAGGCTATGAAAGTCATACAGGAATTCGGGGAATACTTGGGACTGATTATAAACTGGACCAAATCCTCTTTAATGCCCTTGGATAGGCCACCAGATCCCCAGGTGCAGGCGTTGCAGGATATTCCCATCTCTACCTCATTCAAGTATCTAGGTATATGGGTTACTCCAAATCCACTGGACTACATTAGACTTAATGTAACACCTCTAATCAATAGATGCAGAGATAGGGTTAGAGTATGGACAAGATTGAAACTCTCACCAGTGGGCAGGATCAACCTTATCAAGATGATTCTGATGCGACAGTTACTGTATGTACTTCATAATTCCCCTGTAATTATCCCTCTAAAAAGGTAATTAATTAAAATTAAATTGATTAAAAACATAATTAATTCCATTTTTAGATCCCTCATCTAGCACTCTAAACCAGAGAGAATAAAATTGGAGCAGCTACTGCGCCCAAAAGACACTGGAGAGTTGGCCCTTCCCAATCCATGGCTCTATTACCTGGCTTCCCAACTACAGCATATAGCGAGGGCCATAAACCCACAACAAGAATGGGAGATTAATCTTTTAGACTCATCCACGCAACTTCTCAGTTTTACAGTTGGTATGGAGGTGGTAGAAGGTGTGAAAGCACTGATTTTTAGCAAATCCAATAGGCTCTACCCTACATATACCCTCATGTAGAAGATTTGGTCAAATAATAAGGATGTTACAAAATATCACAGGGTTTACTAGATTTAGCCCTATTTGGGATAACAATCACTACCAGGAGATGGTGATGTTGCAGTATGGTAAGAAATGGAAAAGATATGGTATCACACGCATGTCTCATATCTTTAGAGATGGGAGGCTGCGGGCTTTTTCTGAACTTCAATCTGCATTTTTACTCCCTTCATCCATGCACTTCCACTATTTGCAACTTCAGCATGTGGTAAAGGCTCAATGGGGGTAGATCAGTGGGTATTGGAACCTGCCCCCATATTTAATCACATGTATGAGGTCACCACGTCACTTAGAGCAGTAGCCCAATGGGAGGGGGATTTTTGAACTTTTGAGGAGGAACAATGGGAAGAAGCATTGTGGGCGGTTACACTATGCTCCCTAAATGTGTCTCAACATCATTCACAACTATACATAATCTTGCAGGTACACTAGTCAAGTTGGCCCGCATGGGGGTACGATCAGATCCCATATGCACTAGGTGCTCTAGGGACCATGAGGATTTGATACACCTGCTATGGCAATGTCCGAAGCTACACCTCTATTGGTAAAAGGTGGTAGACACTCTCAATCGGGTCTTCCAGACTCAGATCTCAGAACACCCCAAATACTGTCTATGAGGTATATTAGATTGAAGATGCCCATAGACAAGCTATAGCAAGAGCCCTTTTACAGGCCTCTTTGGTAATACTGAGACACTGGAAATCCACTGAACACCTCCACCTTGCAGGAGTGGATTGCTCAAATGGGGGATACTATCAGACTGGAGAAGTTTATTTCCCAGCATATGGGGTAGTGGGGGTAAATTTGATAAATTTTGGTCACCGTGGCTGGATGTTCTGGGCTTAGCCCCGGTTGATCTGGTTATGGACCAGATCAAAGTGACCAATCCACTCAATGGGTGTGACTTGGTGGTGGAAATTAGGTTGTGACCCTAGGATGATTCCATGTAGGAATGAGTATTGCACAGGATATTGAAATGAAAACTGTTGTCAGTATAGCGATGTGAAGTGTATGAGAATATATTTACTAATATTTGATGTACCTCTGGTTCCATTTTGCTTTGAAATTTGTATGCTCTGTAAACTTTGCCCAATAAACACTTTTTGTTTGAGAAAAAAAAAAAAGATGTCACCAGGAGATTCCGATGCATACTTGTGCTCGGGATATTCTGATTATGTGACCATTGTGACAGCAAATCACAGTGGTCAAAAGATCTGAAATCCCGCCTCTGCTGCCCGGCATTTATCCTCCTAAAGGGCCAGAGGGCAGCGGCAGCAAGGGGTTAAGAGACCTGCCAGTGCCTAGAAGCTCCACACTAATCTTTGCACTTTATCAATAGTACCCCCAATGCTTTCCCTATCACCGCCAAAGCACATTGTCAATATGGCTGCTGTGACCTCACCCTTTTATGGACAAGCAGTACATTATGGTTACTATCTTGAGTTCCTGCATTAGTTTACTGGGTCCGCAAACCACAAGCACACAGGATTTGCTTTAAATCCATGGTATTGGCAAACCTGAACCTCGTCCCTAGTCACCAGTCAGTAGAGTAATGGCAGTCAATGGAGAAATTGGTGGGGGTCTAATCACTTGTATCTGGCAGTAGTGGCCAAAAATGTTGTCTATCCAGGATTCATAATCTTTGCAGGTTTATAGTGGACAATTTGGTATATCCTTTGGATAACAATTACCACATGATGTACTATATCAGATAAAACACTATAAGGGGGTAAGGGGGCAAGGGAGTGCCTAGATGACAAACTGTGCCAGCACAGGCCTCTAGTACAACCTGCATACTCAGAAAACCATCAAGCAACTGCAGCTGGTTTTGCCTGAGGACAGGGAACAGTCTTCATTTCAAAATTCTGTTTATCTTTTAGGTGGTGAATTCCATTGTGCTGGCAATTCCAAGTAACAAAAGAGGTATATCCTGCCCGACAACAACAATACTGTGTTCTTTATTTCTTTAATCTATTTTTAAAACATGTGAATTTGCCACAGGGTGAAAAAGATATCACAGAAATCTTGGCTCGTTGGAATTTTGGCACAGTGGATTTGTAGGTGTGGTACATCAGAACACCGTACACTGTACAAAAAAATCTATAAGTTTTATCATTGCTTCTTAACAGTGTAGCAACTTTATCTGTAATTTTAACCACTGACATCCAGCAGGATAACATGCCGACGTGCACCTGTGAGGGTGGCGTGGCGATCGCGAGTGCAGCGTGTCATTCTGACACCCCGCATCTCCGATCGTGATAAGAGGCTTCTCACCAGTGATCAGCTGTGACCAATCACAGCTGATTATCACATGAACCAGGAAGTGCCGGTAAACAGCATTTCTCAGTTTGCGCTAACAGGGAGAGCCAATCGGCGGCTCTCCCTGTCAGAGGGGGGTCTGTGCTAATAACCAGCACATTGATTATCAGCACAGCCCCCTCAGTTGTGCAAATCACCTCTTAATCAGTGCCCAGCAGTGTCCCAAAAATAAAGTGTGCCAGAGCCCACCACAGTGCCAATCAGAGCCCACCACAGTGCCAATCAGAGCCCACCCAGTGCCAATCAGTGCCCAGCAGTAAAAACCTGTCAGTAATCTCTCAGTAGCTCATTATCAGTGCTGCCCATCAGTGCCACCTGTCAGTGCCAATTATTACCACCTTGTAGTGCCAATCACAGCCGCCTGTCAGTGCCCATCACAGCCACCTGTCAGTGCCCATCACAGCCGACTGTCAGTGCCCATCACAGGCGACTGTCAGTGCCCATCACAGCCAACTGTCAATGCCCATCAGTGCCGCCTGTCAGTGCCCATCACTGCTGCCTGTCAGTGCCCATCAGTGCCGCCTATCAGTGCCCATCAGTGCTGCATATCAGTGCCGCCTATTGGTGCCCATCAGTGCTGCATATCAGTGCCGCCTATCAGCGCCCATCAATTCTATATATCAGTGCCTCCTCATCAGTGCCTATCAGTGCCACTTTATCAGTGCCAACTCATCAGTGCCCATCAGTGCCGCCTCATCAGTGCCCGTCAATGAAGGGGAAAACAACATTTTATGACATAAACTAATAAAAACTTTTTTTTTTCAAAAATGTTGGTCTTTTTTAGTTTGTTTAGCAAAAAATAAAAACTCCAGAAGTGATCAAATACCACCAAAAGAAAGCTCTATTTGTGGGTAGAAAACAATAAAAATGTACTACTTCTCCTGGATCTCTCTGCTGCCTTTGACACAGTGGACCACCCCCTCCTCCTCAAAAAACTCCACTCCTTTGATCTCCGTGACTGTACTCTTCGCTGGTTCTCATCCTACCTATCCCACCGCTCCTTCAGTGTCACTTACAACTCTACTTCCTCCTCTCCTCTTCCTTTCTCCGTTGGGGTCCCCCAAGGCACTGTTCTTGGACCTCTCCTTTTCTCAATCTACACCACCTCCCTGGGTCAGTTGATTGCCTCCCACGGCTTTAAATATCATCTCTACGCTGATGACACCCAAATCTATCTCTCCACCCCCCAGCTCTCTCCATCTGCCTCCTCACGCATTACCAACTTACTAGCAGACATATCAGCCTGGATGTCACATCACTTCCTCAAACTCAACCTATCCAAAACCGAGCTCATGATATTTCCTCCCTCAGGTGCCACTTCCCCTGATTTCCCTGTCAATATCAACGGCTCAACTATCAACCCATCTCCCCGCGCCAAGGTCCTAGGTGTAATCCTGGACTCTGAACTAACCTTTCGACCCCACATTCTATCACTATCCAAAACTTGCCGCCTCAATCTCCGCAACATCTCTAAGACACGCCCCTTCCTAACCAATGTCACCACAAAGCTTCTAATCCATTCCCTGGTCATGTCCCGCCTCGACTATTGCAACTCCCTCCTCATTGGTTTACCTCTAAATAGGTTATCCCCACTTCAGTCCATCATGAACGCTGCTGCCAGGCTCATCCACCTCACAAACCGCTCAACGTCTGCTACACCCCTCTGCCTATCCCTCCATTGGCTGCCACTCAGTCACCGAATTAAATTCAAGATACTAACTATAACTTACAAAGCCATCCACAACCTGGCCCCCAGCTACATCTCTAACCTAGTCACAAAATACCAACCTAATCATTCTCTTCGCTCCTCCCAAGACCTCCTGCTCTCAAACTCCATTGTCACCTCATCCCATGCTCGCCTTCAGGACTTCTCCAGAGCCTCCCCCATTCTCTGGAATGCTCTACCCCAATCCATCCGACTTTCTTCTACTTTATCCACTTTCAGACGATCCCTTAAAACTCATCTCTTCAGAGAAGCCTATCTGGCCCCCACCTAACAACTGTACATTTATCTTCTCAATCAGCACATCACCCACAGTTATTACCTCTTGTATCTCTTGACCTTCCCTCTTAGATTGTAAGCTCTAAGGAGCAGGGCCCTCTGATTCCTACTGTATCAAAGTGTATTGTATTTGTACTGTCTACCCTCAAGTTGTAAAGCGCTACGTAAACTGTTGGCGCTATATAAATCCTGTATAATAATAATAATAATAAAAATTTAGTTTGGGTACAGTGTTGCATGACCGCTCAACTGTCATTCAAAGTGTGACAGCGCTGAAAGTTGAAAATTGTCCTGGGCAGGAATGGCCGAAAGTGCCTGGTATTAAAGTGGTTAATAAACTATTTCTTTAAGTCAAGAGTAAAACAGCCAGGAACAATGAATGTCACAAAATTCTGACAATAGAACAGATGAAAAGTTCCAACATGACAAAAACAAGGTGTGTATTTATGCATAAAAGCAGCTGATGCAAAATAAACCTACATATCAAATGTACAGGCAGTCAGGTGTCATGATCCACTTTGTTATTTTTTATTTTCTTTAGCAGCAGACAAATATTTATTGGAGACAGAGTTTCTGAATTTTGATTAATGATAATCTATAGTTTTTCATGTTTACCTTAAATAATATGTTCAGTACTGAAAAATAGCAACTGTAAATATCATCATTCAGCAGATAGAGTAGAGGGCCGAGTGGAAATTGTCAGCTGCATTAGTGGCTGCATCCATATTACAGCCAAAAAAAAGTGCACGTTTTTTGCAAATAAACCTGAAAAGCATTGCAATCGTCATCAGTGTATGGAAGGTGCAATGCCAGGCTCCTACAGACTCTTTCTCCATCTCTATGTCTATACCAACTTATGGGATTTTAGTTACAGAACTGGAAGAGGTTTCAATGGACTACAATTGTGCTGAACACTACACTAATTCTGCTGCGCTGACAGATAGGTCTGTATCCTGGAAGACGATCACTGCTGTGAGGGGTGAATATGACCATCTACAGCTGTGACAGGCAATCGTAAACTGTTGAGTATTGCAACCCTTTCTGTCCCCTCTATTTATAGAAGCTTTACTATTGCTAATTAGACATGGGACAAATGACCCAAATTCGGTTTGTGGCAGAACTTTCGAACATTGCAAAAGTTGCTTAAAGTGAAACCATAAAAATGAGAAATAACAATAAAAATAAAAAATTTATTTAAATATAGTGCCTGGGGTGTCCCCTTAGTCTACCTGTAAAGTGGCACATCTGTACCATGTATAGGACCTGCTGCAGCAAAAATTACATTTATAAAGCCAAAAAAATGTATGATGAAGCCACAATTTAGTACATTCGGAACAAGACTCAAGATTTTTTTTTTTTTTTTTTAGAAATTCTGGTGTCTCTTTCGCAGACTTTAGATAGAAGTAACAGGTGCAGAAAAATTGGACTTTGGGTGTTGTTAGTGCCTTGACACCATAACCCTATAGAGATACTCTTGAAGAAAGCAAGAATTGGCCTTTCTGTCAGAAATAGAAATGATATGCACCTGTCAAACAGGTGCAGAAAAATTGGTCCTTGGGTGTTAATTGTGCCCATGAAACCTATAACAAAAAGTTTATTCACGATAAACTAAACACCCACAAAGCTAGGCAGCCTAGACAGCCTAGACAGTCTTGCACAGATTCCAAATCCCAAAAACACTTAATCGCAACATCGGCATTAGGGGCTTGATAGCTGCTGCTAATCCAGGACTGATTTATTTCGATAAATGTCAGCCGGTCTACGGAGTCTGTGGAGAGACGCGCTCCCTTATCTATCATAATGCCCGTTTTGGAAAGAATGCTGGATGCAGGGCAGCCCAGGAGCTCAATTGCATACTGGGTAAGTTCTGGCCAGTGGTCTAGTCTCATGACTCAGTAACCCAGTGGATTGTCAACTGGAAAGCTCTCCACGTCTGTTATGGCCCCTAGATAATCTCCCACTATATGATACAAACGCTGCCAGTGGTAAGTGGAAGCTGACAGCCCTGAGCGCCGAGGACTAAAAATTTTTTGAAAAGCATCACTTAAGCATCCCCCCTTCTCCACCGCTCCTCTCTTGACCAACAGAAGCCTCAAAACCACAAGACTGTAACCTACCAGAGTCTGGAAAGGCGTTACATAAACTCCTCTTTAAGGTGTCCTCAAGAGATTTCATCTTCTTCTCCCTCTGTGGGGACGGGATGAGTTCTGATCTTTCCTCTTGTAGCAGTGGTCAAGGAAGGTTTCCAACCAATAGAGATCCTTCTCTTTGATGCCAAATATTCTCAGGTCCATTTGCAGGCTTTAAAGAATGAGGGAGCCGATGCACCGCAAGTTTGCGGAGGCATGAGAAGCAGACTTCTCTGGGTTACGCAGGACTACAGTATCTGGAACTGCCTCCTCCCAGCCACGTACTCCCAAGGATTCTGGGGATGGAAAACCATCTGTTAAGGATTGACGTATGTCTTCTTCTGCTTCAATGCCTCCAAAACTGCTAGAATCCTCCTCCTCCTCTTCTCTCTCCTCTTGTGTGTTGTGTGGCGTCACAAGAATGGTGTCTGCATAAAGCAGTCCTTGAGAGGAAAGGATGTCCTCCTCTTCCTCCTGCTGCTCTCCCTCCAGTGCCCTGTCCATAATGCCACGCAGATTGTGCACCAGCAGGAACACAACAGGGGTTGTGTCACTAATGCATGCATTGTCACGGCTCACCATCCTTGTCGCCTCCTCAAATGGTGACAGTACAGTGCATGCATCCTTTATCAGCAGCCATTGGTGTGGGAAAAAAAGCTGAGCCGGCCTGAGCCTGTCGTTGTGCCATACTCACACAGGTACTTGTCGACGGCCCTCTGCTGCATGTGCAGCTGCTGCAGCATTGCTAAAGTCGAGTTTCACCTGGTGGGCATGTCACAAATCAGGCGGTTTACATGCAGGTGGAATTCCTGCTAAATTTCAGCCACTGGCTGTGTATGACCGCCTTAATTGGCTATGGACTCTTCTGGCCTGCTTTAGCTTGATCTTCCAACCCTGGGTACCTACTTAGGAAATGCTGCACCACCAAATTGAAGACGTGCCAGGCATGACACATGTGTCATCTTTCCTTGTCTAAGGGCAGACAGGAGGTTTGTGCCATTATCGCACACAACCATTCCTGGCTCCAACTGGCATGAACCACCTTTGGGCCTGCCCCTGCAGAGCTGCAAGAATCTCTGCTCCGGTGTGGCTCCTGTCCTCTACACAGACCAGCTGAAGCACTGCATGGTACCTTTTAGCCTGACTCATTGAATAGCCCCTTGAACACTTAGGGGGTACTGGTGGTTCATAGGACAATTCAGCAGAGGAGGGCATGGAGGTGTAGGAGGAGGAGGAGGGGGTGGAGCTGACAAATCTTGCATCATGACCAGTAGCTGTATAGAGACATCGGGGCACAAGAAACTGCAGCACTGAGCCTGTCCTGCATCCTTCCAAGATGCAAGCAGAGTTACCCAGTGTGCTGTGAACTAAATATAGTGTCCCAGACCATGCTTGCTGGACCATGTGTCAGCAGTAACGTGGACCTTAGTGCCTGACTGCCTTGTCCAACGATGCCACAACATTGAAAGAAATAGGTACAAACAAAACCTGGGGAATGCCCAGGAAAAAATTTCAAGCCTACTTAATACCAGCTCGCAGACAACCAAATTGACCTGTCTAACAGTATGCGTTAAAAACAGGGGTTTAGTCCGCACGCATTTGCAAACGCATGCCTAAGCCACAGAGCCTCGTCACAGCACTCTGATATCTGTGGTCCTAACACTAAAATATGAGTGTACCCACAGTGGAGACACATGCATTCTGATGGATAAATGCGGGCAGGTGGACTGAAGGGCAGCCCACCCCTTCTTAAAGGTACAGGAGCACACCAAACACCCAGCAGATAGCACTATGGCTGCAAAGGTTCTGGTGCATTGCTGGATCAATACACACGCCAACGTGATCTAAAAAAAAATTGAAAGAAATAGGGACTGGGAACCTACCATTGGTGTACAGCACATTCTGCAAATTCATGAAAGGGGCAAAATCCACCAGATGGAAAGACAGGAGTTGTAAATCCAGCAGCTTTGACAAGCTTGAATTTAGACACTGGGCATATGGGTGGCAGTGACTATATTTTATTTTTGCTGCAGCAGGTGGGGCAGAGGAATTTTCCTGCTATAGTTTACAGCTGATGGTGTGCTACTGGCAGACATGCTGCAAGGACCTGTGACACCCTTCCCTATACCTTCATCCCTGTCAGTGGAGGCTGCTGAGAGGTCATGATGTGCAGCGGTGGTAGACCGGAAAGGTGAGGAGTGATGAGGAGCAGAATTGCGTGGGCTGAGTGGTGGGAGGTTAAATGCCTTGTCAAGTACGTGGTACCCAAATGGCTAGTGTTTTTGCCACGTTTGATTTGCTTGGGTAAAAGTTTGCAAATTGCAACAGTACGATCGGCTGCACATGTGCTAAAAAGGCCCAGACAGCTGAGCTGTGGGAAGTGGGCCGTGAAATAATAGCTCCACAATCTGGTGGAATAGGGTGACTGCTTTCTACTCTTCCATGATGGCTGCCTTGTTGGGGTTGTGCCTCACCCTCACTTTCCTCCTCTGCTCTTTCTGGCACCCAAGTCACGTCAGTGACTTCATCATCATCCCCTCCATTCTCATCATCACTGGAGCCAATTTGGCAATAAGCTGCGGCTGTGGGAACATGACTACCAATTTGTTCTTTACCAGTGTTCTCCATTCTCTGTAGGCTCATGTTCCTACCTTCCTCAGAACTAAGATATGAATCAAGCAATAGCTGTACATCGCCAAGGAGCAAGTGTTCAAATAACTCAACTAACTCATCCATGCCTGATGCTGGGGCTATGGCAGGACAAGCTCTAGCTGTGGACAAGGAGGCAGAATAAGCCACTCTGGCAGCTGCGATGGACTGCACGTTAATCTTTGCTTGGGTAATGGAGGATGAGGAAAGTTTAGTAAGCCAGTCCACCACCTCCTCTGCATACTGTGGCTGGATAGCACGGGGAACATCCCTGAGGACGGACCACGTCCACCTTTGCCTGTGGACACAGATGCTTCTGGCCCCCTCATAGTGCCATGGGAATGTCTGCCTCTCATTGTTGACCTCCCAGGCATGATGGGGGAATGCTTATTAAAAAAATGTAAAAAATGTAATAAAGATGGGGAAATGTGTACGTGGATTCACTTTAATAAATAGAAAGTGGTGTTTGGTGCACTTTAACATGAGTACTCACTACACAGACACACTCCACAAACACAGTACAATATACTGCAGTAAAACTGCACTGACGCAATGCAGTATAATGCAGTAAACATACTGAAATATACTGTATTAAACATGCACTAATGCACTGCAATAAACTGCACTGAAATGTACTACAATAAACATGCACCAACGCACAGCAAAATATGGTGCGGTATACGTGCACCAATGCACTGAAATATACTGCATTAAACATGCACTAATGCACTGCAATATACTGCAGTAAATGTGCAATAATGCTCTGAAATATACTGCGTTAAACGTGCACTAACACACTGCAGTATACTACAGTAAATGTGCACCAACGCACTGAAATATACTGCGTTAACCTTGCACTAAGACACTGCAATATACTGCGATAAACTTGCAAGATTGCACTGATATATACTGCACTGAAATATACTGCGTTAAACCTGCACCCACGCACTGAAATATACTGTCAGAAACATGCAGTTATGCACTGCAATATACTGCTGTT
This sequence comes from Aquarana catesbeiana, assembly GCF_042186555.1. NCBI lineage: Eukaryota > Metazoa > Chordata > Amphibia > Anura > Ranidae > Aquarana > Aquarana catesbeiana. Next base: position 77,601,733 of record NC_133328.1, read on the forward strand.
AACATGCAGTAACTCACTGAAATATACTGTGTTAATCGTGCACTAACGCATTTCAATATAGTGTGATAAACGTGTAGTAACACACTGAAATATACTGCGTTAAGTGTGCACTAATACACTGCAATATACTGCAGTAAACGTTTGTATGAGAATCAAGGAATACTAAATGATGAAGATATATGGTGGCGTTATATGAAAAGATTACTGCTGTATCCGCTGGGGAAACCTTTGGTGCATCTACATAGAGAAACAACTGAACCAGGCATTGTTGAGGCTTTTTGATTACTGCTTTCTGGTGAGTGCAAACTTTGGAAGGTGGCTTTGGAGTGTTCAAACACAAATTTATATTTGGACATGTGGGATTATTTTGTGAATCACAAGCTTTGGAGTGCTCAAACACAAATTTATATTTGGACACATGGGATTATTTTGTGAAGAAATATCACTGGAACTTTTGTGCACTGAATCACGTTTTGTTTGAACCATTAGAATTTATCATAATTTATTTATGCTGATATAATTGATTGAGAAGTAGATAAGAATATACAGATTGGGGTTGGCGCAGCTTCCTATTTATACCAACATACTGCAGTAAACGTGCATTAACGCTCTGAAATATACTGCGTTAAACGTGCACTAATGCACCGTAATATACTGCGGTTAATGTGAACCAACGCACTGAAATATACTGCATTAAACATGCACTAATGCACTGCAATATACTGCGGTAAATGTTCACCAATGCAGTGAAATATACTGCAATAAACATGCTATAACTCACTGGAAAATACTGTGGTAAACGGCAATAACGCACTGAAATATACTGTGTTAAACATGCACTAATGCACTGCAATATACTGCAGTAAACGTGCAATAACGCACTGAAATATGCTGCATTATATGTGCACTAACGCACTGCAATATACTGCGGTAAACATGCACCAATATACTGAAATTTACTGCGTTAAACGTGCACTAATGCACTGTAATATACTGCCGTAAACGTACAGTAACACACTGAAGTATACTGCGTTAAACATGCAAAGACGCACTGCAAAATACTGTGGTAAACGTGCCATAACGCACCACATCTAGGTGGTCTAGGTGTAACAACTTTTTTTATGTATGTACTGTATATGTTGGGGTTGAATATAAACCAGGGTTTTTTAGTACTTTATGGTGTACTTCCTCATATCTCACCTGCCCCCCTCATACCTGATTTGTCCCTGGTGAGTCACCAGGGGGACCCACCATGTGACTGTATTTCCAAGATTGCTCATGTATCCTAACAATGTATTTTAAGGAAAAAACATGAGGTTTGCGACCTGGGGAACTCACCAGCAGATGCAACACAATGCCATGTTCCAGTGAGTACAATTCAGGGAGGGAGGGGGAATATGTGCTGTTTGTATTGGGAAGAAGGAAGTATTTTTGCTTGGGAGACACTCTGTGCATTCAGTACATTTGACCTTTGCATGCTATACATTACTTACTCTTGAACCCTGCTGTCATAAACCAGATGTGACCAGAACTGTGTGACTGCGACAGAGTGAACCAGACATAAATAGGTGAAAGTAAGTTTATTAAGGAAAATGCATATGTGAACACACCACCAATACAGAGTGAACAACCAAACAATCAGTGACGTAAAACCAACCAGCATATGTAGCAAGAGGGAGTACCAGAATCGTAGTCAAGCCAGGCCAGGGTCATAGGGAATCAGTAGCTGGGAAGGGAGATAAACAGGACAAGAGAGGATGAATGGATCACAGGAGGGACGGGTCAGGTACAAGGCTCAGGGTCCAGGGTCCAGGATTCAGGTAACGGACAGGAAACAGGATCAACAGGTTCCAGGAATCAGGCTTCAGGTTCAGGCTACAGGTTCAGGCATCAGGAATCAGGCATCAGGAATCAGGAATCAGGAATCAGAGATACAGGTCAGGGCTCAAGGAACAATACCAGGGCAACATAGGTGTGCAATTGTCGGGTATTTATACTACAGTTCTGCTAATTAAAGTCAGGTGACACCTGTCTTCAGAGGGGAATACCTGCTCCATACTGCCAGGATTCCTCCACTGGTGGACGCCAGTACTGCGGCCCAAAGGTGATAGAATACTTGCAGGAAAGAGCTCTTCTGACAGGTCCGAACTGCCAAGAGACACCTGCTGGTGGGCCTCAGTACTGCATGCCAAATGATCGATATCACCAGCGGAGGAGACCTTTCCTGACAGTACCCCCCCTCGAAGAAGCGACCTCCGGACGCTCCAACTAGCTGTTGCTGGGGAAAGTCCATGGTGTCCGGCCGGGCAGCGGGCACCTCAAGCTGGGCAGCAAGCAGTGGCACATCAGGCTGGGTAGTGGACAGGAACACTCCAGGCTGGGCAGCGGACAGGAACACTTCCATCTGGGCAGCAGGCACGGGCACTTCAAGCTGGGCAGCAGGCACAAGGCACTTCAAGCTGGGCAGCAGACAGGAACACTTCCGGCTGGGCAGCAGACACGGGCACTTCAGGCTGGGCAGAAGACAGGAACACTTCCAGCTGGGCAGCAGGCAGGGGCACTTCAGGCTGGGCAGCAGGCACGGGCACTTCAGGCTGGGCAGCAGGCACGGGCACTTCAAGCTGGGCAGCAGGCAGGAACACTTCTGGCTGGGCAGCAGACAGGAATACTTCCAGCTGGGCAGCAGGCACGGGCACTTCAGGCTGGGCAGCAGGCACGGGCACTTCAGGCTGGGCAGCAGACAGGAACACTTCAGGCTGGGCAGCAGACAGGAACACTTCAGGCTGGGCAGCAGACAGGAACACTTCCGGCTGGGCAGCAGGCACGGGTACTTCCGGCTGGGCAGCAGGCACGGGCACTTCAAGCTGGGCAGCAGGCACGGGCACTTCAAGCTGGGCAGCAGGCATGGGCACTTCAAGCTGAGCAGCAGGCACGGGCACTTCAAGCTGGGCAGCAGACAGGAACACTTCCGGCTGGGAAGCAGGCACGGGCACTTCAGGCTGGGCAGCAGGCACGGGCACTTCCAGCTGGGCAGCAGGCACGGGCACTTCCGGCTGGGCAGCAGGCATGGGCACTTCCAGCTGGACAGCAGGCACAGGCACTTCAAGCTGGGCAGCAGATAGAAACACTTCCGGCTGGGCAGCAGGCATGGGCACTTCCGGCTGGGCAGCAGGCACGGGCACTTCTGGCTGGGCAGCAGGCACGGGCACTTCTGGCTGGGCAGCAGGCACGGGCACTTCTGGCTGGGCAGCAGGCACGGGCACTTCCGGCTGGGCAGCAGGCACGGGCACTTCCAGCTGGGCAGCAGACAGGGTCACTTCAGGCTGGGCAGCAGGCACGGGCACTTCTGGCTGGGCAGCAGGCACGGGCACTTCTGGCTGGGCAGCAGGCACGGGCACTTCCGGCTGGGCAGCAGGCATGGGCACTTCCGGCTGGGCAGCAGGCATGGGCACTTCCGGCTGGGCAGCAGGCACGGGCACTTCCGGCTGGGCAGCAGGCACAGGCACTTCCGGCTGGGCAGCAGACAGGAACACTTCTGGCTGGGCAGCAGGCACGGGCACTTCGGGCTGGAAAGTGGGCTCATCAGGCTGGAGAGCGGGCACATCAGGCTGGAGAGCAGGCTCATCAAGCTGGAAAGTAGGCACTGGCACCTCCAGCTGGAACACTGGCACCTCCGGCTGGAACACTGGCACCTCCGGCTGGAACACTGGCACCGAGACTTTGGGCTGGAAGGCAGGCATCAAGACATCAGACTGGAAAGCAGAGACATCAAGCTGGAAGGCAGGCACCAGGACATCCGGCTGGAAGGCAGGCACCGATACATCAGGCTGGAAGGCAGGCACCGAGACATCAGGCTGGAAGGCAGGCACATCTGACTGGAAGGTAGGCACGTCAGGCTGGAAGGCAGGTACATCAGGCTGGAAGGCAGGCACCGAGACATCAGACTGGAAAGTGGAGACATCAAGCTGGAAGGCAGGCACCGAGACATCCGGCTGGAAGGAAGGCACCGATACATCAGGCTGGAAGGCAGGCACCGAGACTTTAGGCTGGAAGGCAGGCACCGAGACTTCAGGCTGGAAGGCAGGCACCGAGACTTCAGGCTGGAAGGCAGGCACTGGGATGTCAGACTGGGTTGGATTAGCTGGTGCGGAGGCAGGTTGGGTTACTGGCAGGATCGTCTTGGTTGGAAAAAACTTTCGTTTTTTCTTTGGCTTAGGCACTGAAGCTCTGCAGGTGAGGGGTGCAGCAGACTGGAGAGGAGGATTGGGATATGATAGAGAAGAGGTAACAGTAGCTGGGGGAAGTTCCTGTGGGTTTGTAGGCAGCTGAGAAGAGGCAGGTGGGTTGAATGCAGGATAGGGAGCAGAGACTGGATATGAGTATTTGGTTGGCAGCAGCGTATACTGAGCTGCAACTGCGGTTGACATGGGTGATGGGGAAACATATATTTGGGTAGGCTGGTGTTTGGTGGCAGAGGTGGTTTGTTTGGCTGGAGCTGCTTGCACCGTATCAGACCATGCTGAAAGTATAGGTTGTACAAACTGTGCTTTTAAATCTCCCTGTCTAACAAAAGACTGAGCAGACACAATGCACTCAGCAATCACCTGTGGGGAACAGGCTGAATAGTGCTCACAAAAATTGGCTGGATCACTAGGGATACAACCTGATTCATATCAAAAGGAGGAGTGAAATCATCACGGCCCTCTGGAATACAGGGCAGTGCCATCTCAGTACATATCTTGATCAAAGGCTGCACCTCCCCAAACAATATATAACCCTGATCGACCAGGGAGTGAGCCAAACGTATAGTGGCAAACAACTGGTCACTAGACCATCCTTTCAAAGCCTGGCGGAAATAATCACTACTTTCAGATGCCAGCAGAGAGAAATAAATAACCTCATCGGCATTCATGTTTGCAACCAACTGAATCAAAATGGTTTCCCTGTGCAGCCACTTCTGGTCAGGGATGGCCCTGGTATTCTGTCATAAACCAGATGTGACCAGAACTGTGTGACTGCAACAGAGTGAACCAGACATAAATAGGTGAAAGTAAGTTTATTAAGGAAAATGCATATGTGAACACACCACCAATACAGAGTGAACAACCAAACAATCAGTGATGTAAAACCAACCAGCATATGTAGCAAGAGGGAGTACCAGAATCGTAGTCAAGCCAGACCGGGGTCATAAACAGGGAATCAGTAGCTGGGAAGGGAGATAAACAGGACAAGAGAGGATGGATAGATCACAGGAGGGACGGGTCAGGTACAAGGCTCAGGGTCCAGGGTTCAGGTAACGGACAGGAAACAGGATCAACAGGTTCCAGGAATCAGGCTTCAGGTTCAGGCTACAGGTTCAGGCATCAGGCATCAGGCATCAGGCATCAGGCATCAGGAATCAGGAATCAGGAATCAGGAATCAGAGATACAGGTCAGGGCTCAAGGAACAATACCAGGGCAACATAAGTGTGCAATTGCCGGGTATTTATACTACAGTTCTGCTAATTAAAGTCAGGTGACACCTGTCTGCAGAGGGGAATACCTGCTCCATACTGCCAGGATTCCTCCGCTGGTGGACGCCAGTACTGCGGCCCAAAGGTGATAGAATACTTGCAGGAAAGAGCTCTTCTGACAGCTCCGAACTGCCAGGAGACACCTGCTGGTGGGCCTCAGTACTGTATGCCAAATGATCGATATCACCAGCAGAGGAGACCTTTCCTGACACCTGCACTCTGCATGGAATCAGGCATCAGGCATCAGGCATCAGGCATCAGGCATCAGAGATACAGGTCAGGGCTCAAGGAAAAATACCAGGGCAACATGAGTGTGCAATTGCTGGGTATTTATACTACAGTTCTGCTAATTAAAGTCAGGTGACACCTGTCTGCAGAGGGGAATACCTGCTCCATACTGCCAGGATTCCTCTGCTGGTGGACGCCAGTACTGTGGCCCAAAGGTGATAGAATACTTGCAGGAAAGAGCTCTTCTGACAGCTCCGAACTGCCAGGAGACACCTGCTGGTGGGCCTCAGTACTGTATGCCAAATGATCGATATCACCAGCGGAGGAGACCTTTCCTGACACCTGCACTCTGCATGTTGCAAACTTTTGATCCAGAGGAGGCTCAGGTTCTATTTAATTGTACCCCTTTATGTATCATCCTACTGTTAGCACAATTTGGCCAAACTAATAGCTGCTCTATTAGCCTCATCCCTTACTCCATCCCTGTAGCATTCTCCTAGATAGAGTTCTAGGATGGTTAGGTAAATTTAGTTCTTTTTAACGTCTCTGTAATCATGGGAGAAATTTGTAATTGCTTTGGACCGTTCTGGGCTCCTCGGCTGCAGGTTTGATTGTTTCCCCATGCCTTCTAGAGAATTCTGGAATGTAGTTGGCTAGAAAAGGCAAATTAGCTGTTTGAATGTTTATGTTGTCTCTGCTAGGTGGCTGGGGAGTACACAAATAGCATGGGGCCTGGGGCAGCCCTGTTCTTTTCCAGTAGAAGTTCCCAGCCTGAGGGGCTGCAGCTAGGTAAGAACTGGGGGCCTAATTTTTCAAGAATCTATGGAACTAATCAAAGGATTTCACTAGGAATCTTGTTTGAAGAGCTCATGGGTGAATGTCTGGCTAATATTGGAAGGGGGGATCCAAGTATCCAGGGACATTGTGAGTAGACCTGAGTCTAGGATCAGCGGCCCTTGCAGTGGTTAGCTCTACATACCTTACCCCTTTAAAAGTGGGTGTGGACACTCTATTATACTGGCTTTTTTTAATAATGTGAAAAAAAAAGTTTAGGTGAATGGTGGTGTAATGTAGGGTAACATTTTTGATAATTAATAGAAAAGTTTGGGATTCATGGAAAAAAAAAATGATGCTCACCTAGGTGAATGCAGCCTTAGTCCGATGCTGCATATGTACCCCACCAGCTCAAGACTGAGAACTAAGGCGATCAAACATCACTGATCAATCAGGTCTCGGTCCTTAGCCTGCAGAAGCATCGGTGACTGTCAGTGGCTCTCTGCTTTGCCCCTCCAGTGCTTATTAGAGGAATGGGCTGTGGACGGGACAGAAGTGGCTTTCTCAGGCTCTCAGTGGTTCACTGAGCTAGCTGCCAGACCAGCCTGGACCAGCTCTGCGATGCCAGCCGACAGCTTTAGCCCACTGCTGGTTGAAAACGAACTACAAGCATGTGATCCATAGGAGAAGTACAGCCAAAATGTTTAAACTATACTTCTCCTTTAAGTGTTTATTATAGAGGTCTACACATCTGTCCAAAAAGGAGGAATTACTGAAGAGAAAAGGGGGACAGGGTTATTTAGTTCCAAAAGAGGGGCATTTGGGAGGTATGCAGTCTGCACACTCAGAATCTGATCACTGTCTCTGGCCCCTCCTGAGGACAGAGAATAGTCTGCTTTGTATATCAAAAGTAGTAAATCCTGCTTGACAACAACAGTGCTGTGTTCCTTATTTCTTTCATCTGTTTTTCAGGCGTGTGAATTTGCCACAGGAATATAATTTTGGCACTGTGATTAGTCGATGTGGTGGATCAGAACATATTAACCTTTTCAGAAAGTTCAACTTAAAGTAGAACTAAAGGTAAAGCTTTTTTCATTTTGGTTAGATTAATGGAGCATTATAACCCCTGTCTGTTTTTTTTTTGTTTGTTTTTTTTGCTGTGTTCCATTGGGGAGATTTCCCTTCCTGTCCCATAGCCAAAAACGGGAAGTCCCTCCAAAGTGAGAACAAAGAACAAGGAAAACATGCACACTCCATGCAGATAGTGTCTTAACAGTCTCACTGTCATTCTATCACATTGAATTGCCAGTTGCTCAAAGAAAGTGTAGTTCCAGTGGTTTTCACATGACTATAAAGAAAAACAAAACAGGGCTACAAATCATCTGAGGAGCTGGTGGTATGACCCACAAACGCAAAGACAAAGGTTATCAGAGTTTTTCTATCTGGCTGAGAGAGGGCTACAACAAAATGACATTCACAGTTGCACATTTCTGGTAGCGCTCCTGTCAGGTCCCCGAGCCAGGTTTCAAGTAATGAATTACAGTAATTCCCAAATATCCCCACCATCATGACCCTTTACTCCATCCACCAGTATTCCAGCCAAATCTAAACCCAGGACGGTACAGGAGACCAGTGCAACTCAGAAGCCTAATACAGAGGTGAGTGTTCCTAATGATTCTTCGGATGATACCAGGGAACTCATAGATTCCATTACAGATTTTCCCACTACATATCAACCTATCTTAGACACTACCATGAAAGATATGCTTATGTCTCCACAATCGTTCCTACTCTCAGATATGATGTCATGTATGTGGTCATTTAGAGCAGAAGCACAGGATCTTGGGGGCAGGGTCGAGCATATAGAACAAACATTAAAATAATTAGCTTCATCCTTTAATACCCTGGTAAATGCACACAATGAAAAATAAGAGGACCTGTCTTGGCTAAAGTGGCAGATTTAGAAGACAGGTCTCTCTGAAACAACCTTAACATTCATGGCATCTTTGAGCACATACAACCCACACAACTACAAAAATATGTGCATGATCTTCTATACACCGTATTCCTGCTGCCACATCTATCAGTTAATGTACTGTGTGAGATGCTTTTGTATACTCACTTTTATCATGTAAAGTAGAAAGCATTGGCAACTTTCTGCAAACCGGAGAGTATCCTGCAACAGTTCAAAACACTACAAGTCTTCTCTGATCTCTCACAATATACCTTACAGTTACAGAAAAACTTGTTGCCAATAGCTAAAGCTCTGTGAAATCACAAGATTCTCTACTGCTGGAAATACACCAGTAAGCTCACCATTACTCAGAATGGCTGGACATCATTGATTTTGCCAGTGGAGGAGAAACTTAAATTGTTGCAAGAATAGGAAATCCTTCTGGATCTAACTTCATCCAAATTAGCACCACCTCCTCCGATTGTGTTGGATTTGAAGGTGGTACCCCACAGGTAGGGATGAGCCCGTGGTTTGCAAACAAATGGAACATATGGGCATTCGCTAGAATTAGAGCGCCGCGGAATGCCCCATAATGCACTGAGATCACAGTGCATTGACGTCTGATGATTGTCCAAAGCATGCACCTGACCTGCCTGCTTTGGCCAATCACAGCGCTCTCTGCTGCGAGAGCCATAATTGGCCAAAGATAGGTTGGCTTGGCCAATCGTGGCTCAGGGGAACTAAGTCCATGCCCCACACTATATAAGGCTGCTTACATAGCGGCCGTGTATAGTGTGTGGACGGAGATAGATTGAGCTAAATTAGGCAGGCAGGTTAGTTAGTGGTGAGCAGGCAGTGTATTTCATATATATATATATATATATTTAATCTGCATTTAGTGTAGACTAGATATTCACTGTAGACTCTATATTCAATCAGTGCAGGCAGTGTAGTATATATAACACAGTGTATTGAAGTGGTTAAGGGGAACCCCGCGCCAATTTTCTTTAAAAAAATGGTGTGGGGGTTCCCCCAAAAATCCACACCAGACCCTTATCCGAGATAAATATAGGCTTTCACCATGTCAGATTGTAGTGAATTTGCCACATCCCTGTATACATAGAAAAGGTAGTTTGTAACACCCCCCCCCCCCCCCCTCCGAAAAAAGTGGGACTTTAAATTGGCAAAGACACCAATAAATTGGTTAAAATAATATAGATTTATTAAACAAAAAAGACAGCAAGACTATGCAAAAAAATCATCTTCACATGATGATTAATAAAACAAACACTGACGATAGCACAATTACACATAAAATGATATCTTGCAAATGAAATATGATGGTACATATACAAAGTAGTTTCACTACAATGTCCGATAGTACTTTCCGGTGTCCAACATCCGGGATAAGTCCTAGGGGTACCCAATGCGTTTCAGGTTCAAAATAATTTCAGCAGGGGTAATTATATAGGAGGATTTATATTCTGATAAACAGAAAAGTACAATATAGTTTATGATGCAAGACCACAATTTAAACAGGCATAATGAGCATAGTGCAGCTAAATTCAACAGAGACAAGGGAAGGGCAGGGGTAGAGAGGAAGGAGAGGGGAGGAAGGTGGGCCCAAAGGGAAAAAAGAAAACAACTTACCTAAACGAGGTGAATGGCATCGTAAACAAAACAAAAAATAGTAATATTGCAGCAAGAGTAAAAAATGGCGTTGTCAGCGTTGATCATTGATTTGTACTAATGCTAGTTCAATTTACAACCACAATACATCAGGAGATGGTTTAAACCAATATTTAAGTTTAAAATATATTTGGACAATTTTTCTAGAAGTAGTTTGTAGTTTAAGTCAGCTAACAATAATATTTTAGGTGTTAAGGTGATGACCAGATATGGGACCCCTCAATCAATTCAGGTATATGGTTAAAGGGTAAAGGATGTTTGCAAGTAACATTTAAAAGAGTGATCAATACCTGATCACTTGAAGGCCCTCAACATTTCGGGGGGGGGGGGGGGGGGGGGTAAGCCGTTGAGGCTGTTTTAGTGCATAAATCATTAAGATAAGGGCTGGGGAAAGTCTTGAATGATTTAATACTCACTAGAGAACCTGTCTAGGCCTGGACATTTACCATTTGGGGGGAAGTCTATAATTTTGTACATTTCTACAGTTTTTGTACACGTAAAAACAGTGCATTGATATTGAAGCTGAATTTTGGAGAGTTTAGGCAAATTTAGTCTAGCTACAGATGTAGCTATACTTGTGTCTGATGGTTGGAGAATCTTCCTGTAGATTATAAAGGGAGATATAAAAGTCTACTATCTCCTTAGGGTTCATAATATTATGTTTATTAACACGATTAATAAAATGAGAGATTTTAATCTTGGTTCTCTGGGTTTTAACTCTCTAAGCCAAGAATTTTCTAGCTCTGTTGCCGCTGGCATATTAATTAAGTTTTAAGTTTTAACTTTCAGGAGTATTTGTCATACTGTTCACACAATAATGTGCACAATTCATGCCTAAATTTAGTCAAGGTAGAAGGGTTTGCCTGGTCATTCATTTCCTTATTCCTTTTACCCAAAGCATATATTTCTGATAGAAAACTATTAAGAATATGTAAACCCAACATTTCATATTCCTGGTATGTGCCTGCCGTACTATGTACTTATATGAAAAAATATTTCTGTTCTCTTTGTATTGCTTGCTTTGTGTGAAATCCCTGGTGTTCCTACCATTCCCTCTATATTAAAAACTCACCACACTAGACATGAGAGCACAGCGTAGTCAGTTCTCTAGCTGTGCTGGAATCTCAGAGTGCTCTCCTCCAATGATCAGACTGGAGCTGATATGCCCCCTTTGCACAGCCATTCACAGGGAAGATCGGTGTAATGCTGTTCTCCACCCTCCCTTCTCTATGCAGCTGAGAAAAGAGGGTATGTAATCACTTATTATTTCTATTTTAAACTGTATGGGTTATTTTACAAGGTGAGGGTTTACATATACTTTAATAGTTTGTTTGTGTAGCACTACCCCCATAGGAGCCACTGGACATGATAAGTTATCTCATTCTTTGCCTTAACCTCCTCCAGAATCTCAACTCCTCTGACACACCTGGTTGAGTGTACAAACATATGGTACCAGTTCAGTTCCATATCAAAGAAAAAACCCAGGCACCGAACCAAGTAGCAAAGGTAAACCTAATATACTGTATTATCACCCAATATGGTTGATAACAAGGCATGTTAAAAAAATTAAAATATATAGACAATGGTATTAACATTAACTAGCATATGAGATTATCAGTAGAGAATAGGCATAAGGAGGCATTTAATGTCCACATCAGCATAAACAGTAACAACACTACCTGAAGTGCAACAGCAAGCAGTAATAAGATTAGATCTAACAAAACAGCAGGAACTGTACTGCCAGCGTGCACTAATAGTGACAATGCTAGGCCTAAACTGACTGGGTAGGTACTGTCTGTGTTTAAATAATGGGAAGGGGTAAAGGGGACGAAAGGGATGTGCAGGGTGATTAATAGAAAGGGGCAGTCTTTAGAGACCTGCCTGCAGTGTAGTGTGAAGTGATGTTGTACAGCTCTAATATGAAATGCTGTGGATGAGGACCAGATGTGATGACAGGTCAATATAACTGTAGCTCAGGATTGGTACTAGGTGCGTTATATAATTAGATGAAGAGCAGCACGGGTTTGGTGAAGGTGCAGTATGAACGTAGTACACTAAATGTCCTGCTCTCAGTAGCTCTGTTTCTGCTAGCTGAATAAAGACAGGCCAATAGCCCTCTCATCAACCTCCAGGAGGTGGCGGCAAGCTCTCACAGTGTAAGGGCCCCCCTCAGTCTTGTCCTGGCAATTCAGTCATTTAGGGATCTGAAGTGGAGGATGGAGTTAACACTCTGCTCTCCTGGCGGCACTGTGTCAAGTAAACAGTGCTGACAGAGCTGTTAGAGCTCCAGTGTGTCTGCTCTCGACCTTGGGCCTTGCTGGCTTAGCCTTCTTAAAAACAAGTGCCTCACAGCATGAACTCCTGTGGCACCAAGAGAGCGGGCTTCTCTGGGCAGTTTAATAAAAACTCCCTTCTGGCTCCTCCTGCTGCCCACAGTCTATTGGGACCTATTAGAAAGGGTAAACATATTTAAAAGACGGTGTCCAGATGCAGTTAACACTGAACATAGGCTCTGATGAAGAATAAAGCAAGGTCTTAGCAACTCTAGTCACTCCCAGAGCAATATAAAGTAGTATAGACATAAAGCTGTCAGATGCTTCCTTGGGGAAATGTTTTGACTTCACATGACATCATGTGACGTCACATGATGTCATGTGACATCACATGACGTCACATGAGGTCAGAAGGGCTGCAGAGTCACCCAGTTATGTCACTGGGTGGCCTTGACCTTGCCTATATAACAGCTGTCACAGCCAAGAGACAGCAGTTGGCGGGACACCTCCCATCGAAGTGGAGCTTTTTTTTTTTTCATTTTTTGATCCGTTGGCGCTGTGATTGAAGATGGATGGACATCACAGTGCACTTTTTTTTTCATTTTTAATAAAGGAAACTGTCTTCTGTCGTTTTTACGTTTTTGACACTTTTTTGGTGAATGGGTAGGGGTACAATGTACCCACTACCCATTCACAAAGGGGAGGCGGGATCTGGGGGACCCCAAAGCACCCTTCCCATGTTGAGGGCATGTGGCCTGGTACGGTTCAGGAGGGGTGCACTCACTCGTCCCCCCCATTCTGACCTGCCAGGTTGCATGCTCGGACAAGTATTTTGTACCCCCCGGAAAAAAGTGGGACTTTATATTGGCAAAGACACTAATAAATTGGTTAAAAAATATAGATTTAGTAAACAAAAAAGACAGAAAGACTATGCTAAAAAAATCATCTTCACATGACGATTAAAAAAACAAACACTGACGATAGCACAATTACACGTAAAATGATATCTTGCAAATGAAATATGATGGCACATATACAAAGTAGTTTCACTCCAATGTCCCATAGTACTTTCCGGTGTCCAACATCCAGGATAAGTCCTAGTGGTACCCAACGCGTTTCAGGTTCAAAATCCTTTCATCAGGGGTAATTATATAGGAGGATTTATATTCTGATAAACAGAAAAGTACAATATAGTTTATGATGCAAGACCATGATTTAAACAGGCATAATGAGCATAGTGCAGCTAAATTCAACAGAGGCAAGGGAAGGGCAAAGGTAGAAGGAGAGGGGAGGGAGGTGGGCCCAGAGGGAAAAGAGAAGACAACCTACCTAAACAAGGTGAATGGCACCGTTATCAAAACAAAAATAGTAATATTGCAGCAAGAGTAAAAAATGGCTTTGTCAGAGGATGGCATGTATGGAGGTTTTAATTCAACCTGCACACCTGGAGTATTTTTGGCCCAGTGAGGGAAGATCAAACAACCTGATCCTTTCAATGGAAGTTTAAATAGGTATAGACACAAAGCTGTATGAAAAAATGGGAGAGAAAAAGAGGAAAAAAGTGGCGGTGTAAGCTCAATCAATCCAATTCCCTCCCCAAGTATTACTAACAGCGGTCCCATTATATAATCTAAAAAATCCCATGCTAGGAGAGTTGCATTAAATCTTATTAGCATGAAGTATAGAGTGGCCACTAATTACCTTGCAGTCTCAAACGAGGGGTCTCGCAGTACAAATAAATTGAGGATTATAGTCAGAATCCTGCATCAGTAACAAAACTGCAGTGAGATAGTCACTATCATTTGTTCGAGCCGTGAATAGAGAAAGAAAACCTAGCAGCGAGTGTCCATCTTCACCCCTCTTCCTTCCGGGGCCGTGAACTCCAGGTCTGTGACTGGCCGGAGTCACGTGACGTCACTCGGGCACATGCGCGCGGGAGCCACCAGTCACTGCTTGACCCCTATTAGAAACGGCACGATCTGCCCTTTTAAAGGGGTTTTAATAGTCACTGGCGATCGCCTTTTTTGTAAATATCTCCTAAACCATGGAGGTTTAGGAGATATTTCAAGCACCTACAGGTAAGCCTTAATATAGGCTTAAATGTAGGTAAAAATGGTTGTACAGGGTGTACAACCACTTTGAATGCAAAAAAGTACCCATCCCACTGCAAGATGTTGCAATGGAAATAGGCTTTAACAGGATCTTTTGCCATCACCGCCTCAGTCACATTAGTATACAAAAAGGAAAAAACAGCTTTGATTTTGTGTATGTATATATATATATGTATATATATATATATATATATATATATATATATATATATATATAATTATATTTAAAATCTCCTACTTAAAAAGTCACTCACAAATAATGTTTAATATAGGCTCATTGCATATATGTGCCGCCAGATATACAATGTTGGTGTTGCATCCACTTTATTTACACCCACTCCGCAAATCTCTGGCTCTTTTGGTTCGTCACTTCCGGCTTCAGCTCTGACGTCACATCCGGTTGCCACATAGCCAAGTCCATGAGTGTTATGTCCTTTCCGATGTCATCACCCCCTGTCCTAGATCAAATAACGTCATTGAACTGAGGACATTCTTAGGATTCTGTACCTACTACCGAAGATTTGTCAAAGGGTTTGCTAAAATAGTCTGACCCCTCAATGAATATCTAAAGAATGAGGAAGAAGATACTGTTTCACCAAAGCCAAGCAAGAAAAGTAACGGACCTAGTTGACTTAGAGAGTCTATTCAAGATCAATGGACAGACCGATGTGAGCAGGTGTTTTGCTAGCTTAAAGAAAGTTTTACCAATGCTTCTGTACTAGCATACAATGACCCTTCTAAACCATATGAACTATACGTCAATACTAGCAGAGACGTACTGATCGGGGTACTATACTAAGGACATATATGAGCAGAAGTCTGACCCCTACCGGCAAGCACTTCCCCTTTCACAAGTTGGAGTTTCTGGTCTTGAAGTGGTCAGTGGTGAACAAGTTAAAGGACTATCTGTGCAGACTTTCTGGTCAAGACTGACAACAATCCACTTATCTATATGCTCATTGTTGGAAGAAAATCAACATGTAATATAAAGTACTGTGAACTATATAGTGTATTCATTATACCTTTCTATCCAGCAGGTGCTGCAGTGTGATATTGTGTATTCTATGGTACAAATAACAGGATGTACCGTCTTTATCTAAATATGTACTTGTATGCTCCTTGTTCCTGTTCTCTACCTGTTCTATGATAAAAGACATGTAATATATTTCTCCATAAAAGTAAAGCCGTTTGCTGTATCCAAGAAGCTTCCAAAGCATGATTTCAATATTCAGCTAATAGGTTATGGGTCCCAGGCCCCCAGCAAACCCAGCAGCACCCAGAGGCACTGGAAACAATACTCAGTGAGTACAGCAAGTCAGTGAGAACTGTATACAAGCTACTGAAACATGGCTAGTGGTTCAGATGTGAAGCTTGCGATAGCAAAGCTGAACAATGCCAATTGCCAGTTGTGGAAGTTTAAATTGGAAGTGTTTCTCACCAAGGATGACTTGTGGCAAGTGCTGAATACAGACAAACCCACAGATGGAGAGACGGAGGACTGGGATAGGAAGGACAGACAGGCAAAAGCAATTATAAGCTTACTAGTGGAAGATGACCAGCTTATCCACATAAGAACAGAGAAAACGGCCAAAGGTATGAGGACTTCATTACAAAAGCTGCATGAGCGTTCAAGTCTAAACAGCAAATTGTTTTTGCTAAGAGAGTTGTACAAGATGAGACCACAAGAAGGCCAGCAAATGTGTGACCACGTGAATGCTATTGTCACAGGAATTTAGTAGACTAGACTGTGTGGACTGCACAGAAGGAACAGTACAAAACAACCATAGACCCACAAACAAATGATATATACAAATGGATGGGAAATACCATAATCGTAACAAAAGCCAGAGCGAGGTCATGGGGACCGATAGCGCCACCAACGGGTGAACCTTTTCATGACCGTGCCCCCCCTCAAAGGAGCGGCCTCCGGACTCTCCAACTAGTGAAATTGTCCAAAGTTCATGGCCTCAAACCGAACAACAGATGAGGGCACGTCAGGCTGGGCATCGGGTACTTCAGGCTGGGCATCAGGCACCTTAGACTGGGCAGTGGATACATCAAACCGGACAGCGGGCACATCAGAGCAGACAGCGGGCACATCAGAGCAGACAGCGGGCACATCAGAGCAGACAGCGGGCACATCCGAGAAGACGGCGGGCGTATCCGAGAAGCCAGCGGGCGCATCCGAGAAGACAGCGGGCGCATCCGAGCAGACAGCGGGCGCATCCGAGCAGACAGCGGGTGCATCCGAGCAGACAGCGGGCGCATCCCAGCAGACAGCGGGCACATCCGAGCAGACAGCGGGCTCCGGGTCGTGGGGCCAAACAGCGAGCACCATAAGGGCAGGCTGGATCACGGGCACCGGCTCAACAAACTGGGTAATGGGCCCCGGCCAAGCTGGACACCGGGCACTGGTCCGGCAAGCAGAAAAAGGGCACTGGCTTAACGGACTCCGGTTTAGCAGACTGGGTAACGGGCACCGGTTTAGCAGACTGGGTAACGGGCAGCGGTTCAGCAGACTGGGTAACGGGCAGCGGTTCAGCAGACTGGGTAACGGGCAGCGGTTCAGCAGACTGGGTAATGGGCACCGGTTCAGCAGACTGGGTAATGGGCACCGGTTCAGCAGACTGGGTAACGGGCACCAAAACTTCAGGTTGACACACGGGCACCGAAACTCCAGGCTGACACACGGGCACCGAAACTTCAGGCTGACACACGGGAACCGAAACTTCAGGCTGACACATGGGCACCGAAACTTCAGGCTGACACACGGGCACCGAAACTTCAGGCTGACACACAAGCACCGAAACTTCAGGCTGACACACAAGCACCGAAACTTCAGGCTGACACACGGACACCGAAACTTCAGGCTGACACACGGGCACTGAAACTTCAGGCTGACACACCAATACCAAGACATCCGGCTGGAAGGCAGGCACCGAGACATCAGGCTGGAAGGCAAGCATCAAGACATCAGGCTGGAAGGCGGGCACATCAGACTGGAAAGCGGGCACATCAGACTGGAAGGCGGGCACATCAGACTGGAAGGCAGGCATCGAGATCATCAGGCTGGAAGGTGGGCACATCAGACTGGAAAGCCGGCACAGACAGGGAAGTGGGCGCATCAGACTGGAAAGTGGAGACATCAGGCTGGAAGGCAGGCACCGAGACATCCGGCTGGAAGGCAGGCACCGAGACATCAGGCTGGAAGGCAGGCAACGAGTCACCAGGCTGGAAGGCAGGTACAAAGACATCAGACTGAGAAGCGGGCACATTGGACGGGGAAGTGGAGACATCAAGCTGGAAGGCAGGCACCGAGACATCAGGTTGGAAGGTGGGCACATCAGACTGGAAAGCGGGCACATCAGACTGGAAGGCAGGCACATCAGACTGGGAAGCGGGCACATCAGACTGGGAAGCGGGCACATCAGACTGGAATGTGGAGACATCAAGCTGGAAAGCAGGCACTGAGACATCCGGCTGGAAGGCAGGCACCGAGACATCAGGCTGGAAGGCGGGCACATCAGACTGGAAAGCGGGCACAGACTGGAAAGCGGGCACATCAGACTGGAAGGCAGGCATCAAGACATCAGACTGGAAGGTGGGCACATCAGACTGGAAAGCGGGCACAGACTGGGAAGCGGGCACATCAGACTGGAAAGTGGAGACATCAAGCTGGAAGGCAGGCACCAAGACATCTGGCCAGAAGGCAGGCACGAGACATCCGGCTGGAGGGCAAGCATCGAGACATCTGGCTGGAGGGCAAGCATCGAGACATCTGGCTGGAAGGCGGGCACATCAGACTGGAAAGCGGGCACAGACTGAAAAGCGGGCACATCAGACTGGATGGTAGATACATCAGGCTGGAAGGCAGGCACCGAGACTTTGAGCTGGAAGGCAGGCATCAAGACATCAGACTGGAAAGCGGACACATCAGACTGGAAGGCGGACACATCAGACTGGAAAGCGGACACTTCAGACTGGAAGGCAGGCACATCAGACTGGAAGGCAGGCACATCAGACTGGAAGGCAGGCACTGAGACTTTGGGCTGGAAGGCAGGCATTAAGACATCAGACTGGGAAGCTGGCACATCAGACTGGGAAGCGGAGACATCAGACTGGAAGGTAGGCACATCAGACTGGAAGGCAGGCACCGAGACTTTGGGCTGGTAGGCAGACATCAAGACATCAGACTGGGAAGCAGGCACATCAGACTGGAAAGCGGACACATCAGACTGGAAGGTAGGCACATCAGACTGGAAGGAAGGCGCATCAGGCTGAAAAGTGGGCACATCAGGCTGGAAGGCAGGCATCGAGACTTTGGGCTGGAAGGCAGGCATCAAGACATCAGATTGGAAAGCGGGCACATCAGACTGGAAGGTAGGTACATCAGGCTGGAAGGCAGGCACATCAGGCTGGATAGCAGGCACAGGGTTGGCAGGTTTAGGTGGGTCATCAAGTTCAACTGGCATGAACAGGTTGATTGGTGTGGAGGCAGGTTGGGTTACTGGCAAGATGGTGTGGGTCGGGAAGAACTTTGGTTTCTTTTTTGGTTTAGCCACTGCAGCTTTGTACGTACGTGCAGGGTCGTAAGAAAAGTATGTAGCTGGGCAAAAGGAAGACTAAGAAACAGTGGCTGGAGGAGGGTTCTGTGGGGTTCTTACAGGTGGAGGAGAAGAGACAGGTGGATTAAAGGCAGGATAGGTGCAGCACTTGGAGACTGGGTAGTAGTATTTGGTAGCTGAGTAAACTGGGCTGTAGCTAAGGTTGCCATAGGTGACGGGGAGATAGATTTTTGGGAAGGCAGGTGTTTGATGGCAGGGCTGGAATGTTGAGGCTTAGCTAAGTGCAGGAGATCTGACCATGTCCGTAGCACAGGTTGAACAAATGATGATTCACACCCAGCCTGACTAACCAGGGATTGCACTGAATGGATGCAATCAGACAACACCTGCTGTGAACAAGCGGAATAGTGTTCCATAAAAAAGGCTGGATCATCTTCTAATAACCATACCAGGGATTCCACTTGGCCATAATTGAAGGAGGGAGAAAAATCATCGCTCCCTTGGGGAATGCATGACAGGGCTGGTTTTGCACATAACTGGATCAGGGGCTAAACATCTTCAAATGACATATACTCCTGATCCACTAGGGAGTGAGCTGATCGGATAGTTTACATCAGCTGGTCACTAGTCCACCCTTTCAAAATCTGGCGACAATATTCACCATCATCTTCTGCCAGCAGGGAATAATAACTGAATTAATTGAAATCCATATTAGCAGAACTAACAACCCGGATGGTTCCTCAGTGCAGCCACGTCTGGTCAGGGATGGCCTTGGTGTACTGTCACAGGAATTTAGTAGACCAGACTGTATGGACTGCACAGAAGGAACGAGAAACACAGGTAAGTGAAAAATAATGGTGTTTATTAAATGTGTGACAAATAAACAAAATATAACTGTGCAAAACAACCATAGACCCACAAACAAATGATATATACAAATGGATGGGAAATACCGTAATCATAACAAAAGCCAGACCGAGGTCATACACAAGGAGGTCAGTCAGATGGGAAAGGACGGGGAACCAACAGGACAGGGAGAGGATGGATGGATAGGCTGCAGGGCAGGGATCAGGGAAATCAGGAAAACGGAGGGACAGGTCCAGGATGGGCTCAGGATAGGGATCGGATCAGGTCAGGACAGGACAGGACAGATGCAGGCTTAAGGTCAAGATAACAGGCAGCAAGATCAGGGCACAGGGAGAGAGACACCAAGGCAAGGATGTGAGAGCTTGCCGGGTATTTATCAGACTCCAGTGATTTGACCTCACATTACACCTGAGCCCAGAGGGTGCTGTCTGCTCCACACTGCCGGAATGCACCCGCTGGTGGCAACCGGTACTACGACCCACCCAAGGATGCAACAGTGCCCCCAGCAGGTGAGTCCTCTTATTACAGATCTTAGGTGTTGGAAGACACCCACTGGTGAACACTGGTACTGCGATCCAGGGGACCGATAGCGCCACCAACAGGTGAACCTTTTCATGACAGCTATGCTAGAGATCATAGAGCAGCTGTGTACCATTGGAGCAGACATCAAAGATTATTATTATATTATTGCCCTGTTCCTCTGTAGCCTTCTAGAGACATATACTGCTCTCATTAACGCCTTAGAGACCAGACCCAAGCAGGAGCTGACACTGGAATATGTCAAAGGGAAATTAATTGATGAATATGACAGAAGGAAAGAAAACATGCACCGTGATGACAAAGCTCTTAAGATGTACAAAGGCACAAAGCACAACAAAAAAAGCAGAGCCTGTTTTTTGCTGTAAAAAGACCGGTCACTTTAAAAAGGACTGTTCTATCTGGAAAGCCGAGCAGTGAAAGCTAAAGCTATCCACAAAAGAAAGAGTTAAAGCAATCACAAAGGAAACTGCAGACACATCATGTCGTGGCACCTTTAAAGCGGCAAGCCACGTGTCTGGCGCATAGACTCAGGAGCGACTAGCCACATGACTAGCGATGAGACCTTCTTCACAAACATTGATTACAGTGCAAAGACAAAGTTTTCCTAGCAAACTGGAAAGCATCACCCAAGGTAAAGGCCAGGGCTACCTGAAGTGCATTACGCCAAAAGGCAAGCAGAGTATCCTCATAAAGAAAGTGCTGTATGTTCCAGAACTAGAGGACAGACTACTATCCGTGAAAAGTCTTGCAAACAACGGTCTCACAGTTAAGTTCCAGGGTGATGAATGCACAATTCACAATAATAAGCAATTCCTCACAAAAGGAAAACTGGATGACCAGCTACTGCATAAAAGGCTCATCACCACAGACCAGCAAGCCAATATAAACTTTAATGACATACACAGCAAATGTATTCACTTATGGCACAGGCAGCTGGGGCACAGAAGTCCAGAATCTATACAGGAAATTATAAAGAGAGGCTTATCAGAAGATTTAACGATAGCGCCTTGCAAAGTGCTCATGGAATGCAAGTGCTGTATTGAAGCAAAAGCCACACATGCTCCCTTTCCACAGGCATCTCAAAAAAAAAACTACCCACCCCCTGAAGCTCATGCACAGTGACGTATGCGGTTCAATGAAAACTCCCACGTCAGGCGGGAACAGATATCTACTGACTTTCATTGATTATTATTCCAGGTACACAATTACTTATCTGATAAAACACAAGAATGAAACATCAGAGAAACTTCAAGAGTTCGTTGCCATGTCTAGCAACAAATTCCAACGCAAACCAGGAATAATACGCACCAACAATGGGGGAGAATATATAAGCAAAGAATTGGCCTCATACCTGAAGAGTAAACTATAAAAACTAATTTACCGTGCTGTCTAAAAATCACAATAGCAGTCAGCACAGTAGTGAATCAATAGTAAAATATAAAAGAGTTGGAAAAGTGCAGCCCTAACAAATGAATGATTTTAGAAATCAACTAAAATCGATAAAGTGAAAAAAATTGAATGAGTATGACATAAACTCAATACACAAAAGTACAAAGAAGTGTCCATAAGTGAAACTTGGGGACCGAGAAGATTCCCTGGGGAGTGAAAAGAACAAATATATGGTCCAATAGCATTAGTGACAGTCAGTTGGGTCATAGATGTTCATCAAAAATAATTATGTAAATTGATAGGAGATCCATGACCAGAAGCACCAATCGCTTACCAGAGGGATTGAACTCATATAGGTGTACACCTAATGAGTCAATCAAGCATTATAAAGTACCCGGGATGATTCAAGCTCACTGTATGGATACAACCTCCGGAGGGATGTTCAGGACGGTGGGTGCAAGCAGATTAGATAAGAATGGGCAATCAGCCCAACCATTTAGATAGACAAAGAGAAGAAGGGGGGCACATAGCGTAATTTTGTAAGGAATAAAGGATATTTAATATAAATACAAAAGAAATACACTTACATTTCCATGGTATAAAAAGCGCTAATAAGAGGACAGTAACAGTGGAATCAGCATAGCATCCCGACACGTTTCGCCTCATAAGGCATCATCTGGGGTCCCAGGGGTGCACATATTGGACCATATATTTGTTCTTTTCACTCCCAAGGACTCTTCTCGGTCCCCAAGTTTCACTTATGGACACTTCTATGTATTTTTGTGTATTGAGTTTATGTCCTTAGCATACCCATTCAATTTTTTCACTTTATTGATTTTAGTTGATTTCTAAAATCGTTCATTCGTTAGAGCTGCACTCCTCATACCTGAAGAGACAAGGAATAGTACACCAGACAACCACACCATACACTCTTGAACAATATGGTGTACCAGAAAGGAAAGATCACACTCTTATAGAAATGGCCAGATACATGTAGTCGGATGCCAACCCACCTCACAAGTACTGGGGAGAAGCAGTTATGACTGCATCCTACCTACAGAACAGACTACCCTCAAGAGCCATTAAAAGTACTCCATTTGAGGGGGGGCGTGGTTACCGCCCTACTGCATGGATGTCTGAGAAGACAGCTCTGCTCCAGCATTAGGAATTCTAGTAAGCTGAGGTGTTAATGACTGGCCCTCTTCACACCAACTTACCCCCAAAGTGCCGCCCGATAACCCCAGATGACCCGCAAATGAAAGGAGTCATCCCAGCCGAAGAAATTACAACATTTCTTCCCGCCGACAGTCCAGAGCCCTATCCAAGATGGCGCCAGTGGCGCTTCTCCGGCCTCCTCTGGCAGGTCCATCTCAGCCACGCCGAGCCCGGGCTCACAGGGAGGCTCCATCCACCGCTCACCCAATGCCTCCATGCCACTATCCCGCAGTCCTGTGAAATCTAAGCCCCGCATTGCATGTGACCCCTACAGTGATAAGGTGAGCACGTGTCACGAATCCATGGCGGACACCAGGGAACTTGCTGTGACAATCAACACTTTCCCTACTGCTAACCAGCCCATCTCAGATACAACATTAAAGAACATGCTTGTCTCCCTCCACAGCTCCCTTCATGCTGACAAGATGGACTGTATGAGAACTGTTAAAGCTGAAGTGAGTGAATTAGGGGCAGAGTTGATCATATGGAGCAGAAAATGGGAGAGTATGCTTCCTCATACATTTCTCTGGTGGATGCTCATAATGACCAATCTGAGGAAGTGACCTGGCTCAAGGCCAAGGTGGCCGACCTCGACGACAGGTCACGTAGGAACAATGTCAAAATCCATGGTATCCCTGAAACCACTCACCCCACGCAATTATAGCAGTATGCCCGTGACCTTATGAAAGCTTTTCTGCCTGCAGTGTCTGATTCAGACTTGGTAGTTGACAGAATCCACCGTCTGCCCAAGCCTTTCCATCTCCCAGATAATATTCCCAGAGATGTTCTGATGCGGGTACACTTTTTCATGTAAAAGAGCAGTTCATGATAGTGTAAAAAGGATAGATTACTGGACAGCTGACCACCCTCTTATCTTGGTAAATCCACCGTGACCGCAATCAGAATTCTGGAGACCTCAATGACACACACACAGCAGGCAATGTGCAAAGCAAATCTGAAATCTTTATTAAGGGCTACAGTTTATAAAGAAGAAAACAAGAGGGGAGGGGTAGACCCACTCCTAGACATGATTGGTCACTAAGATCTACATCAATGTAACTATCCATCTGACACCTGTTCTACAACCAGCTAAACTTAATTATTCCCAGAATTCCTATGTGTTCATTAAAATGATTTATAACTGGTTTTGTCCAATTAAGAACACCTGTGTAGAGACCGTCTGGCACCCAGCTGTGTTAAATCAAACCCTCCTCATCTTGATAAGGTTTAACTAACTTCAAAAATAACAGATTTACGACTCTGGAAGAATGAACTTTCAATAACCCCACCAAATGTGTTATATTGTTTTTCACTATACAATCATGTGTATGTATACATAAGGTACTGTATTACTTACTATATATATATATATATATATATATATATATATATATATACACACACACACGTATATATACACACACACACATATATTTACACAAGCCAATTACTTTATTCAATATTGTCTAATTATTAATATATACATACACATGAGTGTACTTCTTATTCATCTAGCCTCAGCAGGTGCATGAAACTTAAAGAAAAACAACACCATCTAATTGGCCTTGGCAGCTGCAAGATAAGATAGAGAGGCATCATCATCTCCAAGGACATAAAGATAACACTATCTCCAAAAATACATCTGGCCCAAAAACAATGAGTTCTAATTATTAATATACACATTGAAAACTGTATTTTAACAGTTTTAATGAGGCACAAGTAGACCCTTCTTTGACCCTGTCAAACTTAATTAATGTACATAACTTACCCAAACCACCTGTTTTAAGGAGTTTTTATTGCTTGTCCTTGAAGACTTTTTATCTTTTCACCAAGCTATATTTCAACTATTGTCAGAATGTTCCTTGTCTAATCAGTGAACTTACAATGAACTATCTTAATACATTTTCGAGAACACCTGTGTACAAGTACTTGTCATAAAGCAGAGGTCATTTAAAGTTCAACACTTACGAGAACTGTAAAATGGAAGACAAAAGGTAAAATGGAGTTACAGTTGATCATATACTCTATAACAATCCCCTCTTAAGTCATGAAATTAGTTATTTTCTACAGAGTTTCTACTGTAATAAAGACTAAGGTAAGCATTACTTTTAGCACCTGGGTCTAGGGGTTCTAGTGGCTCTAGTAATTAAGCACATCATTTTACCTTAATCTCACCATCTCATCAACAGCATAAGACTCCTTCAGCCAATGGACTCCAGACACCGACTAATTACTCGCCACGGAGAGCAGAATAAGAATAACAGTTTCTTACCGTGGCCACTTGTCTGCTCAACGTGAGTTTTGTGTCTCTCTGGCTGGGAGCCCACTGGACTGCATCCGAGTCAAAAGGCACCATTCTATTAAATCAGGTTAGAGAGTTTCAAATCAAGACATTCAGATGAGATAGTAGATCCAGATCCTTATAATTAGGTAACTCTAGCTTACTACATATATAACATTTCTCATAACTTGATGTTTTGTGCATATGCATATTTGAACTTCATCAGCAACATTTTATCATGGAATGTGGTTGACCCTTCTCCTATCTCATTTTCTCCCAATGATTCTCTTTTTGACCTGTTATGTGTGTCATGTATAGGTTGTGCTCCACATATGCCTTTTATGGCACCCAAGTCCTTAGGGTGGTATATACAGTTAGTTATGATCCATGTGGGTAGGGACGCAATCAGGGTGAACAAGAATAGGAGGCACAAGGCCTTCCCAGAAGTCTGTGGTGAAATAAGCGACATCATCTTTTTCAGTCTTGACCACCTGCTTCACTCACTATTCAAGGATTTTCACTGCTTACTTCACCTCCTTTGTCTTTAATCTTCCTCTTTGTAGTTTGGTTCACCTTCTTCACATGACTGGCATGAATCCAGGCCTGTTGTCCCTCTACCAGAATAGCTGTGCGGGTAACTGCTATCACTGTGGTTGGGGGTCCGAAGGGATACTCCTGCTTCTTGGTGCGGTTCAATTGCTGTACCACTACAGTGTCACCCACCTGGAAAGGGTGTGCAGGTTCCTGTGAAGAAGAAGGAGAGGTGCAAGCAACATTTCTTCCAATTTTATCCAAAGTTTCAATAAGTTTTCTTACATATTCTTCCAGAATGAGATCAAGGTCCCCTCTTTCTAACATAAGTGGCTGTCTGGCCCATGAGGTGGGGAATGGCCTATCCATTAATAATTCAAAAGGAGAGTATCCTGTTTTCTTAGAGGGTGTCATTCTTACCTCAGCCAGAAATTCTGGGAGGACCTTCTTCCAATTGGTATACATACCTCCAGTGTCCTTCCTGATCTTATCCTTAATGGTTCTGTTCATCCTTTCCACTATACCTGAACTTTGAGGGTGATAAGGTATGTGAAACTTCCAGTCAATTTTGAGCGTTTTTACTAGATCTTGGCAGACTTTGGCCACAAATGCAGGGCCATTGTCTGAGTTGATCTGAAGCGGGCATCCCCATCTGGGAATGATTTCTTGTGTGAGAATTCACAATCACTACTGTTTTTGCATCTTCCTTTGTTGTTACAAACACCTCTAACATGTCCACTATTACAAGTAGGTATTCTTGTCTTCTTACCTAACTTAAGCATGTGTGTGAAATCAATTTGTAAATGAGTGAATGGTATGGATGGATATATTAGGTGTTCATGTTTCGCCTTATGAGGGTTACTGGAATTGTTCCGAATGCATGTGATGCATCTGCAAACATATGCCTTAACAAGAGAGAGAAGACCTGGAATGAAATAATCCTTGTCTAATAATTCACATGTGACCTGCCAGCCTCTGTGTCCTACACCATGGTATTGTGAAATGAACAAAGGAGCACTTGCTACAGGAATACATGGTCTTCCCTCTTGGCAGACAAGGCCAGTTTCTGGGCTTTTCTGCACACCTACTGCATTCCATTGTTGGATGTCTTTGTCTGTAGCATATGTTTGGAGATCATGCAATGTTTGATCTAGGATTGAGATTTCAGATGAGACCAATGGCATTTGGATGTCTGCTGGCTGTGTGGATGCTGCCTCTCTTGCTGCTTTGTCAGCTAAAGCATCTCCCTTGGCTATGTCATCTGGCTGACCTGTATGTGTCTTACAGTGCAATATAGCAATGGATTTTGGTAGTTAAATGGCTTCTAACAGGCTTGTGACAAGTGTGGAATGTGAAATTGATTCACCATCTGTTGCTATGTAGCCCCTCCTTTTCCATATAACTCCAAAATCGTGCGCAACACTGAAAGCATACTTGGAGTCTGTGTAAATGTTTACATCCTGCCCTTCAAAAAGCTGACAAGCTCTAGTAAGGGCTATAAGTTCTGCAGCTTGTGCTGATTGGAATGGGACAGGGTTTGCTTCCAGTATTTTATCAGGCAGCTGAACAACAGCATACCCTGCATGGTATGTGTTATCATTTGGTCTTGAACAAGACCCATCCACAAAGACATTCTGTACTCCAGGGAGAGCAGTTATAAACATGTCTGGTCTCTGGGATGTATCTTGGTGAATGAGGTCCATGCATTCATGTCGAGGAACTACCTCATCTTCCTCACCTTTCAAGCCTAGCAAGGCATTTAGGATTGGAGCTGGGCCAGAAGTGGGAGAGGCATATTTTATCTCAAGTTTTGGGTTAGAAAGTAAAATTACTTCATAACCACTCAGCCTGTGGGCTGACATGTGCTGGGTATGGATATTCTTTAGTAGAATGGATGCCCTGTACTGGCATAGGTACAACCCTTGGGGAAAAAAAAATGATAGGGCGCAGTTTGCCCTCCATGGTTTTGCGCTAGGACTCCCATTGTGGTTTTACAGTTGTCCCTAGCAAAAGGTGATACCCTTTGCTATACTCAGAGAGGCCAAGACCAGCAGCTGTTATCATAGGTATTTTGAGGTATACAAAAGCATTATACATTTCATAATTCCATTTTATACAATCTGGCATGTCAGTACCTGTGGTTTGTCTCAGGAGATTATCATAGTAGGAACAATCAGGTATCCATTGGCGGCAGTAACCAATCATACCAAGAAAGGATAGCTTGTCCTTTTTAGTGAGTGGGCGGGGCAGACCCATGAGAGTCACAGCTCTCTTGTGACTGATTTTCCTTTCTCCTTTGGAGAGTACAAAACCAAGGTATTCAACAGTTTCCTGACAGCAATGAAGTTTCTTTTTGGAAACTTTATGACCATTATCTACCAACCAATGTAGCAGATCTGAACCATCCTCTTTGCAGGCTACCTGGCTTGGGCTACATATCAATCAACATATTGGAGTAGGACAGAACGATGGCAGGGAGTCCAAGACCGCAATGTGGACTGGAGCACAACTGAGTAGACTACAGGGGAGTCTACATAACCCTGGGGCATTCTACACCATGTCATCTGGCGATTTTTTTTTTTAAACAGAAAGCAAGGATTGGCTGTGACTCCTCTTCCACAAGGACGCTAAAAAATGCATTTGTTAAATCAATCACAGAAAAATACTCTGCATCAGATAAAAAAAGAGAAAATCTGCTGCGCTCAAACAAAAAAAAACTCAAAAGCGGCTAACACAATATTGCTGGGTACAATAACAAAAAAATAGGGGTAAAAGTGTAGCGCTAATTAATGGTGGTGATTAAAGACATATAGATACATTCAATAGCACAAAAAATTGCAGTCCATCTGGAAAACTCCAATAAGATAGAAAATAGGAGAACCGTCACCAACACCAGACACAACTGACTCTTACCACCAGCGTATAGGACATACACATTGGGCAAACGGCTGAAAAGCCAAATTCACACCTCCTTATTCATCTAACGGTCCACCAATTGGGCAAGGAATCCTCTACCATAGACCCACCAGAGACAGATGGCTGTATCTTTTCAATCTCGGCTAGGAGATAAACTCCACAGGAACAGCTCAGTGGTTACATATAAAGGGATGAAAGAACAATCTCATTGTGCAGACATCCAAAAAATCGATCATTTATTGCAAAAAAGAAATGGATATAAACTCACATTTAGCAAATAAAAAACAAGCATAAGCCAAAATAACGTTTCCAGCGCTTCCTACCAAGATGGCGGCCACTCCTCTGTCCACGATACGTCACTCGTCCCTCGTTCACCCGACGTTTCATCACAAACGTGCATCATCAGGGGCACCCCTGATGCACAATCGATTTTTTGGATGTCTGCGCAATGAGATTGCTCTTTCATCCCTTTATATGTAACCACTGAGCTATTCCTGTGGAGTTTATCTACCAGCCGAGGTTGAAATGATACAGACATCT
This sequence comes from Aquarana catesbeiana, assembly GCF_042186555.1. NCBI lineage: Eukaryota > Metazoa > Chordata > Amphibia > Anura > Ranidae > Aquarana > Aquarana catesbeiana. Next base: position 77,631,119 of record NC_133328.1, read on the forward strand.
CTCTGGTGGGTCTAGGATAGAGGATTCCTTGCCCAATTGGTGGACCGTTCGATAAATAAGGAGTTGTGAATTTGGCTTTTCAGCCATTTGCTCAATGTGTATGTCCTATACACTGGCGGTAAGAGTCAGTTGTGTTGGGTGTCGGTGACGGTTCTCCTATTTTCTATCTTATTGGAGTTTTCCAGATGGACTGCATTTTTTTTGTGCTATTGAATGTACCTATATGTCTTTAATTACCACCATTAATTAGCGCTACACTTTTACTCTGCATCGGATGGTATGGAGGTAAGGAGTGATGGCACATCAGGCACTACAGGCGCAATGGGCACCACCAGGTTATTTACAGCTCAAAGGTCTTGAACAAATCTATAACTGCCATCCGGCTTTTTAACTGGGTTGATGGGTGTGTTGTAGGGGGATACAACTTCTTTTAGAATGCCTTTCTTTAAGAAGTGTTCTACCATAGGGGCAGTGCCTTTCTCTTTTTCTTTTGACAATGGGTACTGTTTGTGATAAATAGGTTGTGCCCATTCTTTGAGGGTGGCCTTGTATGGGGTGCAGGAGATGAGCCGTACATCTAGAGCACTCTCTGACCATACTTTGTCAGAATCACTGAGGATTCCTGTGTCTGTCTCTTGCACTTGAGTATTCAGTGGGCAGTTACTGTTTTTTCCTTTGCTATATCAAAACATCCTGCAGCATCTTTTTCTGTTAATATTTTCTGAAAAACATCCAAAGTACTTGTTGGCCATTCAGAAATCATTTGCCTGACTATTAAGCCCATCTCTGGTTTTAGGTTAGATATGCAAGTCTGAATCATCAGACTAGTCATATCTTCCTGCAAGGATAACCCAGCCTCTTGAGTCCAGGTATCCATGAATCTCTTCCAAAAATCCAAAACTGACTCTCTTGACTTTTGTTTGCATGCTATGACAGTGGGGAGGGAAGACTTTTTTTAAAAGCACTTGTCATTTCTTTCTCAATTTCTTCCCATATTGTCTCCCACTCTTAGTCTTAGAGGGGGTTATATGTTCTTTAAGCTCATCTGATTTCTCTTGTAACTCCTTAAGTATTGCATGAGCTTCCTCCAATGTCTTCTGATAAAGTTTATTTTTTTTTTTTTTTTTAGTGTAGTTCTATGTCTCCCTAAAGCACCCTGCTCTCTAGTTTCTGTGTCAGAATCCCCTGAAACATCAGAATCCATTTGACTGACAGTCACTATGGGACTTTCTGATCTATCTTCCTGTTGCTGCATAACTTGTTGTTGCTTCTGAACCGGGGCAGGGGCTTGTTGCTGTTAAGCTGGGCTAATTCCCTAAATGGGCCCCTTAGAGATATAGAGTACTAATGAACTGTCACAAAAGTGATTTAACTGTGTTTCTGATTTTACGTGCACAGCTGTGTCCAAAATGGCACTTTACTTTTTAATCTCCTACACACATATTTTTTTTTCTGTTCTATTGTTTTTCTGTTCTAGTCTTTTCTATTAGAATTCGATTTCATTCTATTTCATTCTGTTTCTGTATAACCATTTACGGAATTTCAAATTAAATTCAAATTATAGAATGATTTCGCATTCAAATAGAAAAGATTAGAATAAAATAGAAAAGAATAGAAAAGAATAGAAAAACAATAGACCAGCATAGAAAAAAAATAAAAATAAAAAAAATATATATAAATATATATACCGTATTTATCGGCATATAACACGCACTTTTTTCCCCTTAAAATCAGGGGAAAATCATGGGTGCGTGTTATACGCCGATCCCTTGCGATCCTGAGCTGACAGATCTTCAAAATCGCCGACCGCGATTTGAAAATGGCGCCGAAATACACAGAGCTGGTCCTCGGCTCTTCTCGGCCACTTTCGGCTTCACTCGAGCGCCGCCCGAACCTAGCCGAGTGTACTCGGCTAGGTTTGGATAGCTCCGCTCACAGTCACGCCCATCCCGGGCGGGACTACGAGTGGAGCCGAAAGTGAATGAGAGCCGCCGAGAAGAGCCGAGGACCGGCTCTGTGTATTTTGGCACCGGCGGCACCATTTTCAAATCGCGGTCGGCGATTTTGAAGCTCAGGATCGCAGGGGATCACAGGATTTTCAAACTGCGAGCTGCAAGGCTGCACTGGGGCAAGGCTGCACTGGGATAAGGCTGCAATGACACTGGGAAGGCTGCACTGACAAGGCTGCACTGACAAGGCTGCACTGACAAGGCTGCACTGACATGGCTGCACTGGGGCAAGGCTGCACTGAGAAGGCTGCAATAATGGGCATTTAAATGTAAGTTTTTTTCCCTTAAACTTCCCTCCTAAAAGTTTTTTTTTCCTTAAAATTCCCTCCTAAACTTGGGGTGCGTGTTATACGCCGGTGCGTGTTATACGCCGATAAATACGGTAATTTTTTTTGTATTATTCTCTTCTATTGTTTTTTTATGCTTTTCTTTTCTATTATTTTATATTCTATAATAGTCTTTTCAATTCAAATTCATTCTATACGAAATTCGAATTTCGGAACATGGCTTCTGAAGTTTGAAAAGTTTGAAAAGTTTTGGCTTCTGAAGTTTGAATTTCTTATAGAATGAATTCGAATTTGAATAGAAAAGATTAGAACAGAAAATAACAGAAAAGAATAGACTAGAAAAACAATAGAACAGAATAGAAGAAAATATAATATATATATATATATATATATATATATATATATATATATATATATATATATATATATATATATATATATATATATAATATATTATATTTTCTTCTGTTCTATTGTTTTTCTAGTCTATTCTTTTCTATTATTTTCTATTCTATTCTAATCTTTTATATTTTTGATTCCGGTCTATATGAAATTCGAATTTTGGAAGATGTTTTATATATATATATATATATATATATATATATATATATATATATATATAAATTTTTCTATTCTGTTTCATTGTTTTTCTATGCTATTCTTTTCTATTCTAAACTTTTCTATTCGAATTTGAATTCATTCTATATGGAATTCGAATTTCGGAAGATGGCTTCTGAAAGTGGAATTTCGTATAGAATGAATTCGAATTTGAATAGAAAAGATTAGAATAGAAAATAATAGACTAGACAAACAATAGAACAGAATAAAATATAATATATATAATTTTTTGTATTCTGTTCTATTGTTTTTCTAGTCTTTTCTCTTCTACTCTATTCTAATCTTTTCTATTCAAATTCGAATTCATTTTATAGGAAATTCAAATTTCGGAAGATGGTTTTATATATATATACATATATATATATATTATACATATACACACACACATATACTGTATATATATATATATATATATATATATATATATATATATATATATATATATATATATATATATATATATAAAACCATCTTCCGAAATTTGAATTTCTTATAATATGAATTCGAATTTGAATAGAAAAGATTAGAATAGAGTAGAAGAGAAAAGACTAGAAAAACAATAGAACAGAATAGAATAAATTATATATATTATATTTTATTCTGTTCTGTTCTATTGTTTGTCTAGTCTATTATTTTCTATTCTAATCTTTTCTATTCAAATTTGAATTCATTCTATACGAAATTCCACTTTCAGAAGCCATCTTCGAATTTCGTATAGAATGAATTCAAATTCGAATAGAAAAGTTTAGAATAGAATAGAAAAGAATAGCATAGAAAAACAATGAAACAGAATAGAAAATTATATATAGATATATATATATATATATCTATATATATATATATATATATATAAAACATCTTCCAAAATTCGAATTTCATATAGACCGAAATCAAATTTGAATGTAAAAGATTAGAATAGAATAGAAAATAATAGAAAAGAATAGACTAGAAAAACAATAGAACAGAATAGAAGAAAATATAATATATATATTATATTTTCTTCTATTCTGTTCTATTGTTTTTATAGTCCATACTTTTCTATTATTTTCTGTTCTAATCTTTTCTATTCAAATTCGAATTCATTCTATACGAAATTCAAACTGCAGAAGCCATGTTCCGAAATTCGAATTTCGTATAGAATGAATTTGAATTTGAATTGAAAATACTATTATAGAATATAAAATAATAGAAAAGAAAAGCATAAAAAAACAATAGAAGAGAATAATAAAAAAAATTATATATATATATACATACATATATATATATTTACACAAGCAATATTGTAAAACTATTAATATATATATATATATACATACATACACAAGTGTACTTCTTATTCATCTAGCCTCAGCAGGTGCACAAAACTTAAAGAAAAACAACACCATCTAATTGTCCTTGGCAGCTGCAAGTTAAGATAGAAAGACATCATCTCCAAGGACATAAAGATAACACTATTTCCAAAGATACATCTGGCCCAAACACAACGAGTTCTAATTATTAATATACACATTGAAAACTGTATTTTAACAGTTTTAATGAGGCACAAGTAGACCTTTCTTTGACCCTGTCAAACTTAATTAATGTACTGTACATAACTTTCCCAAACCACCTGTTGTAAGGAGTTTTTCTTGCTTGTCCTTGAAGACTTTTTATCTTCTCAATAGCTATATTTCAACTATTGTCAGAATGTTCCTTGTCTAATCAGTGAACTTACAACTATCTTAATACATTTTCGAGAACACCTGTGTACAAGTACTTGTCATAAAGCAGAGGTCATTTAAAGTTCAACACTTACAAGAACTGTAAAATGGAAGACAAAAGACAAAATGGAGTTACAGTTGATCATATACTCTATAACAGATAGTTTTCCGCAAAAATCAGCAGCCGCTTGAGCAGTAATCTTCCTTCCAACTTTTTGCTGACCTCTCGCAATTTACTATGCAGAAACGCAAGTCCCTATTACCTGTCACAAAAGCACTGCGCAATCATGACATCACTTATTGCTGGGGCTACCCATCAGAATTGACCATCACACGTGATGGTAACACGGCAGTGATCAATAACCTTGATGAAGGGTTCAAAATGCTTCATGCCTGGGACATTCTTCCTGAGCAGACTAATGAAGGATCACCCTCTGCTTTAAAGATGGATACTCAGAGCACCTGGCATGTAGTGTCACACAAGAAGAAGAACAAAAAGAATAACAGCGGAACACCTTGGCTATCACACTCATAACACTCTACTTGATTCCTATAGTACTGTAACGTTTACAGTGCACAGACTTTCCCCTCCTAAGGAATGTGCAGAAATTCTGCCATCAGATTCATGTTAGAATCTACCTTTTTATTTATTTATTTTATTTATTTGAGGTACTTATATAGCGCTGTCAATTTACGCAGCGCTTTTACATATACATTGTACATTCACATCAGTCCCTACCCTCAAGGAGCTTACATTCTAAGGTCCCTAACTCACATTCATACATACTAGTGACAATTTAGACAGGATCCAATTAACCTAACAGCATGTCTTTGGAGTGTGGGAGGAAACCGGAGTACCCAGGGGAAACTCACGCAGGCACAGGGAGAACATGCAAACTCCAGGCAGGTAGTGTTGTGGTTGGAATTCGAACCAGCAACCCTTCTTACTGTTGGGTGAAAGTGCTATCCACTACACCACTGTGCCGCCCCACCCTAAGCTACGTGCCAATCGGTATGCAATTGCTCTGCGTGTTGGCAGATTGCATGCAGATTGTTTGCTAACAGATCTGCCAGACGGAGATCTGTGTGTGTGGTGGCTCAGCAGACCAGTCTGCGGACAAACTGTTGGGTGGTGGCAGGCTATCGTTTATTGTGTGTCTGGTGTGTGGGTGTGGGGACAGTGGGAAGAGTGATTAACACTGGGGTTAAAGCTTGCAGGATAGCTGGAGGAACCCCAGAAGTGTGTAGTAATTGCTAGACTGCTCCCCAACCCTTAGAGTGCACCAGATTGTATGTAAGATTATTATCTGCCTGTGTGTGGTCAGCGAGGATCGTGGTGACGTCAGCACGTCGCTCCTCCCCAGCCGACCACCACGATCCTCGCTGATCCCGGAAGATACGGGTAGCAGTGTGTAGCCGGCCGGCTACTGTTTACGCAATTCTTTTTCTACTGCACTGTGAGTGTGATTCTTTTAACTTTTTATAAATAAAGTGTTTTAAACTTGTTACGCTATGGGAGCTTCTGTTATCTTTACATGACAAACGAGTGACCATTTGCTACATTGAGGATTCCCATCATAGAGGTCCATGAGTGTCACTTCCTCGGTCCATACCTGAGGCTGGGGGTACACAGCCACATGCCTGCTTGATCTCCCGAAAAGAGATCCAAAGAGTCGGTAAGGGGCCATTCTTTACATCGGTGGAAGAGCTTTCCTATTATCACTGAATCCTGGGTGATTTAACCATATGTCACACACCATTCGGATGTTCACCACTTTTTCCCTGGCATAAAATTTTGCACCTTTATGAACTGTACACTCTTATGCACCTTATATTTGGACTTTATGTTATTTATCAGCAATTATTTTAGTTTTGAATGTGTGGGTCATGATACCACTGTTATAACCCACGTATAGAAATTTACACTATACTTTTCAGGATACTTTCACTATTGTATTTGTTTCATGTCACTTATTGCAGCGCAGCCTTTTTAATCATGATGGTGCTTAAAGTAGTTTCCTTTAATATCCATGGACTAAATCATCCAGCAAAAAGATCCTCGGTCTGGAAAGAAGCCCTGAAGCCGCACACCGATATCCAGTGCATACGGGAGGCACACTTTCTAGCCTCCAACCCACCTACTTTCCAACATAAAAACTTCCCCTATATATTCCTGGCCTCAGCTCCAAGAAAAACAAAGAGGAGTAATCATCTCCATTAAGGATTCTGTTGCCTTTGAGATACAAGCAGACCCAGAAGGGAGGTATTTTATCTTAGTTGGCAAATTCAACAACTGAACTTATACAGTTGTAAATCTTTATGCACCCAATACTCATCAACTTCGCTTCATAAAAAGAGTGTTTAACAAAGCCACAGAAATCAGAAAAGGTGGTCTGCTCATGTGTGGAGATTACAATATTACAGTGGACTACAAAGTGGAAACTACTATTAGATCTAAATGCCCTTTACCTATGCTACAATCTTTACTCCATGCGGAGGATGTTTATGATGCTTGGAGGTGTCAACGAGCACGATTATACATTCCACTCCTCCAGGCATAATACATACTCACGCATTGACCTGATTATTGTTGATAGAAATATGTTGCAGGCTATATCCTCCTCCAATATACATGACATCTCGTGGTCTGACCACGCACCTGTCTAAATAACGGTGATGGAGAAAGATGCCTGCTTATGTGTGGAGGGCTAACTCTCGCCTAATCATGTGGCCTCCATAACTAACCACCTAAATGCATACTTTGCACTAAATACTGGATCGGTGTCCAACCCCTTTACTCTGTGGTGCACCCACAAGACTTTTATTAGAAGGATTATCTTGCAAATAAGTTCAGGGGTTAAAAGGCAGAGGACACAAAGATTGGACTGCTTGCTTGGAGATATTAAAACCTTAGAAATTCAAAACAAAGACACAGCAAACGCTGACCTAGCGAATAAGTTAGCTAAGCTTCGCTCTGATCTCAGATTCATGCTCATAGAACAATACGATAAGCATATTAACTCCCTGAAGCTGACACACTATTCGTCCGGAAACCAAGCTGGAAAATTGCTAGCCCAGAGGTTGAAAATAACTTATCTAATTTGAGCAACAGATAAAAGCAAAATTTTTCATCCAAAAGATATAGCAGATTCCTTTGCTGAACATTATTCCTCCCTTTACAACCTTAAAGATGATCCCAGTACCCCTCAGCCTTCAGATGCAGCCATTCAAACTTTTCTAGCATACATTAAGCTCCCCTCTCTGTCACAGACACAATTGCTGACCTTAAATGCACCCGTAACTCAGACTGAGATCCAAAGAGCGATTAAAACCCTGCCTTGTGGCAAGTCCCTAGGTCCACATGGGCTAACAAATTACTATTACAAGATATTTCAAACATATCAAGACGTGGTTCACATCCAACCCAAATGTTCCCTGGTGTAACATTGAACAAGCCTTAAGCCCTACTTTGGACTTTCGTTACCTACTACTCCTCGACATCTGGAAACCATTCCCCCTGCAGCATCTTCCACTTACCATACAAGCCTCATTAATTGCTTGCAGAGATCTCCATAGATCCACATCCTTATACTCTAAAATGATTGATGTCTATCAATATTCTAACATTGCACTTCTGGATTGGCAGAACAAAGGCATCACCCACGTTGCTGATCTATTCAACAATAACCGCCTTAAGACCTTTGATACACTTAAAAGAGAATTTTGCCTAACCCCTATAGACTACTATAAGTATTATCAAATCTCCCATTTTCTGGGATCTTTAAAGACCCACCATATATATATATTCATGACACGGTCTGGCAATACTATACATCATCACCTATAACCTCTAAAGGCATAACCCTTTTCTATAATCTCTTCCAGCACAAGTTCACCTTTATTAAATCATCCCCCTATCAAAAATGGGAAGCAGACTAAAAACTTCACACCCTTGCAATGGCAAACCGCCCTCAGAACAATATATAAAGCCTCTAAGTGTGTAAATCATTGGGAACTCTCCCAAAAAATAGCACTGAAGTGGTACCTCACACCGTACAGGATGTCCAAATTTTCCAAAATGAATTCCCCTTTGTGTTGGAGGAACTGTGGGGAAGTGGGGAATATTATGCATGTGTTCTGCTCTTGTAAGCACTTAACCAGCTTTTGGAACAGCATATTCTGACAAATCTCTTCTATTACAGGCATCTTTCCAGCTCCGGACCCTGGGCTGGCTTTATTAAACCTGAGTGTTGAGGCCTTCCCTCCATACTTTCGCACCGTGGGTACACAGCAGCCAGATCACTAATAACGAGAAATCGGAAATCCAATACAGTACCCAATGTATCTGAAGCTCTCGAAGCTGTGCAGTCTCACTATACTTATGAATCCTTACTGGCCAACAATTGTGGCACTAGGAAGAAATTTGACACGCAGTGGGAGATCTGGAGGGAAAGGCTTAATACAGCCCACTGATGTGTTCGATTCGGTTACTTTACACTACTGATAACTATATTTTGATTCAGTTGCCTTCCCATATCCAATTGATAGCTTAAGAATGTCCATCTCAATGTTACTTCTAATATATATATATATATATATATATATATATATATATATATATATATTGTCATGAAGCTTGGAATAGTGGCTGATTCATAATGCTGGGACAAATACTGTTAGGAGACGCTGATGTCAATTCCAGCCACTTGTCTGTCTGTTGCCTGCTAGAATGTGTATTGTAAATAAGTCTACTATGGGATCTAAGAGTCATTAGATCCCCATTGTTGTTTGTGTTAATTAACTCTGCTATTGTGTGAAGAAGAGTCTGTGTTGATTTGTGATAATGTTGATTGTGTTTTCTGAGCTACAAGACGGCCAGTCTGGCCTAAAGGTCATGTCTGAGTCATCTAGGCTGTCTAAAGGGATTAGTTAATTAGCCCATGTTAATTAGGTTTCTTGTCACAGGTGTATGTTCAGAGTAATATGAGCCGGAGGTATGCACCTCCACTTTTAGTGTATAAAAGAGCCTGTATTTTGCAATAAAAGAGATTCCTGGTTGAACTTACATACAGCCTGCCTGGTGTTTGTTCTGAGCTACATAACTGGATTAGAACGGCACATAGCTGTAGTTCTAGTCCCGGAGCATCGGATGACCGAACCATCAGATGTTGCAATCTGCAGTCAGATTCTATAGCAGCAGAGGAGTGTCGGGAGAGTGGAATCGAGCGAGCAGGGGCTCGTTACATATATATATATATATATATATATATATATATATATATTTTTTTTTTTTTTTTTTTTTTTTTTTACTTTATCATACCTTCGTTTCACTTTCATTTCCTTTTTTTTTTCATTTTCATTTTTATTATTTGATTAATATTCTATTACTAAGGTTAAATGTTCCCTGTACATCTGTACTGTTTACAAATGACTCTGTCATTTATCTTATGGAGTTTACCCCTTATCTCTTGTACACTTTATACAGTTTTATACTCTGTTTTAAATTGTGAAATTTCTCAATAAAAACAATTTAAAAAAAAAATACTCCATTCAAAATGTGGCATGGACCAAAGCCTAGCATGGGGCACATCAGAGTGTTTGGATGTCTATGTTCCAAGTGAAAAGCGATCTAAGCTGGAGAACAGAGCCATAAAGGGCATTCTAGTAGGCTACAGTGAGCAAACTAAGGGTTACAGAATTCTACACCCAAAGATTTACAAAGTGACAATAAGCCGTAGTGTTTATTTTGATCAGAGACCATTATCAGAAACACCAATCCCTGAAAGCTGTGAAGTGAAAATGCCAAGCAAACCAGAAGAAAAGCGAACCTGTGCAGGAGTCAGAACAAGAGGTGGAACTCACATTGCCTAAATCAAGTTCCCCACCAGATCCGACTGAACTGTCTGAAGTCAGAAGATCCGCTTGGACTACAAAGGGGATACCACTCCACAATCTGTCATACACTGTCAAAACACACAGCATACTCGAACCAACATCCTGGGAAGGCATAGAAAAACTGCCTAAACGTGAAGCCAATAAAAGGAGAAAAGCAGCAGAAGAAGAATTAAAGTCACTTCAAGAAAATAAAACCTGGACACTCACAGAGCTCCTTTCTAACCGCAAAACTATAGGGAGCAAGTGGACCGTCAAAGTAAAGTCAGACGCAGAAGGGAATATCCACAAATACAAAGCCAAACTAGTTGTCAAGGCTTACTCTCAGAAATTGAAACACCTAGACGTTAAAACTGCTTTCCTATATGGAGACATTAAGGAAGATCTCTACATGGAGCAACCACCAGGGTTTGTCCAAGGAGACAACCTTTTGTGTATTTTTCAGCATCTATGGTCTTAAAGTGACATTAAAGGTTATTTTTTTTTAAAATAACAAACATGTCATACTTACCTCCAGCTCGTTTTGCACAGAGTGGCCCTGATCCTCGACTTCTGGGGTCCCTCGGCGGCTCTCGCAGCTCCTCCCCACAGCAGATAACCCCCTGGGAGAAGCTCTCTCCTGGGGGGTTACCTTGCGGGTGTGCTCCCGAGTCCAGCATTCAGCGTCCATAGAGGCCGAATGCAGGACTCGGCCCTGCCCCCCAGCGCCCGAGTCATTGGATTCGATTGACAGCAGTGGGAGCCAATTCCCATTTTTGAAGACAACCAGGGTTGTATAAAGCTTACGAAATCAGAAAGGGTCAACCCTAGAACCAAACACATCAACGTCACCTACTGAGAGACAATCAAAAGCAAGGTGATGACTGCTGATGCATTTACTAAACCTTTGTTGAAGGAACGTCATAGTTATATCCAGAAGCTGAATGTAATTTGATAAAAAGTGCATGCTGTTGAGAAGGGGTGTTGGAAGAACAACATGTAATGTAAAGTACTGTGAACTATATAGTGTATGCATTGTACCTTTCTATCCAGCAGGTGGCACTGCAGTATGACAGTGTGTACTCTATGGTACAAAGTAATAACAGGATGTACCGTCTGTATCTAAATATGTACTTGTATGCTCATTGTTCCTGTTCTCTTCTTGTTCTATGATAAAAGGCATGTAATATATTTCTCTATAAAAGTTAAGCCGTTTGCTGTATCCAAGAAGCTTCCACATCATGATTTTAATACTCAGCTAATACTCACCTCAGCTAAATTGGATGCCACCAGGCATGAGTGGTTAGAGATGTCAACACTCTCTCAGAAGGCCTTATGGTTCAGAAACCTCCCCAGAAAGTTGGACACAACTAACTCCAGAAGGAGTACAAACCTTGTGTCAAGAGGTGCAGTACTGCACAACAAAAAGTTTCCCTCTGCAATCTAACACTGAAGGCTCTAGTCTAGAGAGTCAAAACATAGACCTGCTATAAATAGATACTCTAAAAGAAGCACAATTAGTCCACAGGGAGTGGAATCTGTTGCAGTTGAGAGAAAGGGTGGTCTCTGAAGGGGCCCTTTAGACAACGCTGACGACAGATGGCAGCTGTTTCCATCAGAAAAACACAGAGAGACCATATTAACAGCTTTACATGATGAGCATGGCCACCTAGGCCCAGAGAGGACTTTCAAGCTAATCAGAGACTGCTTCTATTGTCCTTATATGCAAGTTGAAGTTGAGGGCTACTGTCACTCTTGCCTAAGGTGTATTCAGCGAAAGACTTTACCAACCAAAGCTGCACCTATGGGCCATCTCCAAAGTCAAGGACCAATGGATTTGGTGTGCATTGATTTTCTGTGTCAGGAGCCTGACTCAAATGGGCAAGGAAATATCCCGGTAGTAACCGACCACTGTACCGTGTTCCCAACCAAAGACCAGCAAGCTTCAACTGTAGCCAAAGTTTTTGTGGAAAAGTACTTTGTCCACTTTGGCCTTCCTCAGCACACCCATTCTGGTCAGGGAAGAGACTTTGAATGTAACCTCATTAAAAGACTATTAAATCTGCTAAACACTCCCCATATGCTCCAGATGTCCGGGCTTAGGGTGTAACCTTGCGATGCTTAATAGGTATCTAAGGTCTACATGAACCCATAATGCCCTATGTGTTAAAAATACATAGTTGCTGTTGTGCTACCTGCTTACCTTTTTGTCCATTTAAGGACCACTGTTCCTTCCTGACCTACAGAATACTTACACATGAGATTAAAGTTTGGCTGAATCATCTCCCCCTCACAACACAGCTTGTTCCCAGATGGGGTGTCCGAGGGTGTCAGATGATCCTCCTAACCTTGAACTCAAACGCTGAAATAGATTTGCAATGTTTACACATGTTTATTATTATTGTTCTTTCATTTGTACTCAAACATAGGACCCTACTTCCTATGTTCTACTATATGGTTGACATTGTTCACTCCCCCTTCTTTTTTTCTGTTCTTCCTGAAAACTTCAATAAACATATCGAACAAAAAAAAAGACTATTGGATCTACATCTACTCAGTATTCAGAATTTAAGGGCAGCCCCCTATCACCCTCAAGGGGACCCCCAGCCAGAACAATTCCTTGGATCAAACTTTAATAATCTCACCTGGGATACATAGATTGTTTAAGAAAGAGTTTAAAAACACTGTATAAAAAAGCCCTGGAGGCCTCAGATGCCCAGGGCCAATGGAACAACAAAAGAAGTTTGACTTCAAAAGTCAGAGTACAAGTCTTGCAACCTGAGGACAGAGTATGGCTAAAAAATCTGGGTGTTCCCGTTGCACACAAACTATCTGATAGCCGGAAGTCACAACATTATATTGTCTGCAAACAGCTGCCCGGACTGCTGGCCTATCAAATTCACTCAAAACGGAGGACAGACCCATTAAAGTTCTGGCACTGAGTTACAGAGAGCATTTCTGTCTGAGGATTCACCTGCCAGAGGGGATGAGAACCTGACACTGGGAGTGAGGACACCCAAGGGCATTACAGCAATGCACGCATCACTGCTCCTGCACCGCTGAAGTGTCCACTCACCCTCTGTTACCCACCGGTGATCACCGAAGGCTTTTGGGGAGAAACTGAGGGGGCCCCCTTCTACAGCGAGCATCCACAGCAGCATCCTGGAAACTGGTAAGAGGGCTATTCACCCTTTATTGACTTAGCCACTGAGAACAGGACACCAAGTGCACCCAACCCATACCGCAGCTATACCAACCCTATAACACATTTTTACCAAACCTATACTGCACCCATACTAACCCTATACTCCACCCATACTAACCCTATACTGCAGTCATTGCATTTGCCTGACATCTACACTGCACCTGTACCACACCTATACTCCTTCTTTATCTGCATTTTTACTGCAACTATATTGCATGCTGGTTTACTAAGACTGTCGTTAAGTGCGCCGCCACTTCTTAAAGGGCTCCAACAATAGCCAGCAGAAGAAAAGCATCAAGGGCTGCCCCTCCAGCAAAACCATCCTGCAATTCCCTTTGCTCCCTTTTCCATTTTCTTTCATTATTACCAACAGTACACATCCAGTCTAGGCCTAGCATGATTTCTCAAGCTTTATTTCTGCCAACCTTTGCAATTTAGGTGACCTTTCTACTGTTTAAGCTGATCTGGATGCCAAGTGTCATGCTATGCCTAGTCTTTACTACTAATCACCCTATGCTAAATTGTGTAATTACCTTTGTTAATCCATTTTAACGCTTGCCTCATTACCTACTATATCAGGTGACAATATATTAAGTTTGCCTTTACAAAGTGGTTCAGTGCCTGTTTCTTGGACATGGTATTATTATTGGTTACCAGGTATTACATTTGGTAATTTTCTGTTATATTGCATGCTTCGCACACTCAACCTAGTGTGTCAGAGGGGATGAAATTCTTATGGAGGTCAAGGCAAAAGAACAGAGGACCCATCTTAACCAGCAGCTCCTATGGGGGTAGCGCTACATAGTGTTTTTTATTTAATTATGCATAAAAAAAGGTTTAGGCGAATGGTTTAATGCAGGGTAACACTTTCGGTAGTTACAGTAAGTATTGTATTTGTTATAGAGGTCAATACATCTGTCCAAAAAAGAGGGATAACAGAGGGATAACAGAGGAGAAAAGAGGGGCAGAAGATCCAAAAGAAGAACGAGTACGAGATATGCAGTCTGCACACTCAGAAAACCATCCGATCACTGCATCTGGCATCTCCTGAGAAGAGGAAATAGTCTGCTTTGTATGTAACCATTTTCAATCATTCTAAGATGCTGCTAATCATTCAGATCATGGATTCCATTGTGCAAGTAAATAATAAAAGTGGTATATGCTGCCCAACAACAATGCTGTGTTATTTATTTCTTTAATCTGTTTTTCAAGGGTGTGCATTTGACAAAGGCTAAAAAAGAAGATAACATAGCAATCTTGGTACAGTGGAATTTTGGCACACTGGAATTTTGGCACACTGGAATTTTGGCACAGTGGATTGGTACATGCGGTGAATCACAACATATTAAAGTTCAACCTAAAGTAGAACTAAAGGCAAAACTTTTTTATGTTTTGGATAGAGTAATGGAGAATTATAACCCCTGTCCGTTTTTTTTTTTTTTTTTCGTGTCCTATTGGGGAGATTTCCCTTCACTTCCTGTCATGTAACCAAAACAGAAAGTGAGAACAAAAACCAGGGAAAATATGCAAACTCCATGCAGACAAGGTCTTAACAGTCTCACTGTCACTCTGTCACACTGAAGCCAGGCCTTTCCTTAAAGTATATGTAAACCCTCACTTTGTAAAACGATATCACTTTAAAAAAGAAAAAAAACAAAACATTTGTGTATAGATATAAAAATCATTATAAATACATATTTTCCCCTTTGTATAAGTGATCACATACCCTTTGTGCATAAGGAGATCAGAGAGGAGAAACAGCAGCACAATGATCTTCCCAGTGAATGGCTGTGCGGGGCGTTGCGTGTCAGCACCAGTCTGATCATTGGAGGAGAGCAGGCTGAATTCACAGCACAGCACAGCCATTCAGTCCAATGGGCAGGGGCGGTGTAGGAGCGCTTTATACAGCGCTCCTACACCGCCCCAAAGATGCTGCTTTCAGAACTTTTTTTCCCATCCCGCAAGCGCACCGCCCCAGTGTGAAAGTATTGGGAGGCATGAGAGGCAGTTTTCAGACTCCTTACAGGTGCTATTTTTAGCGCTAAAACACCTGAAAACAATCTCAGTGTGAAGCCAGCCTCACTGTCAGCTTTTTAAATGTAATTGTCGGCTTTTTTTCCCTATATTTAGCACCAAGAATGAGTTGTCATTTGAGCCCGCCACTAATTTAAACAAAGGGGCGGGGTCATTGGGTGATGTCACTGGGTGACTCCGCCTCTTTGTTTCATTTAATGGCAGCCCCGAATGACAGCTCAATTTTGGCACTATTAAGTATAGAAAAAAAACCTGACAATTACATTTAACCACTGTTTAACTGTATCACTTTTGTTCCTTACTGACCTACAGAATACTTACACATGAGATTAAAGTTTGGCTGAATCGTCTCCCCCTCACGACACAGTTTGTTCCTAGATGGGGTGTCCGATGAGCCTCCTAACCTTGAACTCAAACACTGAAGTAGATTTGCAATGTTTGCACATGTTTATTATTATTGTTCTTTCATTTGTACTCATACATAGGACCCTACTTCCTATGTTCTACTGTATGGTTGACATTGTTCACCCCGCCTTCTTTTTTTCTGTTCTTCCTGAAAACTTCAATAAACATATCGAACAAGAAAAAGCCTATTGGATCTACTCAGTATTCAGAAATTAAGGACAGCCCTCTATCACCCTCAAGGGGACCCACAGCCAGAACAATTCCTTAGATCAAACTTTAATAATATCTCACCTGGGATACGTAGATTGTTAACCCTTTCATGACTAAGCCTATTTTTGAAATTTGGTGTTTACAAGTTAAAATCCATATTTTTTGCTAGAAAATTACTTAGAGTTCCCAAACATTATATATATTTTTTTAGCAGAGAATCTAGAGAATAAAATGGCGATTGTTGCAATATTTTTTATCACACGGTATTTGTGCAGCGGTGTTTTAAACGCAAATTTTTGGAAAAGGGACACTTTAATGAATTTAAAAAAATCCAAACAGTAAAGATACCCCAGTTTTTTTGTATAATGTGAAAGATGATGTTACGCTGAGTAAATAGATACCAAACATGTCACCCTTTATAATTGCACGCACTCGTGGAATGGCGACAAACTACGATACCTATGAATTTCCATAGGCGATGCTTTAAAAATTTTTTACGGTTACCAGGTTTGAGTTACAGAGTAGGTCTAGGGCTAGAATTATTGCTCTTGCTCTGACGATCGCGGCGATACCTCACATGTGTGATTTGAACACCGTTTACATATGCGGGCGCGACTTCTGTATGTGTTTTCTTCACTGCGCGAGCTCGCGGGGACAGGGGCACTTAAAAATTTTTTTTTTTTTTTTTTTTTATTTATTTTTTTACTTTATAAATTGTGTTTTAAAAAAAAAAATTTTTTTTTTTACTTTTATTGCTGTCACAAGGAATGTAAACATCCCTTGTGACAGTAATAGGTGGTGACAGGTACTCTTTATGGAGGGATCGGGAGTCTAAAAGACCCCCAATCCCTCCTCTGCACTTCAAAGTATTCAGATCGCCGAAAACGGCGATTCTGAATACTGTGTACTTTTTTAAATTCGGCGCTATTGGCAGCCGAGTAAATGGGAAGTGACGTCATGACGTCGCTTCCGCATTTACAATGAGGAGGCTGGAACGAAGCCACCCACAGCTTCGTTCCAGCCCGCCCCCAGCCGCCGAAGGCACACGATTAGACTCCGGGCCTCCCGATCGCACGGGAGGCCCGGTAACAGCGGCGGGAGGCGGCGGGAGGGGGGACGTCCCCTCCCGCTCCTCCGGTATAACAACCGAGCGGCTTTTAGCCGCATCGGTTGTTATACTCGGGTAGCCGATCGCCCGCTGTAGACAACGGTACCGGGATGATGCCTGCAGCTGCGGGCATCATCCCGGTATGACTCCGGAAAGCCGAGTACGCATATCTGCGTATGGTCGGCGGGAAGGGGTTAAGAAAGGGTTTACAAGCCCTGTATAAAAAAGCCCTGGAGGCCTCAGATGCCCGGGGGTCAATGGAACAAAAAAAGAAGTTTGACTTCAAACGTTTGAGTACAAGACTTGCAACCTAGGGACAGAGAATTGCTAAAAAATCTGGGTGTTCCCGTTACACACAAACTAGCTGATTGCCGGAAGTCACAACCTTATATTGTCTGCAAACAGCTGCCCAGACTGCTGGCCTATCAAATTCACTCAAAAAGGGAGGACAGGCCCATTAAAGTTCTGGCACCAAAATCATCTGTTATATAAAACAGAAGCAGTTTGGATGCTCCAAGCAGTTTGGATGCCAGCCCCTCTCGCACGTTTTTTGCAGACCCTGTCCACTAACTCAATCTCAAGATGCCGTCTGAAGCACAGATGAAGGAGATAGTGAGGAAGAAGTGATGGGCATAAACTGGTTGTGACCCTCTCCACCTGAAGAGACTACTGCATCTTCTCTAGCCAAGGAAATAGATGCTGCGGTGGTTCCCAGACCTAAGATGCCAGAGGCCACGCCTCAAAGCCAGCTGTTAGAGGCCCCAGATGCCAAATGCCATCAACAGCAAAAGATGTAAAAAATCATGAAGACCATATAGAGTTAACGAAAGGAACAGAAGAAGCTTAACCTAATGTATCGCAGGAACCACAAACCAACAACAACAATGCTGTGTTATTTATTTCTTTAATCTGTTTTTCAAGGGTGTGCATTTGACAAAGGCTAAAAAATAAGCTACCATAGCAATCCTGGCACAGTGGAATTTTGGCACACTGGATTAGTATGTGTGATGAATCAAAACATATTAACCTTTCCAAAAAGTTCAACCTAAAGTAGAACTAAAGGCAAAACTTTTTATGTTTTGGATAGAGTAATGGAGAATTTTAACTCCTGACCGTTTTTTTTTTTTTTTTCATGTCCCATTGGGGAGATTTTCCTTCACTTCCTGTCATGTAACCAAAACAGAAAGTGAGAACAAAAACCAGAGAAAATATGCAAACTCTGTGCAGACAATGTCTTAACAGTCTCACTGTCACTCTGTCACACTGGAGCCAGACCTTTCCTTAAGGCGGAGCTCCACCTTAAACAAAAATATTAAAAGCCAGCAGCTACAAATACTGCAGCTGCTGACTTTTAATAAATGGACACTTACCTGTCCCAGGGTCCAGCGATGTCGGCACCTGAAGCCGATCGATCGCTCGTCTCTCGGCTGCCCCCGCCGCCATCCTCGGTCAGGGAATCAGGAAGTGAAGCGTTGCGGCTTCACTGCCCGGTTCCCTACTGCGCATGCACGAGTCGAGCTGCGCTTCTACACTGGTCCCCGTTGTGTTGTGGGAACTGTGTGTTTCCCACAACACAACGGGGGGGCGGTCATTTGCGGCTAGCTGCAAGTAAATAATAAAAGTGGTATATGCTGCCCAACAACAATGCTATGTTATTTATTTCTTTTATCTGTTTTTCAAGGGTGTGCATTTGACAAAGGCTAAAAAAGAAGATAACATAGCAATCTTGGTACGGTGAATTTTGGCACACTGGAATTTTGGCACAGTGGATTGGTACGTGCGGTGAATCACAACATATTAAAGTTCAACCTAAAGTAGAACTAAAGGCAAAACTTTTTTATGTTTTGGATAGAGTAATGGAGAATTATAACCCCTGTCCGTTTTTTTTTTTTTTTTTCGTGTCCTATTGGGGAGATTTCCCTTCACTTCCTGTCATGTAACCAAAACAGAAAGTGAGAACAAAAACCAGGGAAAATATGCAAACTCCATGCAGACAATGTCTTAACAGTCTCACTGTCACTCTGTCACACTGAAGCCAGGCCTTTCCTTAACCACTTGAGCCCCGGACCATTATGCTGCCTAAGGACCAGAGGTCTTTTTCCAATTTGGCACTGCGTCGCTTTAACTGCTAATTGCGCGGTTATGCAATGCTGTACCCAAACGAAATTTGCGTCCTTTTCTTCCCACAAATAGAGCTTTCTTTTGATGGTATTTGATCACTTCTGCAGTTTTTATTTTTTGCGCTATAAACGGAAAAAGACCGAAAATTTTGAAAAAAAATGATATTTTCTACTTTTTGTTATAAAAAAAATCCAATAAACTCAATTTTAGTCATACATTTAGGCCAAAATGTATTCGGCCACATGTCTTTGGTAAAAAAAATGTCAATAAGCGTATATTTATTGGTTTGCGCAAAAGTTATAGCGTCTACAAACTAGGGTACATTTTCTGGAATTTACACAGCTTTTAGTTTATGACTGCCTATGTCATTTCTTGAGGTGCTAAAATGGCAGGGCAGTACAAAACCCCCCCAAATGACCCCATTTTGGAAAGTAGACACCCCAAGGAAATTGCTGATAGGCATGTTGAACCCATTGAATATTTATTTTTTTTGTCCCAAGTGATTGAATAATGACAAAAAAAAAAAAAAAAAAAAATATTTACAAAAAGTTGTCACTAAATGATATATTGCTCACACAGGCCATGGGCCTATGTGGAATTGCACCCCAAAATATATTCAGCTACTTCTCCTGAGTACGGGGATACCACATGTGTGGGACTTTTTGGGAGCCTAGCCGCGTATGGGACCCCGAAAACCAATCACCGCCTTCAGGATTTCTAAGGGTGTAACTTGTTGATTTCACTCTTCACTGCCTATCACAGTTTCGGAGGCCATGGAATGCCCAGGTGGCACAACCCCCCCCCCAAATGACCCCATTTTGGAAAGTAGACACCCCAAGCTATTTGCTGAGAGGCATATTGAGTCCATGGAATATTTTATATTTTGACACAAGTTGTGGGAAAGTGACACTTTTTTTTTTTTTTTTTTTTTTTTTGCACAAAGTTGTCACTAAATGATATATTGCTCACACAGGCCATGGGCCTATGTGGAATTGCACCCCAAAATACATTTAGCTGCTTCTCCTGAGTATGGGGATACCACATGTGTGGGACTTTTTGGGAGCCTAGCCGCGTACGGGGCCCCGAAAACCAATCACCGCCTTCAGCGTTTTTAAGGGCGTGAATTTTTGATTTTACTCTTCACTGCCTAACACCGTTTCGGAGGCCATGGAATGCCCAGGTGGCACAAACCCCCCCCAAATGACCCCATTTTGGAAAGTAGACACCCCAAGCTATTTGCTGAGAGGCATGGTGAGTATTTTGCAGCTCTCATTTGTTTTTGAAAATGAAGAAAGACAAGAAAAAACTTTTTTTTTTTTTCTTTTTTCAAATTTCAAAACTTTGTGACAAAAAGTGAGGTCTGCAAAATACTCACTATACCTCTCAGCAAATAGCTTGGGGTGTCTACTTTCCAAAATGGGGTCATTTGGGGGGGTTTTGTGCCACCTGGGCATTCCATGGCCTCCGAAACTGTGATAGGCAGTGAAGAGTGAAATCAAAAATTCACGCCCCTTAGAAAGCCTGAAGGCGGTGCTTGGTTTTCGGGGTCCCGTACGCGGCTAGGCTCCCAAAAAGTCTCACACATGTGGTATCCCCGTACTCAGGAGAAGCAGCAGAATGTATTTTGGGGTGTAATTTCACATATTCCCATGGCATGTTTGAGCAATATATCATTTAGTGACAACTTTGTGCAAAAAAAAAAAAAAAAAAAATTTGTCTCTTTCCCGCAACTTGTGTCGCAATATAAAATATTCCATGGACTCGACATGCCTCTCAGCAAATAGCTTGGGGTGTCTACTTTCCAAAATGGGGTCATTTGGGGGGGTTTTGAACTGTCCTGGCATTTTATGCACAACATTTAGAAGCTTATGTCACACATCACCCACTCTTCTAACCACTTGAAGACAAAGCCCTTTCTGACACTTATTTTTTACATGAAAAAGTTTTTTTTTTTTTGCAAGAAAATTACTTTGAACCCCCAAACATTATATATTTTTTTAAAGCAAATGCCCTACAGATTAAAATGGTGGGTGTTTCATTTTTTTTTTTCACACAGTATTTGCGCAGCGATTTTTCAAACGCATTTTTTGGGGAAAAAACACACTTTTTTAAATTTTAATGCACTAAAACACACTATATTGCCCAAATGTTTGATGAAATAAAAAAGATGATCTTAGACCGAGTACATGGATACCAAACATGACATGCTTTACAATTGCGCACAAACGTGCAGTGGCAACAAAATAAATACATTTTTAAAAGCCTTTAAAAGCCTTTACAGGTTACCACTTTAGATCTACAGAGGAGGTCTACTGCAAAAATTACTGCCCTCGATCTGACCTTCGCGGCGATACCTCACATGCATGGTGCAATTGCTGTTTACATTTGACGACAGACCGCCGCTTGCGTTCGCCTTAGCGCAAGAGCAGGGGGCGACAGGGGTGCTTTTTTTTTTTTTTTTTTTTTTCTTTATTATTTTTTTGCTTTTTTATCTTATTTTTAAACTGTTCCTTTCATTTTTTTTTTTTTTAAATCATTTTTATTGTTATCTCGGGGAATGTAAATATCCCCTATGATAGCAATAGGTAGTGACAGGTACTCTTTTTTGAAAAAATTGGGGTCTATTAGACCCTAGATCTCTCCTCTGCCCTCAAAGCATCTGACCACACCAAGATCGGTGTGATAAAATGCTTCCCCAATTTCCCAATGGCGCTATTTACATCCGGCGAAATCTAAGTCATAAAATGCTCGTAGCTTCCGGTTTCTTAGGCCATAGAGATGTTTGGAGCCACTCTTGTCTCTGATCAGCTCTATGGTCAGCTGGCTGAATCACCGGCTGCATTCTCAGGTTCCCTGTTGAGACAGGAGAGCCAGAGAAAAACACGGAAGACGGTGGGGGGGGGGGGCATTCCCTCCCACGGCTTGTAAAGGCAGTCTAGAGGCTAATTAGCCGCTAGGATTGCTTTTACATGAAAGCCGACCGCTGGCTGAAAAGAATGATACCAAGATGATACCTAAACCTGCAGGCATCATTCTGGTATAACCACTCAAAGTTGTGAATGGCGTACCTGAAGACAAAAAAATGGTTAACAATAAAGCACAGTAAACAATAAAGTATAAATAATTACATACCTGAAAAACAAACATGATAAAACATAATAACAATAACAATAACAATAAAACACTGCAGAATAGAATACAGTAAAAAAAGAGCAGAACAATAGAGAGAGAGAATAGAGAGAGAGAACAATAAAACGACAACTATTTTTTTTTATTTTATATATATATTTTTTTTTTTTACACTTTTTTTGTAACTAACTTTTATAACTGTAACCGGTTCCAGGTTCGGGTCTCTCAAAATGCGATGGCATCTTGGGAGACCCTGTGAAAGTGTGCCTAGTCTGTGCAATGCTGTACCCTACGCTAATACTCAACTAGTGCATGGTAGCGTTCAAAACATTCACCAATGCAAAGACCAGGATTGTCAGGACAGAAGGGACAATAATAGCGGGTGTCACGCCTATATCCGCGTTTGCTGCAGACACAACATCTTTTTGGGGGGGGTTCGTTGGGTAGGGGTACTCGGGAGCACATAAAAATGCCTCTCATGCAGCCGACTGCATTTCGTTGGGGGATGTGAATGGGGGAAGTACGGGCGCTGCAGAAGTGGTGGGTTCCCAATTAGGATTGGCGAATGCAGCAGGAAGGGCACTATGGGCACGACGGGCCTGTGTTTGTCTTTTTGGTGGCAGCGGGACACTACTTGTGCTTGTCACCTCACCAGCTTGAACTGCACTTATGGGACTCGCCACGTCACCAAGTGTTACTGCAGTGCTGGTTTGACTACGACCGGGGTGTACTAGGCCGCTGGTGCTTGCCAGTTCAATAAAAAGCTTCCAAAAAAACTGTTAGCGATCGCAGGGATCAGGCCTGACTCTGCGAACGCTGCAGTTATGCGTTTAGTGTTTTGTAAGTGACAGTGATCGATCGATACTGCACTTGGGTGGGCTGGACTGGGCCGGGCGGAGGGGCAAAACGCAGGTGCTAGCAGGTATCTGGGTTGATCCCGCTAACACTGCGTTTTTGGGAACCCTAAACTGCTGGGGACGCTAGTATAGATCTAATCTGATCGGATCAGATATTGATCCGTTCAGATACTATACCACTAAAGGAGGCGTATGCTGCGTGCGTGGGTGTTAGCGGTACTGGCGCTAACCTGACGCTGCCTGGGGCCGGTGCTTGCTAGTTCACCAAAATGCTACCAAAAAAACTGTTAGCGATCGCAGGGATCAGGCCTGACTCTGCGAACGCTGCAGTTATGCGTTTAGTGCCTTGTAAGTGTCAGTGATCGATCGATACTGCACTTGGGTGGGCTGGGCTGGGCCGGGCGGAGGGGCACAACGCAGGTGCTAGCAGGTATCTGGGCTGATCCCGCTAACACTGCGTTTTTGGGAACCCTAAACTGCTGGGGACGCTAGTATAGATCTGATCGGATCAGATATTGATCCGATCAGATACTATACCACTAAGGGAGGTGTACGGTGCGTGCGTGGGTGTTAGCGGTACTGGCGCTAACCTGACGCTGCCTGGTGCTTGCTTGCCAGTTCACCAAAATGCTACCAAAAAAACTGTTAGCGATCGCAGGGATCAGGCCTGACTCTGTGAACGCTGCAGTTATGCGTTTAGTGTTTTGTAAGTGACAGTGATCGATCGATACTGCACTTGGGTGGGCTGGGCGGAGGGGCAAAACGCAGGTGCTAGCGGGTATCTGGGCTGATCCCGCTAACACTGTGTTTTTGGGAACCCTAAACTGCTGGGGACGCTAGTATAGATCTGATCGGATCAGATATTGATCCGATCAGATACTATACCACTAAGGGAGGCGCATGCTGCGTGCGTGGGTGTTAGCGGTACTGGCGCTAATCTGACGCTGCCTGGGGCGACGCATATCACCGCCGGGCGATCAGGGGGCTAAACCTTTATTAGGTAATAAACGGCGGGTGCCCTGACACTATAAAAAATAAACGAACTAACCTGCGTCACCCGTAACGGTTATACGGTGATCAGTGGTGAAAGGGTTAACTAGGGGGCAATCAAGGGGTTAAAACATTTATTAGGAAGTATATGGGGGTCCCTGTCACTATAAAACGCTGACGGCGAACCTAAATATTTACCTCACTAACTAGCGTCACCAGTGACACTAATACAGCGATCAGAAAAATGATCGCTTAGCAACACTGGTGACAGGGGGTGATCAAGGGGTTAAAACTTTATTAGGGGGGGTTAGGGGGGTACCCTAGACCTAAAGGGGGGTAATATTCACTGCCCTAACACTGTAACTGTCACAAACTGACACTATGCAGTAATCAGAAAAAAAAAAAAAAAAAAAAAAAAAAACCTGCTGGTGTCAGTTTGTGACAGGGGGGGGGGGGGTGATTGGGGGGGGGATCGGGGGGCGATCGGGGGGGGGATCGGGGTGTTTTGTATGCCTGGCATGTTCTACTGTGTGTGTAGTGTGTTGTGCACTCACATTGATGTCTTCTCCCCTCGGCGCTGGAACGGAAAATACCGAGCCGAGGGGAGATGACATCATTTCCTTTGCTGCTGTTTAGCATACAGCAGCAAAGGAGTGTTCCCATTGGCCGGCGGCGATCGCGAGGGGGGGGCCACGAACGGATGGCCTCCCCCTCATCTCGGATCGCCGGGGAACAGAACGGGACCGCTTCGGGCACCGGGGGGGGGTCCGATCGGACCCCCCACCCGCGAGAGGCAAATCACGTACATGTACGTGATTTTGCCTGCCCGTGCCGCCTTGCCGACGTAAATCGGCGTTAGGCGGTCCTTAAGTGGTTAAAGTATATGTAAACCCTCACTTTGTAAAACGATATCACTTTAAAAAAGAAAAAAAACAAAACATTTGCGTATAGATATAAAAATCATTATAAATACATATTTTCCCCTTTGTATAAGTGATCACATACCCTTTGTGCATAAGGAGATCAGAGAGGAGAAACAGCAGCACAATGATCTTCCCAGTGAATGGCTGTGCGGGGCGTTGCGTGTCAGCACCAGTCTGATCATTGGAGGAGAGCAGGCTGAATTCACAGCACAGCACAGCCATTCAGTCCAATGGGCAGGGGCGGTGTAGGAGCGCTTTATACAGCGCTCCTACACCGCCCCAAAGATGCTGCTTTCAGAACTTTTTTTCCCATTCCGCAAGCGCACCGCCCCAGTGTGAAAGTATTGGGAGGCATGAGAGGCAGTTTTCAGACTCCTTACAGGTGCTATTTTTAGCGCTAAAACGCCTGAAAACAATCTCAGTGTGAAGCCAGCCTCACTGTCAGCTTTTTAAATGTAATTGTCGGCTTTTTTTCCCTATATTTAGCACCAAGAATGAGTCGTCATTTGAGCCCGCCACTAATTTAAACAAAGGGGCGGGGTCATCGGGTGATGTCACTGGGTGACTCCGCCTCTTTGTTTCATTTAATGGCAGCCCCGAATGACAGCTCAATTTTGGCACTATTAAGTATAGAAAAAAAACCTGACAATTACATTTAACCACTGTTTAACTGTATCACTTTTGTTCCTTACTGACCTACAGAATACTTACACATGAGATTAAAGTTTGGCTGAATCGTCTCCCCCTCACGACACAGTTTGTTCCTAGATGGGGTGTCCGATGAGCCTCCTAACCTTGAACTCAAACACTGAAGTAGATTTGCAATGTTTGCACATGTTTATTATTATTGTTCTTTCATTTGTACTCATACATAGGACCCTACTTCCTATGTTCTACTGTATGGTTGACATTGTTCACCCCGCCTTCTTTTTTTCTGTTCTTCCTGAAAACTTCAATAAACATATCGAACAAGAAAAAGCCTATTGGATCTACTCAGTATTCAGAAATTAAGGACAGCCCCCTATCACCCTCAAGGGGACCCACAGCCAGAACAATTCCTTAGATCAAACTTTAATAATATCTCACCTGGGATACGTAGATTGTTAAGAAAGGGTTTACAAGCCCTGTATAAAAAAGCCCTGGAGGCCTCAGATGCCCGGGGGTCAATGGAACAAAAAAAGAAGTTTGACTTCAAACGTTTGAGTACAAGACTTGCAACCTAGGGACAGAAAATTGCTAAAAAATCTGGGTGTTCCCGCTACACACAAACTAGCTGATTGCCGGAAGTCACAACCTTATATTGACTGCAAACTGCTGCCCAGACTGCTGGCCTATCAAATTCACTCAAAAGGGAGGACAGGCCCATTAAAGTTCTGGCACCGAAATCATCTGTTATATAAAACAGAAGCAGTTTGGATGCTCCAAGCAGTTTGGATGCCAGCCCCTCTCGCACGTTTTTTGCAGACCCTGTCCACTAACTCAATCTCAAGATGCCATCTGAAGCACAGATGAAGGACATAGTGAGGAAGAAGTGATGGGCATAAACTGGTTGTGACCCTCTCCACCTGAAGAGACTACTGTATCTTCTCCAGCCAAGGAAATAGATGCTGCGGTGGTTCCCAGACCTAAGATGCCAGAGGCCACGCCTCAAAGCCATGACTGCTGAGGTGCAATAACCCCAGGTCCACACCATGATCCATCCAACTTAGACCTTACCCCTTCTTCCCATCCAATAAAGACCACTTACCACCATTCATGTTGGAAAGGGCAAGGCCACAGCTTTTATTAAATTCAACTCTTTAACAACTTAAACATACATTTAACATTCCACAGTGCCAGTCACAGTAGCACTGTGAGCACTCAGTTCCGACTGGTGGAAAGGGAGATAACTGAGGGGCCTGTCCTTACCATAAGTGCCGGACTGCCGTCTATCTCCCAATTAGCGTGAAGGGCGTACCTCTTACCGCCGTGTTTTGCTGGCAAGGTCACCAAAAACCGCAGCAAGCTGTGACGTACCAACCATATATAGGGCGGGAGGGTGGGCAGCTCTTACCGATCTTCTTCACCAAAAAGGCCCAGAATCCCCTGGGACAATCACCTTAGTGAGCTCAGGCCCAACCCCACTCCTTCCCCCCACCAATCCACCATGACCCCTAGTCACCATACTCCGCCCTGGTTATGCCCCCATCAGTCAGGGCTCTCTTTCCCAATGGGTTCAAGAGGCCTGCAGCTGTTAGAGGCCCCAGATGCCAAATGCCATCAACAGCAAAAGATGTAAAAAATCATGAAGACCATATAGAGTTAACGAAAGGAACAGAAGAAGCTTAACCTAATGTATCGCAGGAACCACAAACCAACAACAATGCTGTGTTATTTATTTCTTTAATCTGTTTTTCAAGGGTGTGCATTTGACAAAGGCTAAAAAATAAGCTACCATAGCAATCCTGGCACAGTGGAATTTTGGCACACTGGATTAGTATGTGTGATGAATCAAAACATATTAACCTTTCCAAAAAGTTCAACCTAAAGTAGAACTAAAGGCAAAACTTTTTATGTTTTGGATAGAGTAATGGAGAATTTTAACTCCTGACCGTTTTTTTTTTTTTTTTCATGTCCCATTGGGGAGATTTTCCTTCACTTCCTGTCATGTAACCAAAACAGAAAGTGAGAACAAAAACCAGAGAAAATATGCAAACTCTGTGCAGACAATGTCTTAACAGTCTCACTGTCACACTGGAGCCAGGCCTTTCCTTAAAGCGGAGCTCCACCTTAAGCAAAAATATTAAAAGCCAGCAGCTACAAATACTGCAGCTGCTGACTTTTAATAAATGGACACTTACCTGTCCCAGGGTCCAGCGATGTCGGCACCCGAAGCCGATCGATCGCTCATCTCTCGGCTGCCCCCGCCGCCATCCTCGGTCAGGGAATCAGGAAGTGAAGCGTTGCGGCTTCACTGCCCGGTTCCCTACTGCGCATGCACGAGTCGCGCTGCGCGTTTACACTGGTCCCCATTGTGTTGTGGGAACTGTGTGTTTCCCACAACACAATGGGGGGGGGCAGGCATTTGCGGCTAGCTGCAGCTAGCTATGCCTGGAAGTGGGTGCAGATACCTGTATTATACAGGTATCTGCACCCCCCTCCCCCCTGAAAGGTGCCAATTGAGGCACCGGAGGGGGGGAGGAATCCGATGAGCGGAAGTTCCACTTTAGGGTGGAACTCCGCTTTAAAGTATATGTAAACCCTCACCTAAAACAAATTCACTTTAAAAAAGTAATAAAAAACAAAACATTTGTGTATAGTTATAAAAATCATTATAAATACATATTTCCCCCTTTGTATAAGTGATCACATACCCTTTGTTCACAGCTGCATAAGGATATCAGAGAGGAAAAACAGCAGCACAATGATCTTCCCAGTGAATGGCTGTGCGGGGGGGCGTGTCAGCACCAGTCTGATCATTGAAGGAGAGCAGGCTGAATTCACAGCACAGCACAGCCATTCATTCCAATGGGCAGGGGTGGTGTAGGAGCGCTTTATAAGTGCACCGCCCCAGTGTGAAAGCATTGGGAGACATGAGAGGCAGTTTTCAGAATCTTTACAGGGCGCTATTTTTAGCGCTAAAATGTCTGAAAATGATCTCAGTGTGAAGCCAGCCTCACTGTCAGCTTTTAAATGTAATTGTCAGCTTTTTTACCCCTATATTTAGCGCCGAGAATGAGCTGTCATTCGAGCCCGCCACTAAATTAAACAAAGGGACGGGATCATCGGGTGATGTCACTGGGTGACTCCGCCCCTTTGTTTAATTTTAGTGGCAGGCCCGAATGACAGCTCATTCTCGGCACCATTAAGTATAGAAAAAAAAACCCAGACAATTACATTTAACCACTTGCCGACCACCCATTGCAGATGTACTGCGGCAAGGTGGCTCGGCTGCGCAAATCGTGCACTAGCTTTTATGTACGCGCGCTCCGATTGGCCAGCGGGGGAGCCAATCAGCGGGTCTGGCAGACTTGATGTTCGCCAGCCGCCCACGATCGTTCCCCGCAGAGACAGAATGCGGATCTGCCGAACAAGATCTCCGTTCTGTCAGGGAATGACACTGTGATCTGTCTTCCTGCTAAGCAGGAAGACAGATCTGGGTGTTTCCCCAGTCACATAGTCCCCCATACAGTTAGAAAACACAAACAGGGAACACATTTAACCCCCTGATCGCCCCTGATGTTAACCCCTTCCCTGCCAGTGTCATTAGTACAATGTCAGTGCATATTTTTAGCACTGATAACTGTAATAATGTCACTGGTTCCCAAAAAAGTGTCAAAAATGTCAGTAAGGTGTCCAATCTGTCTGCTGCAATGTCGCAGTCCCGCTAAAAATCACTGATCACCGCCATTACTAGTAAAAAAAATACAAAAATAAAAATGCCATAAATCTATCCCCTATTTTGTAGATGCTGTAACTTTTGCGCAAACCAATCAATATATGCTTATTGGGATTTTTTTACCAAAAATATGTAGAAGAATACATATTGGCCTAAACTGATGAATAAATTAGTTTTTTATATATATTTTTTGGATACATATTATAGCAGAAAGTAAAAAATATTGGCGGTCTTTTTTTGTTTATAGCGCAAAAAATAAAAACTGCAAAGATAATCAAATACCACCAAAAGAAAGCACTATTTGTGGGGAAAAAAAGGACGTTTGTGTGGGTAAAACGACGTACGATCGCGCAATTGTCAGTTAAAATAACGCAGTGCTGTGTTGCAAAAAATGGCCTGGTCATTAAGGGGGTAAATCCTTCCGGGGCTGAAATGACAGTCAGCATCGGCAAGTGAGGAAGCCTGTCTGTACACACTGCCCCCTTACTGTGTATAATGCTCTTCACCTGTCCTCTCCTTGCAACCACTGCCCCCCCCCCCCCCCAAAGAGGACCTGTGATGTACCTGCTAACACATAGGGGACTACTTGCAATAAAATCATAAGTAAAAAAAAAAACACACGAAAAGAAAAAAAACAAAAAAAATTGAGCCTCCCCACATACCCAGGCATACTAGAGATGCAGGATTAATTGTTAAAAAAGATCTGTATTCAACCCCCCTCTCCATCTGAACTGACATTTCCCCAATTCTATCTAAACAGTGCAGAGCCAGAGCTGTCAAAAAAAAAGACATTCCTCAGTGCAGAGAGATAGAGAAGAGATACAATGTATCTCTAGGTTAGTTAGATCAAAGGGATGAACTTTGTCTGTAAATAAGGGCAGTTTAAGCACTTAAGGACCAAACCTTTTTCTCACATTTGTTGCTTACAAGTTAGAATCAGTATTTTTTGCTAGAAAATTACATAGAACCCCCAAACATTATACATATTTTTTAGCAGAGACCCTAAAGAATAAAATGGCAGTTGTTGCAATATTTTATGTCACTCTGTATTTGCGCAGCTGTCTTTCAAACGCAATTTTTTTGGGAAAAAAAACACTTCCATGAATTAAAAAAGACTAAACAGTAAAGTTAGCCCAATTTTTTTTGTATAATTGTCAGGGCTGGGGTCAACCCTTCCTTCTCAAACCTGGCCACTCAGCTGTCAGCTAATTGCCAGCTCTTATCTCTCCACAGTGACTCACCTGTTGATGATATCCTGCTCGCCAATCCTGCCTACTTAAGCCATCCAGTCCAGATGATCTCTGACTTTGCCCTGGTCACATCTCTAGAGATGCTCTCCTGTGTTCCTGTTAAAGATTTGCTTGGCTGACATTCCTTCTGGCTCCAGATCCTGCTTGCTGTTCTACTATGCTCATCTTTGGCTCCCTGACGTTTTGGCTTGTCTGACTATCCGTTCCGGTTCCTGAACTCTGGCTATGTTTTGACTACGTTTACATTTTTTTATTATTATTAAACAAGTGTGATTTAAATGTACTTCTGTCTCAGTCTGATTCATGGTTTCTGACAATAATGTGAAAGAGGATGTTATGCCGCGAGAATCGTGAAAAAATCGTGATTTTTATTCTAAGCAAAAAAATACTCAAGTGGTTAAGTGGCTGTAAAGAACTGATGTAAAAACTGATGAAAAACTGATGTAAACTGGTTCATTTTTTCTTTGAAAAAAACGTGACTGAACTGATGAAACAAACTGAAGGCATGTGTGAAAGGGGCCTAATACATTCTATGCATTAAGCCCTTCACGATGACCGTATGCAAATATGCGGCCTTCGGCTTGAAGGGGTTGTACCGGGGTGATGCACGCAGCCTTTCTTCTGATAACAATCGATGCTGCTAAGCAGCAGCTTGAACATTATCATAAGCAGTGGGAGGGGACATCCCGCCCGGGCTCTCCCGTCCCACCGAAACTGGCTTGGATCGGGTCTCGGATCTAGTAACCCGAAAGCGATGTCATGACATCACTTCCGGTTTACGGAAAACTTAAAGACGCTAAATTTAAAAAAATGACAGCATTCAAAACCGACAAACTTGGTGTTTTGAATGCTTTTAAGTGCACAGGAGGGATTTGGGGATTTTATTTAAAGCGCCCCATCCCTCCATGCTCGCGTGCAGAAGCAAACATAAATCGCGCCTGCAAATGTAAACAGTGTTCAAAACACACGTGAGGTATTGCCGCGATCATTAGAGCGAGAGCAATAATTTTAGTGCTGGACCTCCTCTGTAACTCTAAACTGGTAACATGTAGAAATGTTTATGTTTAAATGATTTTTATTGAGGTTTTGAATATACATAGTAAAAGTATAAAGGCAAACATAAACTGCAATATTTCCTGTCATACAGTCATACCTGGATATTATGGCTGTAGGCATGCATAGTCAAGACGTGTGTCAAACATTGGATTCGATTTCCAAACGTGTGTGATTGTTAGTTTGGTCCCCAAGAGTATATAGAAGATTAGGGCTTGGGAATATTTGGCGAATCTGGAATGCTTTGATTGAGAAGAGCAATGGAGGGATCTTAGTGTACAGCCACCCCAGTGGTTTTGCGGATAAGATTAAAGATTTTGTTCCAGTAGCCCCTTATTTTAGGGCACTGCCAAAGGGTATGGAATAGAGTGCCCAGGTGTCCACAACCTCTGAAGCAGAGGGGGGAAGACTGCGGGTAAAATTTGTTGAGGTGGGTAGGGACAAGGTACCAGTGAGACATGACTTTAAGATTAGCCTCGATTATGGAGATATTATGAATCCCCGTAAACGATCTAGAAAAGCAGGAGTGCTATGTGTTCAAATCCCATTCAATCTCGAGGTCCCTTTCCCAACTCAGAATGTAGGATGCTTTCTCTATAGGTTCAGCCAGGGCTGAGTATATCAGCAAGATGCCCCCCCTCATGTCCATGACTTTTGAGCACCAGGGCTCATATGAGGTGACAGTTAGAGGGATTTGGTTTATGAGTTCAGATTGAGTTTAAGAAATGGGAGATTTGGTAAAAGCGGAATTTTTCAGAAGGGGGCAATTCTAGTTTATTAACGCAATGGATTAATTTGAGGGGTCCACGAGAGTTGAAGAAGTGCCCTATTCGGAACAACCCTTTGTTCAGCCACCACTAAAAGGCCTTGACATCCATCCCTGGGGGGAATTGGGGATTATGGAAGATATGGGTGAGTGGCTACCAAGCGGATGCTATATTCTTCAGTTTATATAGTGAGTCACACAGTGCTACTGAGTGAGACAATGTTGGGGATAGAATCAGGAGGGGGAGGGGGGGGCGTGACTTGGGAGGGCTCCATAACAAAAAGTCTATCGTAAAATTCAGGATTGCCTGCCTTTCCATCTCTATCCAGTCTGGTTTAGAGCCTCTAGGATAGACGGTAGAAATTTGGCCCAGCTGTGCTGCCTGATAATACCACCTGAGGTTAGGTAGGCCTAACCCCCCTTTCAGTCTGGGTCTATATAATATGTCTTTAGAGAGGCGGCATCCCTGTTTACCCCAAATAAATCGAATTATAGCTGATTGTAATTTGTTTATATATAGCTTTGTTACGGGAATAGGGAGGGAGCGAAGTAAATAAAGAATTTGTGGTAAAAGGGTCATCTTGATCGCATTAACTCTGCTAACCCAGGACATCCCATATAAGGACTATTGGGAAAGGTCAGCTGAACATAGATGGGTAATTATTTTTGTAAAGCAGGTCATTAGTGGCCGTAAGGTGAATGCCCAAGTACGGTATAGAGGGGTAACTCCAGGAGAAGGGAAAGTGGCTTTTCAGTCTGTCTGTAGATTTTGCCATGTTGACATGTAGGCCAAAGATTTGCCCAAATTTGTGTAGCAGCTGGAGAATGTTGGGGGTCGAGATAAGAGGAGACGTCACAAAAAGTAGGACGTCATCCGCGAATAGTGCTCATTTATGGGAAGACTGTCCGCATTGAACTCCGTGGATATCTAGATGAAGTCTTATGGCAATGGCCAGGGTGATGGCTATTGCGAAGAGGAGTGGGAAAAGGGAGCATCCCTGCAGTTGCTCACTTCACTAGGATCCTTTTCAGGTTTTGGGATCACCAAAATAAATGCAAGGTTTGATGCTGAATCCAGGGGTGCACCTTTGCTGAGGGAATTGAAGAACTGGACCAGATAGACATAGAGAACATCCATAAACTTTTTGTAATATAGGTTCGAAAAGCCATCCGGGCCTGGGGCCGAGCCATTACGAAGATCTTTAATGACATTTCTAACTTAATTTTCCAGGATGGGGGATTCTAAGACTGAGCGATGGGAGTCTTTAAGTTTTGGGAGGGATATATCCTCCAGGAAGGTTTCCAATTTAGTGGAAAGTCTCCAAAATTCGTTTAGGATTTTGAGACAAAGGATTTAATTTTGGGTAAAGAATAAGTCCGATGTTTAGGGGATAATTTGGCTGCGAGATGTGGGCCAATTTTATCATTTTGTAGGTAAACCGTCCACTCAACCAACTTAAATGTATTGCTGCACTGGAAGTTAGTGCCAAGTTTAGGGCTATTCTGGAGGCTTCCAGTTTAGATAGGGAGTCAGGGGTGGGATTGCGTTTGTGTGCCTTGTTAAGTGATTTAAAGTCTTTCTTTAGGTTTGTTATCACCACCTGCCTTTCACGTTTTATACGTGAGGCTAGTTGGATCATCTTCCCCCCTCCATTACAGCTTTAAGTGCCCAAAGAGAGCTTGGAGAAATGTTATCTATGTCGTTAAGGAGGAAGTACTCACTAAGTTCCTTCTTCTTCCACGCAGCTTGGCCTTGGTTCAGAGCATAATAAGAAATAAGGGTATATAGTACACGTGCACTATTAATATGGCCCTTGACCAGGATGTATCGACCCTCCCTATCTCTAACAGTTAGAGAGTGATTGAAAGAAGTACTTTTAGAAATGAGTACAGCCACCCCTCTTTTCTTGACATCTGCATTGGCAAGGAAAAAAGTGGGGTATTTGTGGTGTAGGAATGAGAGGTTGAAATTATCCGGGAAGTGAGTTTCCTGTAGAAGGATATCAATAACCTTGGAATGGTAACTTTGAAAAGCCTTGCGTCTCTTGGTTGGGGAGTTAAGACCTTGTGTATTATGAGAAGTGACTCTGATGGTCACCTTTAGGGGTGCAGAATTAGCCGTGGACATGAGAGGCCATGCGTATATTACATACCCTTTTTGCAGGTGGAAGGATCTCAGTGTTGAAGGTGCAGCATGGCCCTGGTGTCAAAGCATTCAAGATTAAGTAAGCTCTCTGTTTAGGTATCTGGGAGGGAAACAAAATAATAAGGAGTGAGTAAAGAGCAGAGAGGAAGAAAAGGATATATATACTGTGCATATAACTCTACATAAAATGTCTCTAATGGGATAAAAATATGTAATGGCTTATCAATACACAGCACTACACTGTATAATAAAGATAAAATTGAAAACAAAATATACAAAAATACAGTAAATACAAATAGCCTTTATTGTAACTTACAGCAAAAATGTACATTCCCATCAATACAATAGGTATCAAGTTTAAAAACAATTAAAATACCATAGCCACACATTGATCAAGTAATATATGCATGCATAAATTCTTCAATAAAGATTCCTCACAAAGTATAATGCTGCGTACACACGACCGTACTTTCCGGCAGAAAAGGTCAGACAGAATCATTCCATCGGACATTCCGATCGTGTGGGGGCTTCATCTGACTTTTTCTTTCGAAAATTCTGACAGACCTAGAAATAGAACATGTTTCAAATCTTGGCTATTGAACTTCCTTTTTCTAGTCCCGTCATACGTCATTGTGTTATAAACGATCGGACTTTGGTGTGATCATGTATAGGCAAGTCCGTTTCAGCAGAACTCCGTCGAAAAAACCGTCAGAGTTCATTCCGCCGGAGAGTCCGGTCGTGTGTACGCTGCTGCTGGTAAACGGACGTTTAGGAGCAGTTGGGCGTTTTTTTTCAGCTGCCCCTGAATTCTCCTCTATGTTATCCTATCAGTACATGTACACAGGGTCGTTTATAGTTGTTTCTAGGCAGTTCAATTTTGAATCATTTTTTAGAAAGCAAAAAAAATGCGTTCAGGACAAATGTTCAGAGGCATTTGAAACACCAAATGCCTGTAGCAGCTTGTAAATGCATGTAAACGCAGTAACTTGTGTTTAGGCGTGTTTCGTTTACAGGCGTTTTTAATGGAGATATATTTTTGACTATTAAAAAAAAAAATAAACGCTTCAAAACGCAAATGCGGCAAAAAGGACTTTTTAAACTGTCAAGTTAAGTCGTTCAGGAGAGGTTTCAAAACATCCCGTGTACATTTAAGCCTTAGTGAATGGTATTCCAAAGGGACATGTGATGGTATACAATTATAAATCCACTGTGACCATTTACTGGTTAGCCTAACTCCTTCATAATTAAAGTAAAACAAATCTTATTGTCAGAACACAGTTTTGCAACTTTTAGTAAAACTGTACCTATTCTCACAACTACTTTGTGTATCCAGCTGAATTTGGTTGTAAATAGTAATAGATATGTCCTGATTTTTTCATCATTATCAAAGGAAAAACTGTCATGAAACAGTAAAAAAAAAAAAATATGTTTTTTTTTTTAAATGTAGCTATATGTGTTTTGCTATTACCATAACCTGCCACCAAAGAACAGCCCAAAATAAATTCTCCTGCGCCTGATGACCACAGCAATACCATATGAACGTTATTTGTTGCTTGTACCTGTAGTAGGGCCCAGAAACAATAGTGTGCATTTTGCTTTTTTTTATCCTACCTAAAATATACTGGCTGAAACAGGCTGTGTTCAGAGGCAATAAAAAAAAAAGAAAAGTGTGTCTATAAAAACTGTGCTTTTTCTACCTGTGTGCATAAGACCTTAAAGAGCAGAAAAGTGGGTCAACCTACCACATGCTCTTTTGCTCCTTTTGCCAAACCCCCAGGTAAGAATTCTGCACTTGCAGAATTTAATTTAGAAGATGGATGATATACAGGGCGCTGGCTGACACAGAGGAGATTGCGTGATCAGATCAGGGTGGCTTGAAAATTATTTATACTGTACATCTTTCCTACACAGGTTAGTACAGGTTGGTAAGCATAGATTTTCTTTTGGGGGGGGGCAGTTTTAAAACTAGTTAGGTGTAAGCTGAACATTCCATTTTATATAAAGTCACTTAAGAAGCCTAATTGCATCATATTTCATATAGGGCCCACTGCCAATCAAAGCTGCCAGGCGAGCTTGACAGCGAGCCACTTAGTTATCCTGCCAGTATGGTTTGTACTGTATATCATGGTAAGCAGAAATAAACTACAGTATATAATCAGGCAACAGTCA
The DNA here is from genome assembly GCF_042186555.1 of Aquarana catesbeiana. NCBI lineage: Eukaryota > Metazoa > Chordata > Amphibia > Anura > Ranidae > Aquarana > Aquarana catesbeiana. The sequence goes on from NC_133328.1 coordinate 77,668,348, forward strand.
TGGCAATAACGGCATCACAGCCTCTGAAGATCCCCAACCATGCACAAATATCCATGACATGTAGTTATGTTTTATGATCACCTTATATGAGTGGATGTCCACTGGGCCAAAATACATAAATAATTATTTTGCCCTCTCCTTTATAAGGGGTGGGCAGCTACATAGCAAATTAGGTTTATTGTTGAAAAATGTAAAGTAATGCACTTGGGGGATAAAAAAATGAACGCAAGTTGCTCACTAGTGGGAGAACATTTGGGGGAATCCAGGATGGAGAAAGATTTGGGGGTCCTAGTAGATCATAGGCTAAGCAATAACATGCTAAGCCAAGCTGCAGAATATTAACATGCACCATATTTATTGGCATATAACACGCTCTTTCCCCCCCTTAAAATAAAGGGCAAATTATGGGTTTGTGTTATACACAGATATTTACCTGGCTGCCTCGAGGGGGGGGGGGGGGGGGGAGTAGCGAGCACCGCCGGATTACATATAGCTGGGATCTCCTGAGGATTGGTGACCAGTTTTGGTCATCAATCCTCAGGAAGGATGTGCTGGAATTGGAGAGAGTTTAAGGGCAACCAAGCTAATATGGGGACTGGAGGACCTCAGCAGTTAAAAGGAACGGCTACAAGCATTAAACATATTCTCCCTGGAGAAGAGATGCTTGAGAGGAGATATGATAGTGATAAACAAATACCTCAACTATGATTCTAGCATAGGGAAAAATCTATTCAGTTTTAGGGAGCTTAAAAAGACACATGGCAACTCAATGAAACTGGAAGAGAAGCTGTTTAACTTTAAACTGCGTAGGGGGATTTTTACTGTCAGCGCGGTAAAAAAGTGGAACTCCCTTCCACAATTGGTAGCGTCATTGGTCAGCTTGAATAGTTTAAAAGAAAACTCATAGAAAGGACATCTTAGCAAACGTAATATACAAGGATATGCAAAATAATTTTGACATATGCGCACACGCACACTCCCACACCCACTCAGTTTAAACTGGATGGACTTGGAGCCTTTATTTAACCTTATCCACTATCTAACTATGTAAATGACCAAACAGTCCTGACGGTAATATCAGTTCAGGAATCTTAGTGATGCTGATGCATAAATATTATAAAGGCCCTGTCACTGCAGGACAATCCAAACAAAGTACATGAAGATATATTTCACCCATAAAGGTCTGTAGAATATAGGGTAGATTCATCTTGATGATTAAACCTTCCGCAGAGAAGACCACTGTAGTAAATGTAATTGTGTAGACCCTAATGCTGGCCCTTGATGGATCAAAATACAGTCAGTTCAGCAGGGACCAGTCGAATTTCGATCCATTTATGGCTGTTCCTGTTAACGACTGACTTCTTCACTCAATCAGCAGCTGCCAATAGGTTGCAGTGCTGATCAGTGTATTCTGACAGCAGAGAACTCCCTGGTGTCAGAATACAAGAGCACGCAGGGAGAATTCCTCTATCCACCTCACTTTTGTGGAATGAAAAATCCGTTCGTATTTTTTCAATCAGGCAGCTGTCTCATTGAAAAAAATGACCCATTCATGGGCAGCAAAAAAAAGGAAGAATCTAACATTAATTTTTCATGCATAGTCCCACAGAGAGTCATTCGGTTCCACGTACAGAGTATATAGTGCAGTAGGGATGAGCTTCGAGTTCAAGTGGAACCCATGTTCGACTCGAACATCGCCTGTTCGACCGTTTGTCAAATTGCGAACGATATGGTCCATTCACGCCAAATTCGAGTGGCGCGTCACGGCCCATAATTCACTGCGGCATCGCAGTGCATTGCTGGCTGATGATTGGCCAAGCATGCACTATGACCCGCATGCTTGGCCAATCACAGCGCCACGTGTACAGAGAGCCGTAATTGGCCAAAGCCGGGGTGGCTTTGTCCAATTATGGCTCTGGGGTTTAGTACACGCCTCACACTATATAAGGCCACCTGAGTGGTGGCCTTATGTAGTGTGTTGCGGCGGCGGAGAGAGATAGATAGACAGAGAGACAGTGTCATTTGGTTTAAGTTAGATAGAGTAGGCAGGTCGAGACAGTTAGCTGCACTTACAGTGTATTGTGTATATATATGCATCCCAGGTGTTGTATATATATATGTATATACACTGTATTCAGTATAGCTAGATCCGTTCCTGTTATTCTCTTCCTAATATACTGGCAGGCATTTTTACAGTATTTACAGTTAGTGTACTGTGTACCCTGCACAGTTGAACCTACAGTATAGCTACCTGAAGACAAGTGCTTGTGTTCTTCTGATCCTATTAATAGCACAGGCAGGCTCTTTAAGTATTTACAGTTAGTGTACTGTGTACCCTGCACAGTTGCACCTGTAGCTACCTGAGGACAAGTGCTTGTGTGCTTCTTCTGATCCTATTAATGGCACAGGCAGGCTCTTGAAGTATTTACAGTTAGTGTACTGTGTACCCTGCACAGTTGCACCTACAGTATAGCTACCTGAAGACAAGTGCTTGTGTTCTTCTGATCCTATTAATAGCACAGGCAGGTGCTTGAAATATTTACAGTTAGTGTACTGTGTACTCTGCACAGTTGCACCTACAGTATAGCTACCTGAAGACAAGTGCTTGTGATCTTCTTCTGATCCTATTAATAGCACAGGCAGGCTCTAGAAGTATTTACAGTTAGTGTACTGTGTATCCTGCACAGTTCCACCTGCAGTATAGCTACCTGAAGACAAGTGCTTGTGTGCTTCTTCTGATCCTATTAATAGCACAGGCAGGCTCTTGAAGTATTTACAGTTAGTGTACTGTGTACCCTGCACAGTTGCACCTATAGCTACCTGAAGACAAGTGCTTGTGTGCTTCTTCTGATCCTATTAATAGCACATACAGGCTCTTGAAGTATTTACAGTTAGTGTACTGTGTACCCTGCACAGTTGCACCTACAGTATAGCTACCTGAAGACAACCGCTTGTGTGCTTCTTCTGATCCTATTAAAAGCACAGGCAGGCTCTTATAGTATTTACAGTTAGTGTACTGTGTACCCTGCACAGTTGCACCTACAGTATAGCTACCTGAAGACAAGTGCTGGTGTTCTTCTTCCGATCCTATTAATACCACAGGCAGGCAGCTTGAAGTATTTCCAGTTAGTGTACTGTGTACCCTGCACAGTATAGCTACCTGAAGACAAGTGCTGGTGTGCTTCTTCTGATCCTATTAATGCCACAGGCAGGCATTCTGCTAGCTGCTGTATAATCAGTATATATAAATACATACCAGTTTTGTGCAGCTACATCTCACTGCAGTGCAGGCCATTAGTATGTCTGGAAGGCCAACAAGGAGATGCAGACAGTCACAAGCCAATAAAAGAGGGCAAGCAGACTCTGTGTCTAGAGGCAACAGTGCTGGTCGTGGACACGGTGCATCCTCATCAGCACGTGGCCGTGGGACACGCTTGTCCTTTTTTTCGGCAGCTGGCCACGTTGCGCCGCAACATGCGGAAGACTTGGTAGAGTGGATGACCAAGCCGTCTTCATCCTACTCATCCTCTCTCACCCAGGCTCAGGGTACGTTGTCTGGCAAAGCAGCTGCCAACGCGGCCTCTTCCCTCGGCTCAATGGCATCAGTCACTCCTTCCCTAGCCCCACCATGTCCTCCTGAGGAGTCCCCCGAACTGTTTGACCACAGTGTTGGGTACATGCTCCAGGAGGATGCCCAGAGTTTTGAAGGCTCCAATGATGGTACTCAGCTAGAGGAAGGCAGTAACGTGAGCCCAGACAGACGGGGTGCCCAAGAAGGACAGCAATCTGGCAGTCATGTTCCCCCAGCTGCAGCATACTGCCAGCTTTGCTCCAGTGATGAGGAGGGAGGGATGATGAGGTTACTGACTCCACGTGGGTGCCTGATAGGAGAGAGGAGGAGGAGGCACATCACCAACGAGGTAGGATGCCCTCCAGGGGCCAGCTTAAGGGCAGCGCACCAACTGCATCACACCGCAGAGCTCCGCATGTGCTGCTGTCTCTGCACGTTATTCCAAAAGTTCTTTGGTGTGGGCCTTTTTTGAGACAAGTGCATTAGATCCCACCACTGCTATTTGCAACATATGTCTCAAGCGTATCTCGTGTGGCCAAAACATCACCCGCTTGGGCACCACATGCTTGACCAGACATATGTTGACCTGCCATGCAGTTCGTTGGCAAGCGTACCTAAAAGACCCACACCAAAGAGGACCTCTCCTTGCTCCTCATCAGCTGAGATCTCCAACCCCACTATACCTTCAGTCCTCTCTGAGACCTGCACTGAGAGGAATGAAGGTGTATAATTAGGTGTGTCACAGCCAAGTACTTGTGGGCAATCTGCTATCGGTACACCGACGTTAGATTGTACCAGGCAAATTTCCCTGCCCCAGCTTCTGCACCGTCGAAAGAAGTTCGCTCCCAGCCATCCACATGCCCAGCAGTTGAATGCTAGCTTGGCTAAATTGCTAGCATTTCAACTGCTGCCTTTTCAGTTGGTAGACTCTGCCCCCTCCCGTGAGTTTGTGGATTGTGCGGTTCCCCAGTGGCAGGTTCCCAAACGCCACTTTTTCTCATGGAAGGCGATTCCAGCTCTCTATCGGCATGTGGAAGGCAATGTCTTGGCCTCGCTGGACAAGGCGGTCAGCAGTAAGGTGATGGTCCAGCAGGCATGGACAGGGACGTTACCTATCTTTCATGGCGCATTGGGTGACTCTTCTGGCAACTGGGAAGGATGCAGGACAAGGTGCAGTAGTGTTGGAGGTTGTTCCACCACCACGTCTCCAAAATGCTACTACTGGTGATTCTGACACACCTCTCTCCTCCACCCCCTCCTCTTCTTCTTCCTCCATGGCCTCTTCCTGTGCTTTGTCCTCGGAACCAGTGGTGCTCCGTAGGCGTTCAAGGGGCTACGCAAGTTTGCAGGCCAAAAGATGCCATGCGGTGCTTGGGCTGGTGTGCTTGGGGGACAGGAGCCACACTGGGGCAGAGATTCTGTCAGCTCTGCAGGGGCAGGGTCAGAGGTGGTTGACGCCATGCCAGCTTCAGCCAGGAATGGTGGTTTGCGACAATGGCACCAACCTCCTCTCTGCCCTCTGACAGGGACAACTGACCCATGTGCCCTGTTTGGCTCACATCCTTAACTTGTTAGTTCAGGGCTTACAGGATGTCCTGAGGCAGGCCAGGAAAGTCTGTGTGCATTTCCGCCGGTCATATAATGCCAGTGCTCAGCTGGCTGACCTCCAAAAGGAATTTAACCTGCCCAAGAACCGCCTAATCTGTGACATGCCCACCAGGTGGAACTCAATGTTGGCCATGCTGCAGCGGCTGCACATGCAGCAGAGGGCCATCAGTGAGTACCTGTGTGACTATAGCACCAGGACAGGGTCAAGGGAGCTTGGGTTTTTTTCCCCACGCCAGTGGGCCATGATCAGGGATGCATGCACTGTCCTGTCACCATTGAGGAGGCCACGAGGATGGTGAGCAGTGACAGTGCATGCATCAGTGACACTGTCCCCCTTGTCCACCTGTTGGAGCACACGCTGCGTGGAATAATAAACAGGGCACTTGAGGCAGAACAGAGGCAGGAAGAGGAGGACTTCCTTACCTCTCAAGGCCCCCTTTATCCAGACAGTGTTCCTGCGTGCCCGCCGATCACACAGGAAGAGGAGGAGGAGGAAGAGGATTGTGTCAGCATGGAGGTGGAGCCTGGCACTCAGCATCAGCAGCAGTCTTCAAGGGATCATTTACAGTCCCAAGAAACCCATGGACTTGTACATGGCTGGGAAGAGGTGGCTGCTGATCATGTCGTCCTTAGTGACCAAGAGGACTCTGGACCGAATGCCTCAGTAAACCTACGCTGCATGGCCTCCCTGATCCTGCAAAGCCTGCAGAAGGATCCTCGTATTCGTAGTATCAAGGAGAGGGATCGTTACTGGCTGGTAACCCTCCTTGATCCACGCAGAGGGAGCAGAGGATGAAACATCTTCGGGAGGCCTTGCAGAAAGGTCTGTGCAACGGGTTCCCAGAGACTGGGAGGTTACAAACTCCTGTTCCTCGACAACGTGTTGCTGAGGTTTCAGTCAGTCAAAGAAGGAGTGGTGGAGAAGGTGGCCGTCTGGCCGATGCGTTCAGACAATTTTTTAGTCCACAGCCCCAAGGTATGATCGGTTCCAGCAACCATCGCCAGTGTCTGTTTCACGGTGCAGGAATACCTAGGGACAAGGTCGGACTTGGACACCTTTCCCACGGAAAATCCTCTGGGTTACTGGGTCTTGAAGATGGATCACTGGCCAGAGCTTGCACAGTATGCAATTGAGCTACTGGCCTGTCATGTATCCGGCGTTCTTTCGGAACGCACATTCAGTGCTGCTGGAGGCTTTGTAACCGATCACAGGGTGCGCCTGTCCACTGACTCGGTCGATCAACTGACCTTCAGAAAAATGAATCAGTCTTGGATCCCCACCAGCTACCAAGCACCTGATGCTGATGTAACCGAATATTTTTTTTTTTAAATGTCAGATCCCTTCAAGACTGCCTATGCTGATGCTGAGTGACTATCCTGTTATGCTGAGTGGCTATCCTCTTCCTCTTCAATGATCATGCTGATAGCTTGTAAGAATATTTTTGGTTCTGGGCGCCAGTGGCTAAGGCCCAATTTTTTAGCCCCTGTTTAACAGGGGCATGTAATTACAATTTTTGATGCAATATTTTGCAAGGAGGGTTCGTTGCTGCGCTCAACTAGAGTATTTGTGAGGGGTTGCAGTGTTGTGGCACCAGCACCAATGCCTAAGGCCCAATTTTTCAGCCCATGTTTAATAGGGGCGTGTATTTACAATTTTTGATGCAATACTTTGCAGCAGGGCTTGTTCCGATGCTTCAACTAGAGTATCTGTGAGGGGTTGCAGTGTTGTGGCACCAGTGCCTAAGGCCCAATTTTTCTGCCCCTGTTCAACAGGTGCATGTAATTACAATTCTTGATCTAATATTTCACAGCAGGGCCCATTCCAGTGCCCCCCAAGAGTAACTGTGAGGACTTACAGTGTTGTGGCAACACCACCACCACCACCACCAAAGGCCCAATTTTTCTGCCCCTGTTCAACAGGTGCATGTAATTACAATTCTTGATCTAATTTTTCACAGCAGGGCCTGTTTCTGCGCCCACCAAGAGTAACTGTGAGGACTTACAGTGTTGTGGCACCAGCATCACCACCACCAAAGGCCCAATTTTTCTGACCCTGTTCAACAGGGGCATGTAATTACAATTCTTGATCTAATTTTTCACAGCAGGGCCTGTTTCTGCGCCCACCAAGAGTAACTATGAGGACTTACAGTGTTGTGGCACCAGCACCACCACCACCAAAGGCCCAATTTTTCTGACCCTGTTCAACAGGGGCATGTAACAACAATTCCTGATCTAATATTTCACAGCAGGGCCCGTTCCTGCGCCCACCAAGAGTAACTGTGAGGGCTTACAGTGTTGTGGCAACACCAACACCTAAGGCCCCAATTTCTGCAGAGTACATTGGGCAGGCCCCTACTTTCAAACATCCAACTTACAAATGACTCCTACTTGCAAACGGAAGGTGACAACAGGAAGTGAGATAAAATCTACCCCATAGGAAGGGAAATTCTCTCCTGTAAGAGTTAATATGGGAAAAACGTGTCTCCTCTCCACTGATGCTTTATCAACAATCCTTGTTTCACTAAAAACCCCAAATTGTCAAAAAACATTTGTCATTGGGACAGAAAGTGAGGTGAAATCTTCTGAAGAGGTGCACAGACAGCAAAACAAATGTCACAGGGGTGATAACCCTTTCCTATGTTTTCCAAAAAGCTTAAAATAGATTTTTTGGGTGGAGCTACACTTTAAAATGTACCAGTTCAAAATTACAAACAGATTCTACTTAACAACAAACCTACAGTCCCTGTCTTGTTTGCACCACCTGTATACTGCTGTTCAGAATATATAGGGCCTGGGGGCCCCACGCCTTTCCTTTTTTTAATTTGGGTGCGGGGTTCCCCTTAATATCCATACAAGACCCAAATGGCCTGGTAATGGACTGGGGGAGGGGGGTACCCATGCCGTCTGTCTCACTGACTTTCATCCATATTGCCAGGACCCGACATTACATTAAAGCCGCAAGCAGTTTTAAATGACTTTTATTCCTTTAAAAATGTCATTTTGTGCAGGGACTGTTCTAAGCACGGGAAACATGCACCACTTTACAGGCATACTATAGACACTCCCCAGGTATGATATTTAAAGGAATATTTCACTTTTTTTTTTTCACTTTAAGCATCATTAAAATCACTGCTCCCGAAAAAACGTCCGTTTTTAAAACAGTTTTTTGCATTAATACATGTCCCCTGGGGCAGGACCCGGGTCCCAAACCCTTTTTAGGACAATACCATGCAAATTAGCCTTTAAAATTAGCACTTTTGATTTCGAACGTTCGAGTCCTATAGACTTCAATGGGGTTCTAAAGTTTGCGCAAATTTTCTGTCCGTTCGCAGGTTCTGGTGCGAACTGAACCGGAGGGTGTTTAGCTCATCCCTATAGTGCAGTCAGTGTAGTATATATAATACAATTTAGAATATATAGTGCTGTCAGTGTAGTATATATAATTAGGGATGAGCCGAACACCCCCGGTTTGGTTCGAAGCAGAGCATGCAAAATATTTGTGCGAACACGCAAACACCATTAAAGTCTATGGGATGCGAATGTGAAAAATCAAAAGTGCTAATTTTAAAGGCTTATATGCAAGTTATTGCCATAAAAAGTGTTTTGGGACCTGGGTCCTGCCCCAGGGGACATGTATCAATGCAAAAAAAGTTTTAAAAACTACCGTTTTTCAGATGCAGTGATCTTAATAATGCTTAAAGTGAAACAATAAAAATGAAATATTCCTTTAAATATCGTGCCTGGGGGTCTCCTTATCTGCCTGTAACGTAGCGCATCTTAGTCCCCAAAAATCCAAACCAGACCCAAAAAAATGTCGTGCCCCCAGGCACTATATACTCTGAACAGCAGTATATATACACTATACAGACTGCACTATATACTCTGCAGAAAAATTAGGCCTTAGGTGTTGGTGGTGCAAGAACACTGTAACCCCTCACTGTTATGCTTGTTGGGCGCAAGAACGGGCTCTGCTGTGAAATATTATATAAAAAATTGTAATTACATGCCCCTGATAAACAGGGGCAGAAAAATTGGGCCTTGGGTGGTGGTGGTGGTGCCCTAAACAAAAAATATTGTTGGAAGCTAGCATTATCAAGATTGAGGAGGAATAGGCTAGGCAGCATAGGCAGCCTTCAAGGGATCCCAGATCCATAGCAATTTCAGTCAGTTACATCACCATCAGGTGCTTGATAGCTGCTGATCCAGGACTGATTAATTTTTATAAATGTGAGCCTATCAATGGAGTCCGTGGACAGACGCACTCTTTGATCCGTTACAAACCCTCACAGCAATGAATGTGCATTCAGAAAGCACGCTGAATGCAGGACAGGCCAGTAGATCGATTGCATATTGAGCAAGTTCTGGCCAGTGGTCCATCCTCAAGACCCAGTAACCCAGTGGATGCTCTGTTGGAAAGGTCTCCAAGTCTGCTCTTGCCCCTAGATATTCCTGCACCATATAATGCAGATGCTGGTGATGGATGTTTGAAACAATCAGACCTTGGTGCTGAGGACTGAAAAATTGTTTAAAGGCATCGATCATCCGGCCACCTTCACCACAGCTCTTCCTCTGACTGAATGAAGCCTCAGCAACACGTTGTCCAGGAAATGGTAACCTCCCAGGGTCTGGAAATGTGTTACACAAACTTTTCTTCAAGGCCTCCTGAAGATGTTTCATCCTCTGCTCCCTCTGCGAAGGCAGGATGAGTTCTGCAACTTTACACTTGTAACGTGGATCAACTGCCAGCCAGTAATGATCCCTCTCCTTGATACCACGCATCCTAGGGTCCTTTCTCAGGCTTTGCAGAATCAGGGAGGCCATGCAGCGTAAGTTTGCAGAGGCATTTGATTCTGAGTCCTCTGGGTCACTACCCCCTCCCAGCCACGTACAACTAATTGGGTTTCTGAGGACTGAAAACCATCCCTTGAAGACTGCTGCTGAGTGTTATCCTCTACATCCATGCTGACACAATCCTCCTTCTTCTCTTCTTCCTGTGTGTTTGGCGGGCCCGCAGGAATGCTATCAGGATAAAAGGGGCCTTGAGAGGAAAGGAAGTCCTCCTCTTCCTCCCGCTGTTCTGCCTCAAGTGCCCTGTCCATGATTACAGTGTGTGCTCCAGCAGGAAGACTGGAGGGACAGTGTCACTGTGTGACATGCATTGTCGCTGCTCACCATCCTTGTGGCCTCCTCAAATGGTGACAGGACAGTGCATGCATCCTTGATCAGTAGCCACTGGCATGGCGAAAAGAAGCCAAGCTCCCCTGACCCTGTCCTGGTGCCATACCCGCACAGGTACTCATTGACGGCCCTCTGCTGTGTGTGCAGCCACTGCAGCATTGCCAATATTGAGTTCCACCTGGTGGGCATGTCACAAATGAGGCGGTTGGTGGGCAGGTTGCATACCCTTTGAATGTCAGCCAGTCGAGCACTGGCATTGTATGACCACAGACTTTTCTGGCCTGCCTCAGAAGATCTTGTAAGCCTGGGTACCTGGTTAACAACCACTGCACCACCAAATTCAGGACGTGTGCCGAACATGGAACATGGGTCAAGTGTCCCTGTCAGAGGGTGGAGGGTTGGAGATCCCAGATCAGGAGAAAGAAGAAGTACGCTCTTTTTCTATGATGTGGGTCTTTCAAATGCTGTTGCCAACGGACTACATGGCAGGTCGTCATTTGTCTGGTCAAGCATGTAGTGCCCTAGCGGCTGCTGTTCTGGCCATGCTTGATCCGCTTCAGACATACGTTGCAAACAGCAATGGTGCAATCTGCTGCAAACATGTTGAAAAAGGCCCACACCAAGGAACTTTTAAAAGTCAGCAGCGCCCTGCACCTGCAGAGCTCTGCGTTGTGATGCAATAGGGTGGCTGCCCTTAAGCTGCCCTCTAGAGGACATTCTGCCTCGTTGGAATTGTGCTTCCTCCTCCTCCTTGTCACTTTCCTCCTCTCTTCTCTCAGGCACCCAAGTACAGTCAGTGACCTCATCATCTCCTCCCTCCTTGTCACTGGAGCAAACTTGGCAGTATGCTGCAGCTGGGAGAACATGACTGCCAGTTTCTTGTCCTTCTGTGGCACCCCCTCTCTCTAGGCTCACATTAATCCCTTCCTCAACCTGTGAACCAACATCGGAGCCTTCAAATCGCTGCGCATCCTCCAGCAGCATGTAAGCGACACTGTGGTCGAAAAATTCTGGGGACTCCTCCGTGCATGACGGTGGGGCTATGGAAGGAGTGACTGTGGACAAGGAGCCGATGGAATAGGCTGCTTTGGCAGCTGCGTTAAAAGGCAAACTACTCTGAGCCTGGGTAAGAAAGGATGAGGAGGATGAGGACGGAGTCATTATCCACTCCACCAACTCTTCTGCATGTTGTGGCTCAATAACACGGCCAGCAGCAGAAAAAATAGACAAACGTGCCTCACGGCCACCTGCCGAGGATGCACCTTGTCCAAGACCACCACTGTTGACTGTAGATATTGAAGTAGAATAGTAAAGTATCGAACCAGGCAGAACTTCAGCAATGCAGGTTTATTAACAGCTGATAACATACAGGTTCATGTTCAAAATATTACAATATACAGGTCTAATTTATACAGTTTCTTACAATGCATGCATATTAGATATAGGTATTCTTATCCTCTAACCAAATTGAAACAATTGTGAATTGTTCTCACCTTGAACCAGAATGGGTCTTTTCTGCCAATTCTTGGGAACCTGTCACCTGATAGGGACCAGCCAATTGGCTGGTGGTCTGGTCCCCTCACAGAGTTCTGAGTTCCAGCTCGACCAAGTTCGTGAGGGAAATTCACCTGAGACCACATTCTGGAACAAGTTAAGAAGTCTTCTCTGACTCGTACGAGGAGACAAGTTATGGACAGATACTTGCCCATTGGTTCTGACCTCTATGACCCGTGCAATAGGGCAGCATACATAGAGTTCAGCCTTATGAGCTCCTATCTGACTTGTCCGAGGGGACAAGTTAGGACAGATACTTGCCCATTGGTTCTGACCTCTATGACCCGTGCAATAGGGCAGCATACATAGAGTTCAGCCTTATGAGCTCCTATCTGACTTGTCTGTCTAACAATTGTAGAGCTTGCATTTATATACACTTTTACAAGTCTTATCTTAACATCTCTCTTACATATGATTGGTCGCTAAGGTCTACGTCAAAGTAACCAACCATAAATCTGACACCTGTTCTACAACCAGATAAACTTAATTATTCCCAAAATTCCTATATGTTCATTAAACTGATTTATAACTGTTTTTGTCCAATTAAAAACACCTGTATAGAGACAGTCTGGCACCCAGCTGTGTTATCAAACTCTCTTTATCTTGATAAGATTTAACTAGCTTCAAGGATGACAGATTTATGACATTTGGGAAAATGAACTTTCAATAACCCCACCAGATGTGTTATATGTCTCACTATATGTATGTATTTTAACAGTTTTAATGAGGGCACAAGCAGACCTTTGTTTGACCTTGTCAAACTTAATTTAATGTACTGTACATAACTTTAATTATTTCTAAACCACCTGTTTTCCTATCTTTATCTGTCTGATTTATATGCATTTCAGACTTGAGACAATTCTATATTACTTGAATCTATCCTAATGAACTTTCACCCAGTAAACTATCTTAATACATTTTCGAGAACACCTGTGTACAAGTACTTGTCATAAAGCAGAGGTCATTTAAAGTTCAACACTTATAAATGAAGACTTTCTAAATCTATGGAAAACACAGTATACATTATTAAAGATTAATAATTGTTGCTTTACTTATTGAATAATAATATTGATAAAACCACTACTATATAATAATATGAATAATAATAATAATAATAATAATTATCAATAAAATATATGCAAATCAATATATACAATATGAAATACATTGGCTAATATGAGATTCTACAACATTTCCCCCCTGTTGAGGCATAAGCCTCACAGCAATTAAAGTACAGATCACCCACCATGCTCTTCAGAGACCCCATGCACCCAACACTGATCACATAAATTGTCCAAAAAAAATAAAAATAAATCAGTCCAAAAAATAAAAAATAAATAAATCAGTCCAATCAAAAACACTGCATCTTCTTCTGTAGCTGCAATAAATAAATAAATCAGTCCAATCAAAAACACTGCATCTTCTTCTGTAGCTGCAAAGTCCTTCTCCATATGTGACACGGAAAACATAGTTGTCAGTCTCAGTGGCATTGTGATCATTCTTGCCACAAACTTCTTGCAACAGGCAACAGTTACTCAGCAACATCACATCAAGGATAACAAGGAAGAGGAACAATCCGTTTAGTTAGCGAATGAAAGCCAAGTATGTGGTCCCAAGGAGCATTCAGCAGACTCAGTCCCATAAGGCTCTGCCTTTTCCTGCATAGGTCTTTTCAGCTTAGCCAAGTGCTTGATGTTTTTTGGAGAGATCTCCTTCTTCATCATCAGTTGCTGGTCCAGTATCATAGCACAAGCTGCTTTGGATGCTGTAAGACACAAGTTCAGTGCATACCTGTTCTGCAAGGGTACAAGTCTCAGATGTTCCTTTATTGCATGAAATCCTTCCTTTGTAGCAATTACCATTTGTAACAAGTTGCATCATGTCTTCTGCGATCACCCGATATTTGTCTGGATATAAAATACACTTCAAAAATATAGTTATAAAAATAAAGATAAAAATAAAGTCAGTGTCAGGATACAATAGGCCTCTGGCAAGCATTTCAGGGCAACCTACAAAGCAATGGCTCCTACACTCTCATCTTATCTAATAACTTAATTTAGTGTGTTCCTTTTACTTCTACAACATCCGCTAAAATAATATACATGTATCTATATAGTTTTATCATAATACAATACTCTTACAATATTAATAATATTTATTATTATAAATCCCTTGAAGTACATGTTTTCACTACAAAGTATTTTATATAATCTATTCTTTTTACATTTCCCAACCTATACTATTTCCCATACAATAATTGTAAAATTTTTATCATTTCTTAACCTTGACTCCAACTATCAGTCACTATTACCCTGGTCATGTCATACTGTCAATATAGTCAGTCCAGAAATTTCATTAGTTTTAATTTTGTAGTCTTCCCACAAAGTTTGCTAAACCCAAAACCATTTCACTTTTTGTCCATTTCTGCACATACTATACTGCAGAATGTTATACAATAACAGTCAGCATGGGTCTCTTCTGTCAGTCACTGCTATACTGTCTAAGTCAGTAGCCTACCTCTCCTATGTCTTAAAACATGAATTATAAAACAATATCAAGACAAATATGATAACATATCCTATAAAGCATCAATGGCATACAGTCTTTAGCGATAATGTCATACTCATTACATTACACCTCCCCACTTTTTTTTTTTTTTTTTTTTAAGCAAAAAATGATAAAACTATTTGTTTATAATGATTGAACATTTACTCAAAGTGGAACTCTACTCACAAAAATGTGATAAAATAAGGTTCATTAGCAAGAAAAATACATTCCACATTAATTATTATGCTACCATTTTACTGAAACCCATAACCTTTGAGCAGCAGTAGAATTTCAGGCTGTCAGCAGACTGTCCTCTAGATTTTAAGCAGTGCAAAAAAAATAGAGCACAACTGAGCCTGTGTAGAGCAGGGTGGAACAGTGGATTTTAAACAGTATAGGCACTTATTTTTTACTGTGCTTCATAGCTACACCTGCAAAAGGGGTCAGCCTCAAGTGATCCAGCAGGAATTAATTTTCTGACCAAAGTTCCACCTTAAGGTGTTCACAATATTAATACTTATAACATATATAACAAACAAAACAACAGTAAGTCCCTACATACAAAGTATCACATATAATTAATTAGAATTGTCCATTACTGAAATACTTCCAATGTCTTTGTCTGCAACAGTCTCTTGTATGTATTCCACTTGCACTTATGTGAATAACACTCTTGGTAATCTCAGTCAGACTTTGACTACTATAGAAATGGAAAATGTCACTGTCACAAATGTGGATTTAAACGGACACTTGAATTGTGAATTCTTCCACTTCCTTTTATGATCTTTAATGTACTTGCAGTCATCAAGGGTTACTGACATACATTCCTTTAGTGGCTTTGATTGGAACAAGAGATCACATCTAAAACAAGGATCTGTTTAGAAACAAAACTACACCAATTTGGTTAATTATTTTAAACACGTGAACATTTTATCTCCCACTGTACAGCATGAAGTCTAAGCTACTATCATTTGCCTCTAGAACTCCTAAACTTAGTGACAAATCTATCCAAAGTTTCATATGGCCCAGAAAATTGTATTTAATTTGGTCTACAACAGCCCATACAACCTATCCACCAATGAATATGAGTGTGGACACAAGGTTCTATTGTCTATGCCAAGCATAGAGCAAAATGGAACTGATTTTTCATAAAAATGGGTACAATTATCTGATATCAGTGCTGTATACACTCCAATCCTGGGAAAAATTTCCCACATCAGACACTTAGCTGTTGTCTCATACATTTGCATGACCATATGAAAAACTGTGATTTACTTTAAAAATGAGCAGACTTTTATTAAAGTATATCTATATCTACAGCTTTGTTCTTTCATTGCAATAAAGTCTATATACAGGCACACAAAATAGACTTTGAAGAACTACATTTTGTGAAACTACATTGTGATTGTTCATAATTAAAAAGAAATCAAAATAAAATTACATGGTCACTTGCACAGTCTGTTAAATCTAAAGAGGTCAAGAAAATGTGCATTACTATGTCCCTTCCTTAAGAATAATTATATACAAATTTTATTGTTAATTAGATCATATTAATGCAGAGTGACCCTAATCAAAAAACTGACTTTGCCACCTGTAGTAGCATAACTAGGAACTTGAATAATAAAAAAATCAAAAGGAGTGAAATTTTACAAAGTATAACTTTACATATGAAAACATGCTGGCTGCTCCTGGAATAAAGAAACAAATTATTTATTTAGGCAAACTAATAATCAACCTGATAATTACTAAATATTGTAATCAGGTAGGACAAAATAAGTTCTAGCCAATACCAATAAGGGACCTTGCTCACCAGAGCTTACAAGCTAAAAATTAAGACTCTAATTATCTAATTCACCCCCCTGTATGTGCTACATATAGCACATATAATAAGATGGTAGCACTGTTACCATGCATCACTCTTCACTATTCTTTTTAGAAAATAAGAAACAAATATAAATTTGGAGTTCCCTGTTACCAAATAAATAAATCCCACTGCTATCTTTGTGAATACTACTAAATCGGCAAATATATAAAGATGACAGTATACATAATACTGTACAATAAGATAGGGACGAGACAAAATAAACAACAAAAGCTACAAGGGAGAATAAGCACCCTACTTACAAGAATGATACACTAAAAATAAAATGCACCTTGCACTACTGTAGTCCATAATATAAAAGACAAAATACCTATTATAATCTACAGTTTATATTCTAATAAAAAATCAACAAATGTTTAAGAATAAGAACGTATTCTGAGATTTTATTTATTTTCTGGTCAGCTCATCCAGTTTCTGTCTAAAGGCACCTAAACGTGCCCCTTTATCTCAGTACAGAGCACTGAGATGAGCTGTCACAAAAAGTGATTTAATGCTGTTGCACATAAGCTCCTAAACACATACTGAAAAAAAAATACAGTATTTCGTCTAACATGTAAAACCTACAACTGTAAAATCTTTTAAGCATGACATTAATTACATTAGCGGCATTGAATTTATCTACAGATTTTTCCTTCAAGAAGCAGTATGCTGGATACAAAAAAATATGGGTGAACTTTGTGTCATAAATTACTTAAAGCGAACAACTTTCTTTTTTCTACAGTTTAAATAACTTCTAACTCCCTCAGCTCATTAATGGCGCTATCTAGCTAAGGTACATATTCAAAAAGAATATAAAAAAGATTAATGAATCGTGCCTTCCACACACACACTCACTCACTGCCAATAACATTTAGAACTTTGACGCTAAAGTTAATCAGTCACCATAGATGTATCAATCCCTAGCCTCTCAACGAAAGACACATACAATCAATCACATAGGGATTCATTTTACTCCTCATACAAAAAAAACACACACACACACACATTTAACTCATATAAATATAAATCCTCCTATCAAATACTAATAACAAGTGTCACGAAATCAAAGATATGACACAGAAAGTTCTAATTGCATTTGTATGGAGGATACATACCATTTCCCTATTCATCATACACTATGCAGAATTCAGCATCAGTTACATACTTCTTACAATTCACTCATAGAACTAACACACAGGGTCCTTTCACACCAACGTTTTTACAACCACTACAGACTTATTCTAACCTAATTTGGGAGATGATCAGTCTCCCTCACACATACAATATTCCCTAACAGTCTACAAAAATTACAAAGAAATTAACTTACATTTGTGAACATTCATTAACAAAATGTCATTATCTTCTGTTTTCTATATAGCAATACACAGTCACTCCACCTAGCAAAGTATGCATACACATGAACACAAATTCCTGACTATATATAAATATACAAATATTCACAGAATTATTAAAACTGACAGGATAGTTAGTAATTACTTATGGACAGCAGTGCTCAGAGTAAAGCCAATAGGCACAGTACGCGCATACGTCTCCTTACCAAAATGCTTGTCTTAAGACACGAAAAACCACCAAGCCCTGCTTGCCACGGCGATCAGGAATGTCTCAACCTGATCTTAACTCAGTTAGTACACAGACCGTTATAACAGATACATATAAACACATACACTTATAGCACAAAGACGATACATACCTTTTAACTTTGTTAACAAATGGAGCTCCAAAACCTTTACCTCATTTACCTGTCAGGACTTACCTCTCCTGACATTTCTAAACTCATGAGTATTATTTTACACCACAATTATTATGTTCAATAATATACAAAACAAAGGTACCTTTTTCTACTAGTAGCTACATATCAGTACTGTTTTTGTTTTTAACTTAGGCTTTCCAGGGGTCTGATAACCCCAAAGCCTCCTCCAGATTGATTGCCAATCCAGGATACCAACATGCATGTAAATTTAGGCAACTCAAGAACCTCTTCCAAACTGGACTTACCAGTCTAGGATACCAATTCTTCCAGAACTCTTGTAGGGCTAGCATACCAATCAAAAATAAACCTCTTCTAGACCGATTTACTTGGTCTAGGATACCAACATGCATGTTAAAGGTAGGTTCTCCAGGGGTCAAAACATTTACCCCAAAACCTCATCCAGACCTCTTGTAGGTCTAGGATACCAATCAAAATATACCTCTTCTAGACTGATTTATTCAGTCTAGGATACCAACATGCATGTTAAAGGTAGGTTCTCCAGGGGTCAAAACATTTACCCCAAAACCTCGTCCAGACCTCTTGTAGGTCTAGGATACCAATCAAAATATACCTCTTCTAGACTGATTTACTCAGTCTAGGATACCAACATGCATGTTAAAAGGTAGGTTCTCCAGGGGTCAAAACATTTACCCCAAAACCTCGTCCAGACCTCTTGTAGGTCTAGGATACCAATCAAAATATACCTCTTCTAGACTGATTTATTCAGTCTAGGATACCAACATGCATGTTAAAGGTAGGTTCTCCAGGGGTCAAAACATTTACCCCAAAACCTCGTCCAGACCTCTTGTAGGTCTAGGATACCAATCAAAATATACCTCTTCTAGACTGATTTACTCAGTCTAGGATACCAACATGCATGTTAAAGGTAGGTTCTCCAGGGGTCAAAACATTTACCCCAAAACCTCGTCCAGACCTCTTGTAGGTCTAGGATACCAATCAAAATATACCTCTTCTAGACTGATTTACTCAGTCTAGGATACCAACATGCATGTTAAAGGTAGGTTCTCCAGGGGTCAAAACATTTACCCCAAAACCTCATCCAGACCTTTTGTAGGTCTAGGATACCAATCAAAATATACCTCTTCTAGACTGATTTATTCAGTCTAGGATACCAACATGCATGTTAAAGGTAGGTTCACACAGAGAGTAGCTAGCCTTCTACAGGGGCTCCCCTCTGGAAAATTTTTTTCCATTTTTTTTTTTTTTTACCCAGGGTATTTCATCCTGTACAATACATTTTAAGGCATTCACAGTTGAGAAAACCCAACCTACCATCACAAAGATCTGCCTGGTGGACAGCGATACCCCAACAACAACCACCTGCCCCTCCTAGCGCTAGCAAAACACGGCACAACACAATGCAGAACTAATAATAGGTGTCTGCTAACCTGATATATTGCGCAATATTGTGTTGAGCTCAGTGCCTCACCAGCATGGAGTTAGGCAAGATCGGAGTTGAGGTTATGCTGTCCCCGTACGGGCCACCAAATGAAGTAGAATAGTAAAGTATCGAACCAGGCAGAACTTCAGCAATGCAGGTTTATTAACAGCTGATAACATACAGGTTCATGTTCAAAATATTACAATATACAGGTCTAATTTATACAGTTTCTTACAATGCATGCATATTAGATATAGGTATTCTTATCCTCTAACCAAATTGAAACAATTGTGAATTGTTCTCACCTTGAACCAGAATGGGTCTTTTCTGCCAATTCTTGGGAACCTGTCACCTGATAGGGACCAGCCAATTGGCTGGTGGTCTGGTCCCCTCACAGAGTTCTGAGTTCCAGCTCGACCAAGTTCGTGAGGGAAATTCACCTGAGACCACATTCTGGAACAAGTTAAGAAGTCTTCTCTGACTCGTACGAGGAGACAAGTTATGGACAGATACTTGCCCATTGGTTCTGACCTCTATGACCCGTGCAATAGGGCAGCATACATAGAGTTCAGCCTTATGAGCTCCTATCTGACTTGTCCGAGGGGACAAGTTAGGACAGATACTTGCCCATTGGTTCTGACCTCTATGACCCGTGCAATAGGGCAGCATACATAGAGTTCAGCCTTATGAGCTCCTATCTGACTTGTCTGTCTAACAATTGTAGAGCTTGCATTTATATACACTTTTACAAGTCTTATCTTAACATCTCTCTTACATATGATTGGTCGCTAAGGTCTACGTCAAAGTAACCAACCATAAATCTGACACCTGTTCTACAACCAGATAAACTTAATTATTCCCAAAATTCCTATATGTTCATTAAACTGATTTATAACTGTTTTTGTCCAATTAAAAACACCTGTATAGAGACAGTCTGGCACCCAGCTGTGTTATCAAACTCTCTTTATCTTGATAAGATTTAACTAGCTTCAAGGATGACAGATTTATGACATTTGGGAAAATGAACTTTCAATAACCCCACCAGATGTGTTATATGTCTCACTATATGTATGTATTTTAACAGTTTTAATGAGGGCACAAGCAGACCTTTGTTTGACCTTGTCAAACTTAATTTAATGTACTGTACATAACTTTAATTATTTCTAAACCACCTGTTTTCCTATCTTTATCTGTCTGATTTATATGCATTTCAGACTTGAGACAATTCTATTTTACTTGAATCTATCCTAATGAACTTTCACCCAGTAAACTATCTTAATACATTTTCGAGAACACCTGTGTACAAGTACTTGTCATAAAGCAGAGGTCATTTAAAGTTCAACACTTATAAATGAAGACTTTCTAAATCTATGGAAAACACAGTATACATTATTAAAGATTAATAATTGTTGCTTTACTTATTGAATAATAATATTGATAAAACCACTACTATATAATAATATAATTAATAATAATAATAATAATCAATAAAATATATGCAAATCAATATATACAATATGAAATACATTGGCTAATATGAGATTCTACAACAATATAGAGGCTGCTTGCCCTCTTTTAGTGGCCTATGAGCGTCTGCCTCTCCTTGGTGGCCTTCCGGACATGATGTATTTTTTGTTTTGCAACACCACACTACACTGTATTACATACTGTGTACACTGCCTGAAGTGTATTAGAAACTATACACCACCGAATGCACTGTATATATAGACTACACTGAATGCAGAGTATATATTTATATATATATATATATATATATATATTCATACTTTGGGTGGGTTACTGCCTTTTCTTTGTCCTTGCTGTTAGACTGGAATAGTGTCAAGGTGGACTCCCCGTTCTCCACCGATATCCATTAACATAAACGAAGGGACACGTTCTCCAATGCAAATATGTTTACTGAATCTTCAAGTCATCAAAATCGTCATGTACATCAATTGCAGCTTGTTTTTTTTTTTTTTTCCAATGCAAATATGTTTACTGAATCTTCAAGTAATCAAAATCGTCATGTACATCAATTGCAGCTACTGTATACAGTTGCGAGCATCCCTGCTCTTCCTCAGGCTGTATGGCTTTGTGTGAAAATTCTATGACTGATTCCCTCTTTTATTCAAAAACTCTAATACAAGTGGGTGTTACCCCACAGGTGTGTCCCATGCTTCCAAAATGAAAGGCCCTGGGAGAAAGACATTAACCCCATATCAGTTCCAATTTGTTTCCTACCTAGGCAAACAAATGCCTGCACAAGCCAAATAGATTGAGAAAGAGATAAAACAAATCTTTCAACTCATAGTGTCACAATCAAAACATCAATAATTCCATATAAACATATTTTCATTCATCATCTAGAAAAAAGTATTTTAAATGAAAAAAATCGCATACAGGTGCAGTAGACATGTAGTCCACAGATTCCAATCAGGACTTCGTAGTATTTTCATCCTTCTGATCAATTCCCACCTATTCTCATGTGTCAAGATGCGACTATCTGAAAATAGAAAATGTAAAAAAGTCGCTAACCGGATCGTCATAAAAATAGATGCAACTATCTGAAAATAGAAAATGTAAAAAAGTCGCTAACTGGATCATCATAAAAATAGGTACAAATCATAGTCCCTATTCATCCCATCTGGATAGAAGGACCGTAACCTGTTGATCCACCAAACCTCTCGCTGCTTAAGTCTCAGTATTCTGTCACCCCCTCTTCTGTCTCGGGGAACCTCCTCAAACACCATAAATCTTAAATCTGAGTCCTGATGTCCTTTCTCCAAAAAATGTCTTGATACTGGCAACCCTGGTTGTTTCAATCTAATGGTGCTGCGATGCTGTGCGATTCGGTCTTTAATCTTTTGAGTGGTTTCACCAACATACAGCAATTTTCATGGGCAGGTCAGAATATAGATCACATAGGAGGATTGGCATGTAAAAAATCCTTTGATCGCAACCTTATCTCCATTTTCAGGATGGACATACTGGTCACCTTTAAGTAAAAGCTTACATTGAATGCAACTCAAGCAGGGAAAGCACCCTTTCCTTTTCTTACCCAGAAATGTAATTTCAGATATGTTTTCCCTCGGTCTATATTCTGATCTCACCAATGCGTCTCGCAGCGTTTTATTCCTTCTAAAGGCTTTAAATGGTGTTTGTTGAAAGACCTCAATCTGTGGATAGGAGCGTTTTAAAAGAGGCCAATGTTTCTTGATGACTCTAAAAACCTGCTCGCTATAACTGTGAAATTGCATCAAAAATGGTAATCGTCTCGTCTGTAGTCTATGTCTCACTGGAGCTATACCCATCTCCTCCTGCTCTATCTTTTTTACTTCTTGTGAAATAATGTAATTGGGATATCCTCATTCCTGAAACTTAGAACACATTTCCTTCATTCTTAAATTCCTCACGGTTTATTTACTAACTATTCTCCTGACTGGTAATAGTTGGCTTCTTACAATGGAGTGGAAAACATGGGGGGGGTGAAAGCTGTCAAACAATGGTAGCTGATTCCTATCAGTCGGCTTGATATACAAATCGGATTACATCCGATTGTTATCAATGTACAGTGGCTTGCAAAAGTATTCGGCCCCCTTGAACTTTTCAACCTTTTGCCACATTTCAGGCTTCAAACATAAAGATATAAAATTTTTATTTTTCGTGAAGAATCACCAACAAGTGGGACACAATTGTGAAGTGGAACGAAATCTTTTGGATTTTTGAAACTTTTTTAACTAATAAAAAAAATGAAAAGTGGGACGTGCAAAATTATTCGGCCCCCTTGCGTTAATACTTTGTAGAGCCACCTTTTGCTGCGATTACAGCTGCAAGTCGCTTGGGGTATGTCTCTATCAGTTTTGCACATCGAGAGACTGAAATTCTTGCCCATTCTTCCTTGCAAAACAGCTCGAGCTCGGTGAGGTTGGATGGAGAGCGTTTGTGAACAGCAGTTTTCAGCTCTTTCCACAGATTCTCGATTGGATTCAGGTCTGGACTTTGACTTGGCCATTCTAACACCTGGATACGTTTATTTGTGAACCATTCCTTTGTAGATTTTGCTGTATGTTTGGGATCATTGTCTTGTTGGAAGATAAATCTCCGTCCCAGTTTCAGGTCTTTTGCAGACTCCAACAGGTTTTCATCCAGAATGGTCCTGTATTTGGCTGCATCCACCTTCCCCTCAATTTTAACCATCTTCCCTGTCCCTGCTGAAGAAAAGCAGGCCCAAACCATGATGCTGCCACCACCATGTTTGACAGTGGGGATGGTGTGTTGAGTGTGATGAGCTGTGTTGCTTTTACGCCAAACATATCGTTTTGCATTGTGGCCAAAAAGTTTGATTTTGGTTTCATCGGACCAGAGCACCTTCTTCCACATGTTTGGTGTGTCTCCCAGGTGGCTTGTGGCAAACTTTAGACAAGACTTTTTATGGATATCTTTGAGAAATGGCTTTCTTCTTGCCACTCTTCCATAAAGTCCAGATTTGTGCAGTGTACGACTGATTGTTGTCCTATGGACAGACGCATCTCTGATAAGTCTTCTCCTTGTCTGAGCTGAAAGTTTAGAGGGACAGCCAGGTCTTGGTAGATTTGCAGTGGTCTGATACTCCTTCCATTTCAAAATGATCGCTTGCACAGTGCTCCTTGGGATGTTTAAAGCTTGGGAAATCTTTTTGTATCCAAATCCAGCTTTAAACTTCTCCACAACAGTATTACGGACCTGCCTGGTGTGTTCCTTGGTCTTCATGATGCTCTCTGCACTTTCAATAGAACCCTGAGACTATCACAGAGCAGGTACATTTATACAGAGACTTGATTACACACAGGTGGATTCTATTTATCACCATCAGTCATTTAGAACAACATTGTATCATTCAGAGATCCTCGCTGAACTTCTGGAGTGAGTTTGCTGCACTGAAAGTAAAGGGGCCGAATAATTTTGCACGCACCACTTTTCAGTTTTTTAATTGCTAAAAAAGTTTAAAATATCCAATAGATTTCATTCCACTTCACAATTGTGTCCCACTTGTTGGTGATTCTTCACAAAAAATTAAAATTTAAATTAAAAATGTTTGAAGCCTGAAATGTGGCAAAAGGTTGAAAAGTTCAAGGGGGCCGAATACTTTCGCAAGCCACTGTAGATCCTGGTATCCAAAAATGGAACCGATTTCACCTCAATGTTGATTTTGAATTGAATCTCATGAGAAAAATCGTTCAGCATCACATCAAAGGCAAGTAGCGATTCCATGTTGCCCCGCCATATGACAAAAACATCATCAATGTATTGCCACCAGGTGGCGCAATGGCTTTTGAATAATTCATTCCGAAAGATATATCTATGTTCAAAGTCATTCATAAATGCTGCAATTGATGTACATGACGATTTTGATGACTTGAAGATTCAGTAAACATATTTGCATTGGAGAACGTGTCCCTTCGTTTATATATATATATATATATATATATATATATATATATATATATATACACACACACAGTATCTCACAAAAGTGAGTACACCCCTCACATTTTTAAAAATAATTTATTATATCTTTTCATGTGACAACACTGAATAAATTACACTTTGCTACAATGGAAAGTAGTGAGTGTACATCTTGTATAACAGTGTAAATTTGCTGTCCCCTCAAAATAACTCAACACACAGCCATTAATGTCTAAACCACTGGCAACAAAAGTGAGTACACCCCTAAGTGAAAATATCCAATTTGGGCCCAATTAGCCATTTTCGCTCCTTGAGGTGTCATGTGACTCGTTTGTGTTACTAGGTCTCAGGTGTGAATGGGGAGCAGGTGTGTTAAATTTGGTGTTATCGCTCTTACTCTCTCATACTGGTCATTGGAAGTTCAACATGGCACCTCATGGCAAAGAACTCTCTGAGGATCTGAAAAAAAGAATTGTTGCTCTACATAAAGATGGCCTAGGCTAGAAGAAGATTGCCAAGACCCTGAAACTGAGCTGCAGCACAGTGGCCAAGACCATACAGCGCTTTAACAGGACAGGTTCCAGTCAGAACAGGCCTCACCATGGTCCACCAAAGAAGTTGAGTGCACGTGCTCAGCGTCATATCCAGAGGTTGTCTTTGGGAAATAGACGTATGAGTGCTGCCAGCATTGCTGCAGAGGTTGAAGGGGTGGGGGGTCAGACTGTCAGTGCTCAGACCATACAGTGCACACTGCATCAAATTGGTCTGCATGGCTGTAGTCCCAGAAGGAAGCCTCTTCTAAAGATGATGCACAAGAAAGCCCACAAACAGTTTTCTGAAGACAAGCAGACTAAGGACATGGATTACTGGAACCATGTCCTGTGGTCTGATGAGACCAAGATAAATGTATATTTGGTTCAGATGGTGCCAAGCGTGTGTAGCGGCAACCAGGTGAGGAGTACAAAGACAAGTGTGTCTTGCCTACAGTCAAGCATGGTGGTGGGAGTGTCATGGTCTGGGGCTTCATGAGTGCTGCCGACACTGGGGAGCTACAGTTCATTGAGGGAACCATGAATGCCAACATGTACTGTGACATACTGAAGCAGAGCATGATCCCCTCCATTCCGAGACTGGACCCCAAACACACCTCCAAGATGACCACTGCCTTGCTAAAGAAGCTGAGGGTAAAGGTGATGGACTGGCCAAGCATGTCTACAGGCCTAAACCCTACTGAGTAACTGTGGGGCATCCTCAAACGGAAGGTGGAGGAGCGCAAGGTCTCTAACATCCACCAGCTTCGTGATGTCGTCATGGAGGAGTGGAAGAGGACTCCAGTGGCAACCTGTGAACCTCTGGTGAACTCCATGCGCAAGAGGGTTAAGGCAGTGCTGGAAAATAACGGTGGCCACACAAAATATTGATACTTTGGGCCCAATTTGGACACTTTCACTTAGGGGTGTACTCACTTTTGTTGCCAGCGGTTTAGACATTAATGGCTGCATGTTGAGTTATTTTGAGGGGACAACAAATTTACACTGTTATACAAGCTGTACACTCACTACTTTACATTGTAGCAAAGTGTCATTTCTTCAGTGTTGTCACATGAAAAGATAAAAGAAAATATTTACAAAAATGTGAGGGGTGTACTCACTTTTGTGAGATACTGTATATATATATATATATATATATATATATATATATATATATATATATATATATATATACACACACACACACTAGGCTGTACATATATATTAATACAGCACCAGAAGTGTATTAGAAACTGTACACACTGTATTAGATACTGTGTACACCACCTGCACTGTATTAGAAACTGTGCAACGGCTGCACTGTATTGTATACTGTGTAAACCACCAGAAATGTATTAGAAACTGTACACACTGTATTAGATACTGTGTACACTGCCTGCACTGTATTAGAAACTGTGCAATGGCTGCACTGTATTGTATACTGTGTACATAACCAGAAGTGTAGTAGAAACTGTACACACTGTATTAGATACTGTGTACACCTCCTGAAGTCTATTAGAAAGTATACACCACTGAATGCACTCTATATAGGCTACACTTAATGCAGAGTGTATATATATATATATATATATATATATATATATATATATATATATATATATATATATATATATATATATATATATATATATATATATATATATATATATATATCACACATACACACACACACTAGACTGTATATATATATATATATATATATATATATATATATATATATATAATTCACCGCCTGACATGTATTAGAAACTGTACACACTGTAATAGATACTGTATACACCGCCTGCACTGTATTAGCAACTGTACAATGGCTGCACTGTATTATATACTGTGTACACCACCAGAAGTGTATTAGAAACTGTACACACTGTATTAGATACTGTGTACACCGCCTACACTGTATTAGAAACTGTACAACGGCTGCACTTATTGTATACTGTGTACACCACCAGAAGTGTAGTAGAAACTGTACACACTGTATTCATAGTTGCCAACATTGTAAAAAAAATTTTAGGGACACTTTTTTGGCTGTAGGCGGAGTCTTATTATAATTAGGGGGTGGGGGCATGCGTTTGTTGGTGCGGCACGGGGGTAAGTTAAAATGCGGCGTGGTCTGCGCACCGCAGCGGGAAATGGGCGTGGTTTATGCAAAATAGTGGGTGTGTCTTAAATGGGTGTGGCTCAAAGGGGTGTGGTTAGCATCTGAGATAAATAAGGATGGAGAGGGAAAGGGGGGGCAGCATCCCCAGATACTACACAACAATAGAAATATGTGTATTCCAGAAAGTTTAACAATCAGCAGATAAAGATGCTCCCAACACCTGGTGTTAGCACTTCAATCATCCCGGCACCATGGTTGTTATGGTGTCAGGATGATTGAAGTGCATTATTTGTATTATTACATTGTAATATAAAATTAAATCATTCAACTCACCATAATGCAGAATAAGTGGGATCCCTGAGCGTGTCACCTGCCACGTCGCCTGCCACCAGCCGTTCATCCTTGCATCAGGTGCCCCCAGCAGAGTCCGTCCTTGCATCAGGTGCCCCCAGCGGAGCCCCCCTTACATCAGATGTCCCCAGCGGAGCCCCCCCTTACATCAGATGTCCCCAGCCGAGCCCCCCCTTACATCAGATGTCCCCAGCAGGGCCCCCCTTACAACAGATGTCCCCAGCGGAGCCCCCCTTACATCAGATGTCCCCAGCGGAGCCCCCCCTTACATCAGATGTCCCCAGCGGAGCCCCCCTTACATCAGGTGTCCCCAGCGGTGCCCCTCCTTACATCAGATGTCCCCAGCGGAGCCCCCCTTACATAAGGTGTCCCCAGCGGGGCCGCCCCTTACATAAGGTTTCCTAGTAGGTCTCCGCCAACCGCGTGGTTATAGAACCCCCGCCCCTTTCCATAACAGGTTGGAGCGAAGCGGGGCGGGTGGTAGGTGGAGCGGGGCGGAGGGTGGGCAGCGAAACAGGAGCTCCATCTAGCCGCCCAGCCATGTTCCTGGTGTTCCTGGTATTCTCAAAAATGTCTCAGCTGGCCGCGGACCTCTAGCGGCGGCGGAAAATCGTAAAAAAAACGGATTTCTCTGGACATTTCCCGGGAAACAATAAAATCAGGAAAACAGTCTAAATCCCAGAAATGTCCCGGGAAATTTGGGACAATTGGTAAGTATGCAACAGCCTTGTCACCCTATCCCAGAAAAAAAAATCTAGAATGATCAACAGGCAAAAATAAATGCATTAACTCTGTGTTTGCCAGAGGTCATTGATTCCAAGATGTTCAGGCCAGCTTGTGTCGATTAATATAGTAATATTGTGAAAACATCTCACATGTTTAAATCTCAAAAACAAATGACTATTTCCGAAAATAAGTGCAAATGTAAGATAAAATATACACCAAAACTGAAATTATGCATGTAACAATACAAACCAAATTAATACATATAAGAACACCTATAAAATTATTAAAACCTAGGAAACATATACAAAAAGCGTAAAAGTGCAAATATACCAATAAATAATATTTTATGAATTATAATGTGCAATATCATACAAACTAAATATTAAAGTCCACCAAAAAGCACATCTGTTCAAATAACAGACTATATGGAATAAATAGTGACAAAGTGCTCAGCGCCTAAGGACATTTCCACTTCAAAGTGCTCCTTGTGTTGAAAGGGCGTCCTCTTGCTAGATAAAGTGGATCTTGAATTACAGAGATCAAATCCTACAACAAATAGAATGTCTAAATTCAATATTATTTGTTTGTAAGATTTTTATATGGCACACTGTTCTAAAGAAACATAAACTCCCTTGTTTCTACTGTAGGCTGACAAATACACAAAAATGTAAAAAAAAAAAAAAAAAAAAAGCAACTTTTTTTTACTTATTTTCTTTATTTATTTTTTAATGAATTTGCTATTATTTTTAATACTGCAAATGATTCTGATAGTTAAACTATTAACAGATGGCACTGCAGATGAACACTGCCACCACAAGTTGGATGTGTTCATATATAGGTTGAAGACTTTTATTTGACCAAGGACCCCCCCTATCGCTCCATATTAGATCACTTATTGATTTATTTTTCACATATGTTATTTATTTAACATGAGTTGTCTTGGTATAAGTCACCTTTTTAACTAAGGTAATCCTTTATGCACTTTATATGTACCCCCTTTTAAAAAGTAGGGTATTCTTCCAGTAGTTATATTTGTATTTGGTATATTAGCGCTACACTTACCTACACGTATTGCTTTTAGTCTACATCTGTGTTAGCTGCTATTTACATCCCTATCCTACACAGCGCTGTATTTCCCCCCTTTTTTTCCCCTGGTGGATGTTAGAGACCTTGTGCTCCTCCACCTTCCGTTCGAGGATGCCCCACAGATGCTCAATAGGGTTTAGGTCTGGAGACACGCTTGGCTAGTCCATTACCTTTACCCTCACCTTCTTTAGCAAGGCAATGGTCATCTTGGAGGTGTGTTTGGGGTTGTTATCATGTTGGAATATTGCCCTGCGGCCCAGTCTCTGAAGGGAGGAGATCATGCTCTGCTTCAGTATGTCACAGTACACGTTGGCATTCATGCAGCCCCAGACCATGACACTCCTACCACAATGCTTGACTGTAGGCAAAACACACTTGTCTTTGTACTCCTCACCTGGTTGCCGCCACACACGCTTGACACCATCTAAACCAAATACGTTTATCTTGGTCTCATCAGACCACAGGACATGGTTCCAGTAACCCCTGTCCTTAGTCCGCTTGTCTTCAGCAAGCTGTTTGTGGGCTTTCTTGTGCATCGTCTTTAGAAGAGGCTTTCTTCTGGGACGACAGCCATGCAGACCAATTTGATGCAGTGTGCAGCGTATCATCTGAGCACTCACAGGCTGACCCCCCACCCCTTCAACCTCCGCAGCAATGCTGGCAGCACTCATACGTCTATTTCCCAAAGACAACCTCTGGATATGACGCTGAGCACGTGCACTCAACTTCTTTGGTTGACCATGGCAAAGCCTGTTCTGAGTGGAACCTGTTCTGTTAAACCGCTGTATGGTCTTGGCCACTGTGCTGCATCTCAGTTTCAGGGTCTTGACAATCTTCTTATAGCCTAGGCCATCTTTATATACAGCAACAATTCTTTTTTTCAGATCCTCAGAGAGTTCTTTGCCATGAGGTGCTATGTTGAACTTCCAGTGACCAGTATGAGAGAGTGAGAGCGATAACACCAAATTTAACACGCCTGCTCCCCATTCACACCTGAGACCTTGTAACACTAACGAGTCACATGACACCTGGGAGGGAAAATAGCTAATTGGGCCCAATTTGGACATTTTCACTTAGGGAAGTACTCACTTTTGTTGCCAGTGGTTTAGACATTAATGGCTGTGTGTTGAGTTATTTTGAGGGGACAGCGAATTTACACTGTTATACAAGCTGTACACTCACTACTTTACATTGTATAAGGTTAAAGGGAAACATTTAGGGACTTTATATGAATGCATGGCCTGGTAAGGCCCATTGTTCAACCCCTGGGGACTTTGAATGAAATTGTGGCCTGGTAAGGTCACACATTTCCATCCCTATCATGAATCAAAGGGGAGAGAGCAAAGGGGGTGGGACTTTATGTGAAGCACTTGGTTGCAAAAAAGGTAAGTTGGTGAAGATAATAGGTTTTATTGATTGCCATCTGACATAACCAACCATAGCAGTTAAATACAACGATAATGGTATAAAATAATACAGTACATAAAGTCATAAAATCAGTATCACATAAAATAGCAATAAAACAGCCTTACAGAGTTCACCAAAATGATCATTGAATAGAACAATAGTTCATCGTAGTACTTGCAGAGCCCATGAACTTCTTGGTCCTAAATGGGAGTATTAAATGTAAACTTGGTATTCGAGTAGTGTTAAATGAAAACAAGGCGTATGGCAGCTCTACGCGTTTCGTGGCTAGGAAGGCCACTCATCAGGAGCGAGCACAAGATGTATCTATGAGTAAAAAATTTAATTATTTTAGGTGTAGTAATATAGGTGAACATGTATAGTGGTGGGGTATGAAACCCTTAGACCAAATACCTGTTAACACTAGGTGTCCGTATGGTGGTGGCGTAATTACATTGTAGCAAAGTGTAATTTCTTCAGTGTTGTCACATGAAAAGATAGAATAAAATATTTACAAAAATGTCACTTTTGTGAGATACTATATATATATACACTGCCACTAACTGAATAACCTGCCTGCTTAATCTAACTCAAGCGATCTCTCTGTCAATGCCAACAACACTACATGCGGCCGCTATATAAGCAGCCTTATATAGTGTGGGGCGTGGACTTAGTCCCCCTGAGCCATGCAGAGCGCGCTGTGGTTGGCCAAAGCATGTAGGTCAGGTGCATGCTTTGGCCAATCATCATACAGCAATGCACTGCGATCTTGCAGTGCATTATGGGGCCTTCCGCGGCGCTCGATTTTCCCACGATTGCCCCATAATGTTCGCTGTTCTGTGAACACACGATGTTCGAGTCAAACTTATGTTCGACTTGAACATCGAGCTCATCCCTATAGATAATACACAAGTACATATTTGGGGGGGCACACCCTACAATGCGTTTAAATTCACGATGGTGCTGCTATAAGACCTACAAACAGTACAAAATATTTTACAGCGCACACATACAAGAATGACATTTCCTGCAAGGCTAGTTAAAAACACCTGAACATATTCAAAAAATACGGGGGTTTGGTCACACTATATGGTCATATAGTGCTAAGCCCACTTACTGCGACAAAGTACCCCGAATTAGTGGGTCCTACTCTAGTAATAGAATGGAAGATATAGATAATACAGTTCAGAGTATATAGTGCAGTCTGAGTAGTAAATATAATACAGTGGAGAGTATATAGTGCAGTCAATGTAGTATATATATAATACAGTTCAGAGTATATAGTGCAGTCCGTGTAGTATGTGTAATACAGTGGAGAGTATATAGTGCAGTCCATGTAGTGTATATAACACAGTTCAGAGTATATAGTGCAGTCAGTGTAGTATATATAACACAGTTCAGAGTATATAATTCAGTCCGTGTAGTATAAATAATACAGTGGAGAGTATATAGTGCCATCAGTGTAGTATATATAATGCATTGCAGAGTATATAATGTAGTCACTGTAGTACATATAATACAGTGGCGAATATATAGTGCAGTCAGTGTAGTATTTATAATACAGTACAGATTATATAGTGCAGTGCAGAGTATATAATACATTGTATAGAAGTGGTTAAGGAGAACCCTATGCCAGAGTTAAGAAAAAAAAAAGGCGTGGGGTCCCCCCCAGAATCCATACCAGTCCCTTTGGGTCTGGTATTGATTTTAAGGGGAACTCCACGCCAAAATAAAAAAATAAAAAAACAGTGTGGGGTCCCCCCCAAATCCATACTAGGCCCTTTGGGTCTGGTATCGATTTTAAGGGAAACTCCACGCCAAAATTAAAAAAAAAAATTGGCGTGGGGTCCCCCCCAAAATCCATATCAGACCCTTATCCAAGCATGCAGCCTAGCAGGCCAGGAAAGGGGGGGGATGAGCGAGCACCCCCCCTCCTGAACCATACCAGGCCGCTTGCTCTCAACATGGGGAGGGTGCTTTGAGTTGCCCCCCAAATCACCTTGTCCTCATGCTGATGGGGACAAGGGCCTCTTCCTGACAACCATGGCTGGTGGTTGTCGGGGTCTGCGGACAGGGGGCTTATCAGAAACTGGAAGCCCCCTTTAACAAGGGGGCCTCCAGATCCCGCCCCCCCCCTTCCTATGTGAATTGGTATCGGGTACATTGTACCCCTACCCATTCACCAAAAAAGTGTCATAAAGTAAAAACCACAACAGACAGTTTTTGACAATTCCATTATTAAAAATTAAAAAAAAAAGTGTCCTGCGATGTCCATCCATCGTCAATCACGCCACCTGACGGACCCAAAAAATAGAAAAAATTCAAAAGGCTCCGCCTCCATAGGAGGCCTGGCGGCGACTGCTGCCTTTTGCTTTTGACAGCTGTTATATAGGCAAAGGCGGGGCCACCCGGTGATATAACCGAGTGACCCCGTCCCTTCTGACGTCATGTGACATCAGAGGGGGGCATGGTCATCCAGTTAAGTCAGCGGGTGGCCCCGCCCATGCCTATATAAGAGATGTCAAAGCGAAAAGACAGCAGTTGCCGGGAGGCCTCCCTCTCAGAAACCATGAATCAGACTGAGATGGAAGTACAGTTAAATCTCACTTGTTTATCAATAATAAAAAAAGGTAAACGTAGTCAAAATATAGCCAGAGCCAGAAGGAATGTCAGCCAAGCAAGTCTTTAACAGGAACACAGGAGAGCATCTCTAGAGACGTGACCAAGGCGAAGGCAGAGATCATCTGGGCTGGACGGCTTAAGTAGGCAGGACTGAAGAGCAGGATATCATCAACAGGTGAGTCACTGTGGAGAGATAGGAGCTGGCAATTAGCCGACAGCTGAGCGGCCAGCTCAGAGAAGGAAGGGCTGAGCCCAGCTCTGACACCCCCATAGAGGCGGATTTTTTTTGTTTTTTCTATTTTCGGGCCTGTCGGGCAGTGTGATTGACAATGGATGTACATTGCAGGACACTTTCTTTTTTAACCACTTCCGGACCACCGCATGCCGATATACATCCTAACTTTGAAGAGGAATATCGTTGTTATGGCAGCAGCTAGCTGCCATAACCCTGGTATCCTCTTCTTCGGCCAGCGGTGCGGTTTCCGATAATGGTGGGCCCCCGCTCCTGCTGCTCTCCGGTGCCCTCCTCCGTGTACCAGAGCCGTCGTCGGCGATCGGATCCTCTTCTGTGTGTGGTATGGAGACGAGTGAGGGGAAGATGGACTCCACCCGTCTCCATACCACTGCAGGGCAGAAGTGACGTCAAATTGTCACTTCCGCCCATATAGAGTGAGAGCAATAATTCTAGCCCTAGACACTCACCTCCTACACCCCCAGTGTCCACACTCACCTCACAACCCAGCCCACACACTCACCCCATACACCCCCAGTGCCCACAGTCACCTCCTACACCCCCAGTGCCTGCACTCACATGTCTCCAGAAAACAATTGGTGGCTGGGTGATGTAGTTGGTCTTTACAAGGTGCAGACCAACCATCTTCCATAGCCCCCAGCATCGCCTCTGCAGCGGGGGGGTCTGGGGCTGATCCAGATGATAGATTGGGGGTTGCCCATCTAGGCGTCCACCCCAGCCCCGGCTCTCCTGCACTCCCTGCCAGGGATGGACCATAACGCCCGCAGAGCAAGCCTCTCCTCCTGCTTCCTCCTCCTCCTGCCTTACAGCCACAGAGTAGGAAGAAGGATGTGGCTGTGAAAGGGGGGGAGGAGCCACAGCCATGCCCAATCCCAGTGCGAGGCAGGGACAGTGTGGGGAAGGAGGGCAGGCTCTAAGGATGATTGACAGCTTCACCTGCTGTCAGGCGTGGAGTCAGCGACAATGTTGCACAGATGGCGAGGGGTGGCAGATACGACTCTGAGTATCACCGCAAATGTCAGATCGTGGGCAGTAAATCTAATGTGGTAACTTGTAAAGGCTTATAAAGCATGCACAATTTTAAGGTTTGGTATCTATTTACTCGGCGTTATATCATCTTTTAGATTTTACAAAAAAATTGAGTTATATATTGTGTTTTATTGGCCTTAAAATTCAAAAGGTATTATTTATCCCCAAAAAATTGCGTCTTAAAAAACCTCTGCGCTAGTACCGTGTGACATAAAAATTGCAAAACACGCCAATTTATTCTCTAGGGTCTCTGCTTTTAAAAAATATATATGTAATGTTTGGGGGTTCCAAGTATATTTCTAGTAAAAAACACTGGATGTTACATGTAAACAAAAAATTAAAAAAAGTCCCGGACTAGAAGTAGTTAAAGAATTCTTTTACCTTCACCATAAGGGGGTTAATGATACAGAGACTCCAAAAAACTGTCAGGGTTTAACCCCCTCCTTACTCTATCCATCAGTAAATTTAAAAAAAAGATGGATTTAGAAAAAAAAAGTCTGAAGAGAACCAACAGAAAGGCAAACTGACAACTTTCCCTACAACGAAATAACGCAGAATCACCTCCAGCCAATCAGCTGCCACCTTTCTTCCCCTCTGTAGCGTTCCATCAGTTTTAAAGCAACTCAACCACGTGATTGGTGGAGGGCAGCTTCTCCCGCTGCACAGACCAACTAAATTTCAGTAAATGCGTTAGATAACACCATATGGTAGGTGAGCGATAAGGGGCGGAGTGACGAGGACATGTGACGTTCAGAGCACGCTGACAAATGAGCAGAGTGCTCTTCACATGTTCTGTTCCAAGTCTGGGAGGCCACGCCTCTCCGCCAATCAACACACACATAGGTCTGGCTTCGGCCAGTGGTTATCCGGGATGGTAGGGGGTGGGGAGATTATTCTGCTGAGTGAAGCCGGGCCGGTTGGGTGTACTGCTCAGAGATGCTTAGGCAATGCAAAGCCGGGCTGTTCGTGAGCAGGTGAGGTGACAACTTTTCATTGTATTCTTGTCATCAAACTTTATGTGGTGATTGGTGTGTGCTCATAGTTCTCTTCATGTGCCTACACGTGCTGTGACAGTGCATGCTTTATTACTGACCCCATGCTAGACAGTACCTTCTGTGTACATGTGCAAATATACAGTGCCAGGCTGTAATGGCAGAGTCTGCTAGAAGATGGGGGACCCAGGCAGATGGGCTCTCATCTGTCCTGAGAGAGAGACTGAGACTCTCTATACACACACACGAGACTGTCATCACCTAGAGAGAGCGCATAAGAGAGGTAGACTGTCTTCGCCTAGAGAGAGTTCATGAAAGAGAGATCCTGTCCTCCTATATGCAGAGAGAGAGAGACTGTCTTCGCCTAGAGAGAGACTGAAATCACATAGCAAGAGACTGTCATTACATAGAGAGTGTGAGCGAGGGAGACCGTTGTGCCTGCTATCACTGAGCGAGAGGCTGTCATCACGTAGAGGGTGTGAGTGAGAGAAAACCTGTCTTCATCCAAGAGAGAGACTGTCATCACCTAGAGAGAGAGAGAGACTGTCATCACCTAGAGAGAGAGAGACTGTCATCACCTAGAGAGAGAGAGAGACTGTCATCACCTAGAGAGAGAGAGACTGTCATCACCTAGAGAGAGAGAGAGACTGTCATCACCTAGAGAGAGAGAGACTGTCATCACCTAGAGAGAGAGAGACTGTCATCACCTAGAGAGAGAGAGACTGTCATCACCTAGAGAGAGAGAGACTGTCATCACCTAGAGAGAGAGAGACTGTCATCACCTAGAGAGAGAGAGACTGTCATCACCTAGAGAGAGAGAGAGACTGTCATCACCTAGAGAGAGAGAGACTGTCATCACCTAGAGAGAGAGAGAGACTGTCATCACCTAGAGAGAGAGAGAGACTGTCATCACCTAGAGAGAGAGAGACTGTCATCACCTAGAGAGAGAGAGACTGTCATCACCTAGAGAGAGAGAGACTGTCATCACCTAGAGAGAGAGACTGTCATCACCTAGAGAGAGAGAGACTGTCATCACCTAGAGAGAGAGAGACTGTCATCACCTAGAGAGAGAGACTGTCATCACCTAGAGAGAGAGACTGTCATCACCTAGAGAGAGAGACTGTCATCACCTAGAGAGAGAGAGAGACTGTCATCACCTAGAGAGAGAGAGAGACTGTCATCACCTAGAGAGAGAGAGAGACTGTCATCACCTAGAGAGAGAGAGAGACTGTCATCACCTAGAGAGAGAGAGAGACTGTCATCACCTAGAGAGAGAGAGAGACTGTCATCACCTAGAGAGAGAGAGAGAGACTGTCATCACCTAGAGAGAGAGAGAGACTGTCATCACCTAGAGAGAGAGAGAGACTGTCATCACCTAGAGAGAGAGAGAGACTGTCATCACCTAGAGAGAGAGAGAGACTGTCATCACCTAGAGAGAGAGAGAGACTGTCATCACCTAGAGAGAGAGAGAGACTGTCATCACCTAGAGAGAGAGAGAGACTGTCATCACCTAGAGAGAGAGAGAGACTGTCATCACCTAGAGAGAGAGAGAGACTGTCATCACCTAGAGAGAGAGAGAGACTGTCATCACCTAGAGAGAGAGAGCACGAGAGCGAGAGGGGCTCCCCCCCCTCCTTTTTCTTATAGAAACTCAACTGGTTTGGCAATGCTAACATGTATGTGGTCCTGCCAATAAAGCGAATTTGACTGCCTTCTCTTAGAGAGAGCGTGAGCTAGAACCTGCCGTCGCCCAGAGAGAGCGTGAGTGAGAGTACCTGCCGTCGCCAAGAGAGAGACTAAAATCACATAGCAAGAGACTGTCATTACATAGAGAGTGTGAGAGAGAGACCGTTGTCACATAGCAAGCGTGAGCAAGAGAGTGCCTGCCATCAATGAGGCTGCCATCACGTAGAGGGTGTGAGTGAGAGAGAACCTATCTTCATCCGAGAGAGAGATTGTCATCACCTAGAGAGAGAGAGACTGTCATCACATAGAGGGTGTGAGAGAGAACCTGTCCTTATCCAAGAGAGAGACTCTCTTTGCTATAGAGAGCACGAGCGAGAACCTGCCATTGCCCAGAGAGAGCGTGAGGGAGAGTGCCTGCCGTCACCGAGAGAGAGACTGTCATCACATAGCGTGAACGAGAGAACCTGTTACCACCGAGAGAAAGAGAGAGACTGTCATCACCTAGAGCGAGAGAGACCGTCATCACATAGAGGATGTGAACGAGAGAGAAAGACTAAAATCACATAGCAAGAGACTGTCATTACATAGAGAGTGCGAGAGAGACCGTTGTCACATAGCAAACATGAGCGAGAGAGTGCCTACCATCACGTAGAGGGTGTGAGTGAGAGAGAACCTGTCTTCATCCTAGAGAGAGTACGAGAGAGAGAAGCTGTCATCACCTAGAGAGAGAGAGCATGAGAGAGACTGTCATTACCAAGAGAGACTGAGCACGAGAGAGAGACTGAGCACGAGAGAGAGACTGTCATCACCTAGAGAGAGCACGAGAGACACTGTCATCACATAGAGGGTGTGAGAGAACCTGTTCTCAAACAAGAGAGAGACTGTCTTCGCTTTAGAGAGCACGAGCGAGAACCTGCCATCACCCAGAGAGAGCGTCAGTGAGAGTGCCTGCCGTCACAGAGAGAGAGACTGTCCTCACATAGAGAGCGTGAGTGAGAGAACCTGTTACCACCAAGAGAGGGAGAGACTGTCGTCACATAGAGAGTGTGATAGAGAGAAACTGTCATCACGTAGAGAGTGTGTGTGTGTGTGTGTGTGTGAGAGAGAGAGCGAGAGAGACTGTCATCACCTAGAGCGAGAGAGACCGTCATCACATAGAGTGTGAGAGAGACTGTCATCA
Organism: Aquarana catesbeiana; assembly: GCF_042186555.1. NCBI lineage: Eukaryota > Metazoa > Chordata > Amphibia > Anura > Ranidae > Aquarana > Aquarana catesbeiana. Next base: position 77,707,266 of record NC_133328.1, read on the forward strand.
CATAGTGAGCGACAGAGTCCCTGCCACCATAGAGTGTGTGAGCGAGCGAGAGAGAGAGACTGTAATCCCATAGCAAGTGAGAGAGAGAGAGACAGGCTGTCGTCGCCTAGAGAGAGAGAGACAGGCTGTCGTCGCCTAGAGAGACAGGCTGTCGTCGCCTAGAGAGAGAGAGACAGGCTGTCGTCGCCTAGAGAGAGAGAGAGAGACAGGCTGTCGTCGCCTAGAGAGAGAGAGAGAGAGAGAGACAGGCTGTCGTCGCCTAGAGAGACAGGCTGTCGTCGCCTAGAGAGACAGGCTGTCGTCGCCTAGAGAGACAGGCTGTCGTCGCCTAGAGAGACAGGCTGTCGTCGCCTAGAGAGACAGGCTGTCGTCGCCTAGAGAGACAGGCTGTCGTCGCCTAGAGAGAGAGAGAGAGACAGGCTGTCGTCGCCTAGAGAGAGAGAGAGACAGGCTGTCGTCGCCTAGAGAGAGAGAGAGACAGGCTGTCGTCGCCTAGAGAGAGAGAGAGAGAGACAGGCTGTCGTCGCCTAGAGAGAGAGAGACAGGCTGTCGTCGCCTAGAGAGAGAGAGACAGGCTGTCGTCGCCTAGAGAGAGAGAGACAGGCTGTCGTCGCCTAGAGAGAGAGAGAGAGACAGGCTGTCGTCGCCGAGAGAGAGAGGCTGTCGTCGCCGAGAGAGAGAGAGAGGCTGTCGTCGCCTAGAGAGAGAGAGAGGCTGTCGTCGCCTAGAGAGAGAGAGAGAGGCTGTCGTCGCCTAGAGAGAGAGAGAGAGGCTGTCGTCGCCTAGAGAGAGAGAGAGGCTGTCGTCGCCTAGAGAGAGAGAGAGGCTGTCGTCGCCTAGAGAGAGAGAGAGGCTGTCGTCGCCTAGAGAGAGAGAGAGGCTGTCGTCGCCTAGAGAGAGAGAGAGGCTGTCGTCGCCTAGAGAGAGAGAGAGGCTGTCGTCGCCTAGAGAGAGAGAGAGGCTGTCGTCGCCTAGAGAGAGAGAGGCTGTCGTCGCCTAGAGAGAGAGGCTGTCGTCGCCTAGAGAGAGAGAGGCTGTCGTCGCCGAGAGAGAGAGAGACAGGCTGTCGTCGCCGAGAGAGACAGGCTGTCGTCGCCTAGAGAGAGAGAGAGAGACAGGCTGTCGTCGCCGAGAGAGAGAGAGAGAGACAGGCTGTCGTCGCCGAGAGAGAGACTGTCGTCGCCGAGAGAGAGAGAGAGACTGTCGTCGTCTAGAGAGAGAGAGAGAGACTGTCGTCGCCTAGAGAGAGAGACTGTCGTCGCCGAGAGAGAGAGAGAGAGAGAGACTGTCGTCGCCTAGAGAGAGAGAGAGAGAGACTGTCGTCGCCTAGAGAGAGAGAGAGAGAGACTGTCGTCGCCTAGAGAGAGAGAGAGAGAGACTGTCGTCGCCTAGAGAGAGAGAGACTGTCGTCGCCTAGAGAGAGAGAGAGACTGTCGTCGCCTAGAGAGAGACTGTCGTCGCCGAGAGAGAGAGAGAGAGAGAGAGACTGTCGTCGCCGAGAGAGAGAGAGAGACTGTCGTCGCCGAGAGAGAGAGAGACTGTCGTCGCCTAGAGAGAGACTGTCGTCGCCTAGAGAGAGACTGTCGTCGCCTAGAGAGAGAGACTGTCGTCGCCTAGAGAGAGAGAGACTGTTGTCGCCTAGAGAGAGAGAGAGAGAGACTGTCGTCGCCGAGAGAGAGACTGTCGTCGCCGAGAGAGAGACTGTCGTCGCCGAGAGAGAGACTGTCGTCGCCTAGAGAGAGAGAGAGACTGTCGTCGCCTAGAGAGAGAGAGAGACTGTCGTCGCCGAGAGAGAGACTGTCGTCGCCGAGAGAGAGAGAGAGACTGTCGTCGCCGAGAGAGAGAGAGAGACTGTCGTCGCCTAGAGAGAGAGAGACTGTCGTCGCCGAGAGAGAGAGACTGTCGTCGCCTAGAGAGAGAGAGAGAGAGAGAGACTGTCGTCGCCGAGAGAGAGAGAGACTGTCGTCGCCTAGAGAGAGAGAGAGAGAGAGAGACTGTCGTCGCCTAGAGAGAGAGAGACTGTCGTCGCCTAGAGAGAGAGAGAGAGGCTGTCGTCGCCTAGAGAGAGAGAGAGGCTGTCGTTGCCTAGAGAGAGAGAGAGAGGCTGTCGTTGCCTAGAGAGAGAGAGAGAGCTGTCGTCGCCTAGAGAGAGAGAGAGAGACTGTCGTCGCCTAGAGAGAGAGAGAGAGACTGTCGTCGCCTAGAGAGAGAGAGAGAGACTGTCGTCGCCTAGAGAGAGAGAGAGAGACTGTCGTCGCCTAGAGAGAGAGAGAGAGACTGTCGTCGCCTAGAGAGAGAGAGAGAGACTGTCGTCGCCTAGAGAGAGAGAGAGACTGTCGTCGCCTAGAGAGAGAGAGAGAGACTGTCGTCGCCTAGAGAGAGAGAGAGAGACTGTCGTCGCCGAGAGAGAGAGAGACTGTCGTCGCCTAGAGAGAGACTGTCGTCGCCTAGAGAGAGAGAGAGACTGTCGTCGCCTAGAGAGAGAGAGAGACTGTCGTCGCCTAGAGAGAGAGAGAGACTGTCGTCGCCTAGAGAGAGACTGTCGTCGCCGAGAGAGAGAGAGAGACTGTCGTCGCCGAGAGAGAGAGAGAGAGACTGTCGTCGCCTAGAGAGAGAGAGAGAGAGACTGTCGTCGCCTAGAGAGAGAGAGAGAGAGACTGTCGTCGCCTAGAGAGAGAGAGAGAGAGACTGTCGTCGCCTAGAGAGAGAGAGACTGTCGTCGCCTAGAGAGA